>NW_015164811.1:30130-40099 GCF_001447785.1 Gekko japonicus
GAAGGCCCTCCCTGGCCCCAGGCAGGCAGGCGTGGGGAGAGGCAGGGAGGAAACAATTTACCCTCCCTCTTCTCCTGCCTCCTCCTGGCTGAATGAGGGCTGGAAGCTGGGCAGCCGGAAGCAGGGGGTGGGGCTTCATCATGTGCCCCGTACCCCACCCGGGGGAACTGCGATCCCCCGCGATCCCCCCCGAAATGACCTCTGGTTGGAATACACAAAGTCTGGTGTACAAAGAAAAAGAGAAGGTGATCCTGCAGGGGGCAGGAAGAAGACAATGAGATAGGCTAATAAGGTCAGCACCTTCTCTGTTTTTTAGTGGAATTCCTTGTCTGCCTCCAGACTGCTACTCTTAAGGCAATATCCCATTTCTTCTCAGAAGTGCCACACTCAGTCTTACCCACTCTCTCAGCTAGAGATGTAGCTAGGACCCTATCTCTGGCCCCCGCTCTTTAGTATCAAGTATATTAGTTCCTAATAAACCTTCCTCTATGCTTTAATCAGGTTGTGCACCGTTGCTGTGCTAATTACTCTGCCAACATCGTCAACCCTGCCTGCCTCGGGGTTACCCTCTTCTCTTTTTCAATGACAAAGGAGACCACAAAGGGGGGGAAGTTCCCCAGTTTATTTTCCCCCATTCTCAGAACCCCCCTCAAAATATATTGAAGGGGTTTTTTTGGTCCCCCCACCAGCAATTCAACAGGAAAGCTTGGGGGGATGGGGATTCTGAAGTGAGCTGACAGGGGCCTCTCCTCTCGTCTGCGTCTCAGGAGACGCGGCAACCTCAGCGCAGAAATAATTAGATCGATAGGCAGACGGACGGACAGACAGACATTCTGGTAATTATTTGAAAGTATATTAAATTTGGAATAGTGAAAATACCGATCAGCAGGCTTCATAATAGTCTTTAACCTTGTGACTGGTTAAATGGAAGTTATGGAGTACAAAAGCCAAGCTTCTATTGAAGGAGGGCAAAAAATAATTTAAAATTCCTTGCTACCTAGGTAATGAAGCTTGATTTGTGCCTCCTTATAATGAGAGGAAGAAAAGACCATAATGTAGCTTCATTATGAAACAGTCATGCATGTTTCCCTCTTCCATTTCAGCATGAGGGAACGAGAACACTGACGATGCGATCCAAAAATGAATAATTTGAAAATGGAATTGACTGTTTATTTCTGCTGATGAATGTATAAATGTAACTTTTGCACCCTTTGAGAGAACTTTGGCTTTTTAAAGTTAACATAGGCCCCAGTCACACGGAGCATTAGGCACACTAGGGAAATGGAAGATAGGCGGATTTTCCGGGCGCGATCTCACCACCACATCTGGGAAGCGTATTGCTCCCGTGGCTCACCTGAGGCTTCACTCCAAAGATGTGCTGTAAAAAACTAGTACCTCCGAGGTACCAGTTTCCGGAAACCGCGGGGCAAGGGCGGGCGTCAGATCACGTTTCCAGTGTTAGCTCATGGCATCCGGCGCCCGCCCATGTCCCGTTGCGAAAAGGTTTTTTTTGTCAAGTCTCCACGGGTGCGCACAATCACCCAACGGCGCATGCGAACACTTGGGTTAAAAAACAACAACACAACCCCCGCGGCGGCACTTCTTTGCCGCGCCGCAGGAGTGAGGTATGATCGGCACCTCCCCCCAACCATGGGACGTCGGCGGGACGTCGGGTGAGACGTTTGATCCAGCTGCCGCGCGTTAGTTCACTCTGGGGCAAACAGCCACGCCTCTCCCCCGCGATATCCGGCCCGTGTGACCGGGGCCATATTTGATCTATTTATGAAGGGGCATCAGCAGGTGTCATTAAGTTTAGTCGATTGTTGAAAGACCATGGTCGGTTCGAGGCGGGGATAGAGTTCTCCTCCTTCAAGAGCAGTTTCCTTTGGCTGACCAAAGTAAAACAGGAATCCACTGGCATTTTACCGACTGACAATTTATTGGTGTAAGCTTTTGAGAGTTTGAGCTCACTCCATCAGGTGTGTTTTGGACATCTATCTTGCTTCCCTGGTATGTCTGTTGTTTTTTTTAAAACTGGAACCCTCCCAGAGACTGAGGGATCAGGTCCAGAAGGCTTGATTCCATGAAAGTATCCTTGGGATTGCAGCTGTCATCAGTGTGTGAGGCCTGTTGGAATATGCAAAGTCTATCGTGCAAAAACAAAGAATATGACAAGAACATCCTGCACGGTGCAGCAGAGGGGACAACTAGTTAGCATAGTGAGATTAGGGACTTCCTGCTCTTTTCGAATACTCTCCTTCCTGTCTCCGGAATAGCTCAGTTGAGGGTTTGTCTGTTCCTCCTGAGATCCATTCATTACTGACTCCTTCATAGCTAGTTAGACAGACTTATTTTCTCTCTCTCCCCTTTCTTACAAAGTTTGTTCTCTTCTTAATAAACTGACTTTATTCTTTAAACAACTCGTGCTCCGCTTTACTGCATATCTACACTCTCCGAACAAGGCCTTGGTCCAAACCTTATCTGCTTTTTGAACTTTTCCAGGCATATGGTGAATTCTACTCGTTCCCCTCATCCCACCTCCTAATTCTAAAGTGTGAACTCCAGAATTTTCCACCAGTTTGCTATCACATCTGAGCTATCACTGTAGGAACTGAACCAGTACCATTTAGAACAGGGGTGTCAAACATGTGGCCCACGGGCTGGAACTGGACCCTGCAGGGCTGGTATCTGGCCTGTGAGCAATTGTCCCTCTCCTGCTTCTTCCTCCTGGCCTGCTGATGCTACTGTGTCACCAAGCCTGTCTTCCCTCCAATGGCTGAGCTCTCTTCCTCTTTTGGGGAGGAAGGGAGAAGGGAAGGGAAGAGAGAGCATGCCTGTGTGCACCAGAGAATACCTTCTCTAGTCGCTCTCTCCTGCTTCCTCCTCCAGGACGGCTGCTGTGTCTCCAAGCTTCTCTTCCTTCCATTGGCTGAGATCTCCTCCTCCTCCTGCTTTGAAGATGGAGGGAGGACAGGGGAAGGAAAGACAGAGAGAGAGTCTTGTGGCATATTGAAGACCAACAAAGTTTTATTCCAGGTATAAGCCTTCATGTGCTTGCAGACTTCTTCGGAGGGAAGGAGATTTTAAGAATCTAGTGTTAAGAATCAGTTTTATGGAATAGGTTTTGGACAGAATCCTGATTGTTGACTCCTTACAAATTGTTTTCTTGTTTGCGCGCCAGACTTCTGAGAGGGTTTTTGTGTGTGTGTGTGTGTGTTGAAAACCACAGATTAAGTCTTGACCCGGAAACTCTTCCGTGCGGTGGAATTCACCAGATCTGTTGTCCAGCCGATGCCCAAACAGACAGCCAACCGAGTACCAGGCTTAAAGATTTGTTTGCCAGGCAAACGATGACCACAGAAACAGATTGACAAAGAAAAATCACACCCTTGCAGGGGTGTTCCCTTCAATTATACTCTTACCTTACATAGCATTGTGCATGCACAAAAGCTGTAGCATGAACTGAAATGTAAGACTTCTGAGAAAATTTCCAGTGTAGACCCCTACATGTTCCAAGAGCCATTGATGCAAACCAGTGTCCTTGGTGTCTATTACAGTCTCCGGGAGATGTTTACCCAGATGGTCTTAGAGGACGCCCCCATAGATAAGCTTATCCCAGTGCCCAGGACAAGCTTTGTTCTGCTTTTGCCAGCAGAAGAGGCCCACTCACAAGTTGCAAAGCAATTAAACGTGGCACCAGCTACGCTAAGCTGCATTTTTATACTTCAACTGGCAGCCTAATGTCATGGATCCCCACACCCTGTTAACTGGCATGAGATTGAACATGTTCAAGTGGAAATAAATTATGTAAAATAGCTTGAAGGACCACATCACACATTGTCTTATTCAAACACAAAGCTTTTGCTTCTACTTTCAGTGCTGGCAATCTTAATTTTCAGACCAAGTTGATAGCACTCCTCGAAAGAGATCAATCACTACTTCTTTCCTTTCATATTGTGCTACAGGAGCCAGAGAGTAAGGCCCTCACATATATCACCGCACCTGTTCTTACCGCCCCTTACTGGCATGGCTGGTTGGGGTGGAAAATCCAGCTGTTTTCATGGCAGAGATAAGAACATTTGGGCTGTGGTCACACACACTAAAGAATCCACTTCCAATTCACTTTCAGCGCCCTTTCCAACTGGATTTTGCCAGTTCACACAGTAAAAATCCAGTTGGAAAGTGCATAGAAAGTGGATTATTGTATGTGTGTGATCGCAGCCGTAGAGTCTTCTAGATCGGACCAGTGGTCCATCTAGACCAACATGGTGTTTCTCACATTGGCTAACCAGTTGTTTTGGAGAACTGACAAACAGGGCATAGATGTTTGTTTGGCCAGTTCACACAGTAAAAATCCAGTTGGAAAGTGCATAGAAAGTGGATTATTGTATGTGTGTGACCGCAGCCGTAGAGTCTTCTAGATCGGACCAGTGGTCCATCTAGACCAACATGGTGTTTCTCACATTGGCTAACCAGTTGTTTTGGAGAACTGACAAACAGGGCATAGATGTTTGTTTGTTTGTTTATTTATTTATTTTTCATATTTGCATCCCGCCCTCCCCAATGGGCTCATGGCGGCTAACAAGGGCAAGGTCATTTACCATGCCACAGGTAAAAACATATAAAACATAGTAAAACATCCAACACTAAAACCACAGTACTCAATCCATTACTGATATCCTAAATCCAAGATGGTAACACCGCAGTTCCAGATGGTCCTCCCCAGGGCTTTTTTTGTAGAAAAAACCCAGCAGGAACTCATTAGAATAATAGGCCACACCCCATGCGACTATGGGGTTCCCGGGCAAGCTGGCCCTTGGAAAGGCCAGGGAAGGCACGGGGAGGCATTTAAATGGCCTGTGTTCCCTATTTATCAACCTCACTGAGACTAGCTTTCCACCACTTGAAGGAATCCTTCTTACCTTCGATAGCTTCCATTACCTTGGTCCCGGTCACACGGGCCAGAAAATGTGTGTGTGTGTGGGGGGAGCATGGCTGTTTGCCCCGGAGCAAAATAACACACGGCTGCCCGATCACACATCCTGTCGAGGTCCCGTGGTTAGGGCGGGAGAGACCGATCACACGGCTCTCCTGCAGTGTGGCAAAGAAGCGGTGGGGCGCGATCACACCAGCAATCGCTAGGCGCCACTTCCGTGGCAACCGGGAATTTTTTTCACCAGAAGGTGAGCATGCGCATGATCGTTTGTGCGCTTCCTGTGAAGACTGGGGGGAAAAAGTAACCAGTTTGCGACGGAACTAGGACGGGACGCGATCAGACGCCAGCCCTTGCCCCGTGTCTTCCGGAAACTAGTACCTCATAGGTACTAGTTTTTTAATCCGCATCTTCGGGGGGAAGCCACGGGTTAGCCACGGGAGCACTACGCTTCCCAGATGTTGCGGTGTGATCACGCCCGGAAAATCCACCTATCATCTGTCTCTTTAGCGTGGCAAATGCTCCGTGTGAATGGGGCCCTTGTTTGTTAACATGCAGGTCTTTCTCTATACCTACTTTTGTCTTTCCTAACCTGCAGTATATATTTTATCTCAGCTTCTAGAATTGTAGTTTTAAATAGTCTCCAAGCTTCCCCAATGGTTTTGACCAGTTTTACTTTTCCTCTTCACATCTACCCTCATTTCAGAGAAGTTACCCCTTTTAAAGTTTAAAGGGGTTATGTCAGTCTTTTCGGGCAACCCCCTATTTATACAAATGTTGAACTCAATATCTGATAAAGTGTGATAAAGTGATAAAGTGTGCTTTGCACATGAAAGCTCATACCTTGAATAAACCTTTGTTGGTCTTAAAGGTTCCATTGGACTCTAAATCTGGTGTTCAATAACCTTATGGTTAATAGGTTCACAGATCTGTGTTTTATTTAATAAAACAAAACAGAAACGAAGCTATACTTTTTTTTTTTTTTTGGCCATTAAGTCACAGCTGACGTAGTGAGACCCTGTGGGGTTTTCAAAGCAAGAGATGTCCAGAGAAGAAGAAGAGATTGGAATTATACCCCAATCTTCACTCGGAGTCTCAGAGCAGCTTACAATTTCCTTTCCCTTCTCCTCCCCACAGCAGACACCCTGTAAGGTCAGTGGGCCTGAGAGAGCTCTCTTGAGGACTGCCCTTGAGAGAACAGCTCTGAAAGAACTTATGACTGACCCAAAGTCACACCAGCAGCTGCATGTGTGGGAGTGAGGAGTGAGGAAACAAACTCAGTTCTCCCAGATTAGAGTCTGCTCTCTTAAACACTACACCAAACTGACTTGCCATTTTCTGCCTCTGTGAAGCAACCCTGGTCTTCCTCAATGGTCTCCTATCCAAATGGTGATCCCCCATCCAGGTCCAATCCTGCTTAGCTTTCAAGATATAATGAGATCAGGCTAGCTTCGGCTATCCAGGTCAGGGCAGAATTATACTTAACATGTCAGGATACCTTCAGATATGATATGTTATGACCAAATGACAGTCAACCGCCACCAATCACATTAAAAATGTTATGGGTTTTTTTTAATACATACAACTTTATATCCCACTCGAACCCCTTGTCGGGGGGTCTCTGAGCGGCTTACAATTCGGTGCTAGTCACCATTTTACTACCCTAACTATGGCCACATATATATTTGTAAGGGGCAGGGAAGCCTACCGGCACCCCTATGGTGGTGGTTGGTAGTTGGTCCTGTTGGTTCCTCAGGTGGGGGGCCCTCCTCGGCGTCTGGTGTCTGGCGGCAACCTTCCTTTCTCGAGGCGCACGACTCCCGTCTCCTTCCGGTTTCAGCTGTGTCCTTTCCGGCTCCGCTGTGCCGGCTCTTGACGTCATCACGGCCTTCTCCTCGGCGGCGATCGCTCGATGTTCTGCCTTCTAGCCACCAGGGATCGCTCCTCTGGTTGCGCCCGCTCGCCGCCGCCACTCGCTTGCTGCCGCCGCCATCTTCACGCCATCGAAACTGGAGCTGATGTCTCACTGCCGCCGCCGCCTATCTTCAACCACCACACAGGCAGGGTGCCCCCCACCCTACTAAGGGTGGGTACCCATTTATCTACTTGCAATTAAGTTGCTTTCAAACCGCTGGGTGGGCGGGAGCTGGGACAAGGGTCGAGAGCTCACCTCGACCGCGGTGGTACTCGAACAGCCATAGGGCTGTTCGTATGATGTTACTGAAGCAGGCATTTAACTGCCTGTGCCACCGCTCCCGTTTCTGCGGCAGAGCAGAATGGGTTGCCGATGGCTGCGGGGCACTTCCCACATGTTGTTGTCTGATCACGCCCTTTAAATCCGCCCAGCATTCACACCTATGCCGGGTCTAATTGTGCGTCTGATCACAGCCACAGCTACCCATCTTGATCTGTCTTCTTGGTTTAAGACATTTGCCTGATGCTGAGAATTCTTTGTTTTTTTCTTTCCCCAGTGAGAGAATTAATTTATTCCCAGTGCTTGACTCTGCTTTCATTATCCTGCAAATCTCTATATGCTGAACTTGTAAACAGCACAGGATCCAAGTGTGTTCAAGCTTGCTATGTGTAAGTGCATGGCATTTGCAAAGTGTGGGAAGTGGTGTTTAATGTAACATGCTTTTGTGTATCTGTGGTCAAGCAGGAAAGGAAGAAAAAAAAAAGATTCCTTACGGAATCTCTGGGGGAAAAAATCTCTGTGTTCATAGTGTTAAGCATTCTCCCCCTGTTGTGGGGTCAGATAAATTGAGTTGTCCTTAACCTTTCAGGGAGGAGGAAGGGGGAGATGGATGGGGATTAGGAAGAAAGGCCAAAAGTGAGATATTATTACCCTTTGATGTGAAGTAACTGTGGCTTCCAAGGTTCCTGGACACTAACAGAGCGAGTTTTCCTGGAGAAATATTGTATGTTTACATTGTCTCTCTGCTGAGTGATTGATCTTTCTTATAAAGAGAAGAGGCCTTGAATAGCTGCTAGATTATTTTTCTATTCAGAGGCGCTTGGTGCTTTACTCTTTTATTAACCCAGGGCTCCTGGCTTCCCTGCGAGGCTTAGACATACTCGACTGTCTGGGTTGTTTGACAAGATCAGTTTTTGTTGTTATTGTTGTCTTCTCTTTTTTAAAAACTTCAGAGCCTTGTGGACCTAAACTAGCCATCTCAGTGGACTAAATAAAGGCACTATCTCCCCCCCTATTTTCTGAACAAACAAACAAAACCAGAATGCTATCCTTTTCATTCAGCAGGGACTGGTTTGGGCTTCTTCGAGGCTGTCCTGGTTTTACATTCTAATATGTCAGGAAATCTAGAAAACTGCCAACCTAGCACTTCGGTGAGAAGGTAACAGCGTTCTGTGCGCCTTGGTGTTTAGTCATGCCGGCCACATGACCATGGAAACGTCTTCGGACAGCGCTGGCTCTTCGGCTTTGAAACGGAGATGAGCACCGCAACCCTAGAGTCGGATTCAACTGGCTTTCGAGCAAGGGAACCTTTACCTTTATGTCAGGAAAATTAATGTCCCATTATAAGAACTGATAGTTTACATTTGCAGTTGCCTAATCCCCCCACCCACCCACTGATGGGGCTATGAGGGGGGTAGGGTTGCCAGATCCAGGTTGGGAAACTCCTGGAGGTTTGGGGGCGGAGCCTGGGGAGGGCAGGGTCCTGAGTGGGACACCATGCCAGAGAGTCCACCCTCCAAAGCATCCATTTTCACCAGGTGATCTGGGATCTGTAGTCTGGAGATAAGGTCTCCTCTGGAGGCTGGCATCCCTGTTTCCATACCATACCTCAATGTCCCACCTCTGTGGAAAGCAGTGGGTATAGCCTGGTGGAATGGAAGGTTTGGATGTTCAAACCTCTCCCCCACCCCCAGGGTTAATTGTAGCCCTGATTAAAACATGCACCATTTCTGTGGCATTAGAACTTTCATTCAGAGGCACTAATCCTCTGAATCCCAAAGCCAGGAGGCAACATCAAGGGAACTTCTTGGCCTCTCTGCCCTGTTGTTGGCCCTCCAGTGGAACTGGTTGGCCACTGTGTGAGAGGCAGGATGCTGGACCAGATGGACCACGGGTCTGATCCAGCAGGTCTCTTCTGATGTTCTTATGAAGGCCTCGGCCTCTCTGCCCTGTTGTTGGCCCCCCAGAGGAGCTGGTTGGCCACTGTGTGAGAGGCAGGATGCTGGACCAGATGGACCATGGGTGTGATCCAGCAGGGCTCTTCTGATGTTCTTATGAAGGCCTCGGCCTCTCTGCCCTGTTGTTGGCCCCCCAGAGGAGCTGGTTGGCCACTGTGTGAGACAGCATGCTGGACTAGATGGACCAATCCTGGGCTCTTCTTATGTTCTTTAAAAAAACCCAAAACCCTGGGCTTGCTTAAAACTTTTAGAGCACAGCTCCTGTCTCCAATTCTCAACAGGACCCTTGAGATTTTTTTTTAAAAATACAAGAGTCCATACCATCTTTTAATAAACTTGTGAAGAAAATAATACGTGTCATGTCAAGCTCTTTAATGAGGCGGTGGACTCAGCCAATGAACTGGAATTAGGGAGCGTCCACCTAGTGTTTGGTGTAGCCAGTTTGGTGTAGTGGTTAAGTGTGTGGACTCTAATCTGGGAGAACCGGGTTTGATTCCCCACTCCTCCATTTGCACCTGCTGATGCGACCTTGGGTCAGTCACAAGCTCTGGCACAGCTGTCCTTGAAAAAGAGCAGTTTGTGACAGAGTTCTCTCAGCCCCACCCACCTCACAGGGTGTCTGTTGTGGGGAGGGGAAGGGAAAGGAGTTTGTAAGCCGCTCTGAGACTCCAAGTGAAGGGTGGGGTATAATTCCAATCTCTTCTTCTTAAAGAGCAGTTTGTGACAGAGTTCTCTCAGCCCCACCCACCTCACAGGGTGTCTGTTGTGGGGAGGGGAAGGGAAAGGAGTTTGTAAGCCGCTCTGAGACTCCAAGTGAAGGGTGGGGTATAATTCCAATCTCTTCTTCTTCTTCTTCTTCTTCTTCTTCTTCTTCTTCTTCTTCT
>NW_015164811.1:40992-45145 GCF_001447785.1 Gekko japonicus
CATGATCCATGTCGCAGCTGGCTTCAGGAATACTTCATTTTAATACCTTCATAACTCATAGGAGTGGTATGTAACTTTAACGTTTTAATTGTTATGTCTTGAGTATCATCTGCATACCAAAGCTGTTTGGCTTTGCAACCCAATTGTTTTCCTATCCACACCCTCCGCTCGATAATATATTTGGCAATATTTGTGAAGCACGCGAGCACAAGTAAATAGCTTAAAGCAGCTTTCTTTACTGTGTCGCGTCAGCTGCAGCGTGAATCTCAGTATCGACTTTACATAAAATGTTTTCACATAAAGGAGTTAGCGGCATAATACGATCCTATCAAAACTCTTCATTTGTAGGAGACTGGGGGGGCTGCGGGGGAAGATATGTGCCTGTGTTCTTGCAGTTTCTTCTCTGGATCTAAACATTTATGTGAAAGCGGTTGAAAACTTTGGGGGGAAAAGCATGCGTGAGGTGGGAGAGTGATGCGCTTTCCTGTGAGAGGCATGTGATAAATTGCAGGCGCCTTTGGCCACCTTACCTTGACTCTGCATTCAAATACATATCTGCTGAAACAGCTTTCTGTCATTCCTCACGCAGATGTGCTTCTAGGTAGGTCGGTTAGTTCTCTTGCTCGGATGCTGCAAGAGAGCAAGCGTGGCATTGTGCTTAAAGTGCTGGATTAGAATCTGAGGAAACGCGGCTCTGAATTCCCACTTGTGCCATGGAAGCTTGCCGGGTGACCTTGGGCCAATCACATTACTCTCAGCCTAGCCCTACCTCGCAGGGTGGTTGTGAGAATAAAACAGAGAAGAGGACAACGATGTGAGCCTCTTTGGGTTCCCTCTGCAGAGCAAGGTGGGATACAAATAAAGCAAGTGAGTAAAACACTCTGGGCTACCTTTTGAACTATGGTGCTGGAGAAGGCTCTTGAGAGTCCCTTGGACTGCAAGGAGATCAAATCAGTCAATCCTAGAGGAAATCAACCCTGACTGTTCCCTGGAAGGCCAGATACTGAAACTGAAGCTCAAATACTTTGGCCACCCAATGAGAAGGGAGCACACACTGGAGAAGAAGACCCTGATGCTGGGAAAAACTGAAGATCAAAGAAAACGGGGACGGCAGAGGATGAGATGGTTAGCCAGTGTCATAGATGCAACGAACATGAAATTGAGCCAACTTCAGAGGATGGCGGAAAACAGGAGGGCCTGGTGAGATCTTGTCTATGGGGTCGCAAAGAGTCAGACTCGACTGTGCGACTGAACAACAACAAACCTAAAACAATGCATTGAGGCACTTGCACAGATTCAGCACAGGCAGGTAGCCAAGCCCAGCATTTTATACCACGACCACTTTTGAAGTTAATTTTCTCAGAGAAGCAATGTGGCAGCATCGTGGAATCAAGGGCTCTCACCCCATGTCAGTTGTGTTTGCCTGGCTCAAGGTTGCCAGCTCTAGGTTGGGAAACACCTGGGGGATTTTGGGGGCGGAGCCTGAAGAGGGTGGGTTTCGGAGAGGGGGGACTTCAGCGGGGTACAGTACCGTAGCGCCCACCTTCCAAAGTGGCCATTTTCTCCAGATGAACTGATCCCTGTCGCCTGGAGATCAGTTGTAACCCTGGGAGATCTCCACCCATCACCTGGAGGATGGCAACCCTAATACGGGGGTTGACATGTTTTATGCAATCTGGTGGTTGCTATCGTGCCGCTCTGCTCCGCCTCGTGGGAAGAGCTCCTCCCGCCCAAGGACACTTCCTCCAGCAGAAGTGGTTTGGCAGAGTTACTCCGTCCCTTCGAAGGAAGGATCCTTTGGCCGGTGGTAGGCGTCAGGCTTGGCTGAGCAGAGTGGAAAGCTACAAGCCATTGCATGTGTGGCTCCCCCTGCCCCCCAAACACTCAGTGGCACAAGCATCCTGTGTGTTTCCATGCAGCACTGTCCTATTCCTTACCTTCTTCTCCATTGGCTGTACTGAGCTGTAAAGGTAAAGGTAAAGGTTCCCTTGCTCGATAGCCAGTCGAGTCCGACTCTAGGGTTGCGGTGCTCATCTCCGTTTCAAAGCCGAAGAGCCAGCGCTGTCCGAAGACGTTTCCGTGGTCACGTGGCCGGCATGACTAAACACCAAGGCGCACGGAACGCTGTGACCTTCCCACCGAAGCGGTACCTATTTATCTACTTGCAATTTCTTGCTTTCGAACTGCTAGGTTGGCAGGAGCTGGAACTAGAGACGGGAGCTCACTCCGTCATGTGGCAGACCCGGGTCTCTAACTGCTAAACTACCGACCTTCCACAGCCTGCAGTTCAGCGTCTTCACCACTTGAGCCACCACAGCTCCCTGTACTATTATTTGAGGATTATTATTTTTTGGGGGGAAACGGTCTTATTTTTCCCTCAGGTGGCATCTCTGGTTGGCACCACCTCCGATATTGTGGCCCTGTGTCCTTCATCTTATGTGGCCCAGCTAGGGTTGCCAACCTCCTGTTCTCCGGGAATTATGGCTTATCTCCAGACCACAAATATCAGTCTTCCTGGAGGGAGGTGTGTCACAGCCCTGCTGGGCCCCATCTTCTCTGCAAACCCTGCCCTCCCCTGGCGCCACCTCTAAATCTCCAGACATTTCCCAACAACCCTATAGGCAGGGCTATTTTGGGGCAGGGACGCACAGGAACGGAGTTCCGGCTGGCTCCCGAGTTGGCCACGCCCAGCAGAAACTCAGCATAATAGGCCACACCCAACAGCAGAAACTCATTAGGATTGGCTACATCAGGGGTGTGTGGCCTAACATGCAAAGGAGTCCCTGCTACAAAAAAGGCCCTGGGTTTTGACAACAAACAAAGTAAACAGAATAAGAAGCAAAAGGTGGGTGTGGCTGGATGACATGGGGGTGTGGCCTAATATGCCAATGAGCTGTGCTGTCATGGGTGTGGCCTAATATGCCAATGGGTTTTTTCTAATGGGTGTGGCCTATTATGCTAATGAGTTCCTGCTGGGCTTTATCTACAAAAAGAGCCCTGGCCGGATGACTATCCTCTTCAGCATCTCACGTCTGATTCCATGTGAAAAGTTAGAGCTTCGGGCATATGAGGGACACACCAAAGGAAAAGTCAATGTAACCGCTTTACTGTCAAGTAAACACAACATCCTCCCAGCTTCCTCCATGTCCTCTAACTCTTACACCTGTGCTCCTCCCCTCTAGCCAGCAGAGAGCTTGTTGAAATTCCCATCTTCCTTATTAGTCTAAACGAATTAGTCTAAAATTCCCATGCTCCTTATTAGGACATGTCTCTGATTTACAATCACTGCAGAAAGTAGGGAGCTGCAGGCAGTAAGAGTTAAGAGGGCACTGAGGGTAGCTAAAAGAATGCTGTGTTTGCTTGGCAATAATCTACTACAGGCACTTTTCCTTTGGCATGTCCCTCATATGACCAAACTTCTTAGGATACTTACAAGCTGCACTTAAAGCGATATTTTCCCCTACTGCTTTTCCTGAGGTATACTGCCTCTGAACATGGAGGTTTCATGCAGGTATATTGACTGTGATGTACTGATTAATCTTTACTTGAATTTGTCTGATCCTTTCAAATCACTATCTAAACTAGCTGTGACAGCCACATCTTGTGGCAGTGTATTTTACAGCAATTCATTGCTCATAACTTGTCACAACGACAAATATTACAGCCTAGCCCACAAGGTCCAGCTCCTAGTATTGTTTGGCGCTGTCAAATTGGGTAGCACCTTGAGGACTCCATTCCCTGGTTTAGTGAAAAACAGTGGAAATTATTTAGGGTAACAATGATTCTTTTCCAGGCCAGAAAGGTGGCCTTCTCAGTTGTGAGTTGCCTCAGGAGCCATATCTCTTCGAGCCTTAGTTCAGCGACACAGTGATGTGGGTCTCGTGGTAACATTCATCTGAGGGAAGGATTTTCCATCAGCAGGATTGGACTTCCTTGCCTCTCCTTCCTGCTGCAGCCTAAAACGATTCTCAATATACTGCTTCTGGGGGAACAGGGGACCCCAGAAACAGCATTTTTTTTGGGGGGGGGGATCTGCTAAAACCATCGCCCTTTCCATTAGCAGGAATTTGATTTGGAGGATCTGCTAATCTGAGCTTTAAGGGACAGAAATAGGACAGCTTCACTCCTGATTTCTCTGCAAGAGAACTATCTC
>NW_015164812.1:0-350 GCF_001447785.1 Gekko japonicus
TTGTAAAATGGTTCCCCTAGTGGCTTAGGATGCCATGCTTCTATGCATGTTCTATCTAGCGTTTACCTGTTTTGTGCAGCTGGGTGCTTGCCTCCAGCGGAGACACCATGAGACTAACCTGAATATTGAAAGGTTTGCATTATTGTCATCCAGTTTCTTGGCTAATCTTTATTTCCAGTCAAAAAAGGATATTATAGCTTTGGAAAAAGTGCAGAAAAGAGCAACTCGAATGATAAAAGGGTTGGAACACTTTCCCTATGAGGAAAGGTTAAGGCGCTTGGGGCTCTTTAGCTTGGAGAAACGACGACTGAGGGGTGACATGATCGAGGTTTATAAGATTATGCATGGGA
>NW_015164812.1:622-6445 GCF_001447785.1 Gekko japonicus
TTATTAGCTTTTAGGTATTTAGAAGGTCAGTGGGAGACCTTTGAGGATATCTTCATTTATGTTATTTTGCCTAAAATGAAGTCCAGAGGATTCACTGAAGGATTATCTTACTGTGCAGCTATCTTTGTATCGTTCCAATCAAATGGATGCCCTGCAGAGTACAAATTAGTAGCCGCTGTGTTTTATTTATCTAATATATTTAGCATTCCTTCTACGGACACTACAGACTAGTTTAGTTATTTTGACTCCTGCAGTCTATGTTCCTGTGATTTTTCTTACTTTCTTTAAACTATTCAGGGTAAAAATATAGTCTGACAACCTCTGACATTTGCTTAAGCATCCTTGATCTCTTCTGCTTTTCATCATTGAATTGTTCTGGTTTTGAACACCTAATGATATAGCTTTAAGGTTTATAAATGATGTTTACGTGGAGCATTTGGCTTGCATTGTAAAATGGTTCCCCTAGTGGCTTAGGGTGCCATGCTTCTATGCATGTTCTATCTAGTGTTTACCTGTTTTGTGCTGCTGGGTGCTTGCCTCTAGCGGAGATACCATGAGACTAACCTGAATATTGAAAGGTTTGCATTATTGTCATCCAGTTTCTTGGCTAATCTTTATCTCCAGTCAATAGGACCATTAATTAGCTTTATTGTATCAGAGAAAGCAAAACCTTTTCAGCAAGCTGGAGTGCAAGAATGGAGATCAGATGCGCTGTGTGGAGCGAGGTTATTGCCGGTGTATTAAAATTCCAAGCACTGACCTTGCAGTACTCCTCTACTATGAAGAACTGAAAATAACATTTAGTGCAAGTCACCCAGCATGCTATCTTATTGGTGAAACCGAAGTGAAATGAGTTAATTGTGTACATGGAAGACTGCAAACGAGTGTGCAGTTTTGAGCTTTATCATGTCTTTCTTAAACCTTGGCTATACTCATAAATCTCTGTAGTTGTATATATAATACATGTGGAATGATGGAAGCAGCCCTCTTAGAACTGGACTGGACAGGAAGAACATGAATTAATAGCGTTTTCTGACAATCTGTATTAAAAACAGAATTCCACTGTATAGTACTCCAGTGTCATCAGTGTTCTTTGAAAAAGTGAACCATAATAGAATACTCCTCAGATGTAAATGAAGAGACTTTTAATATTGGTGGATATTGAGGCCTCAGATAATGCATCTGAAGCTACCTATGCAGTTTGGGGTTAATGCGTATGTCATGTCTTGTGAAAGTATTCATAGCACCACAGTTTTCTAAATAAAGTGTATAGACTCATAGAGTTGGAAGAGACCTCCAGGGTCATCTAGTCCAATTCCCTGCACAATACAAGAAATTCTCAAATACCCCCCAGTGACCCCTGATCCGTGCCCAGAAGGTGGCAAAGAAAAAACCCCTCAGGATCCCTGGGCAAACTGGCCTGGAGAAAATTGTTTTCTGCCCCCAAAGTGGTGATCGACATTTCCCTGGGTGTGTAAGAAAGGGCCACGAGAACTAAACACAGATGCAACTCTTTCTGCCCTCCCTCTCATGATCTGCCTAAGGTTACAGAATCAGCATCTATCCTCCGTTTAAAAACCTCCAAAGAAGGAGAGCCCACCACCTCCTGAGGAAGCCTGTTCCACTGAGGAACCGCACTGTCAGGAACTTCTTCCTAATGTTTAGCTGAAAACTTTTGATTTCATTTCAACCCGTTGGTTCTGGTCCAACCTTCTGGGGCAACAGAAAACAACTCTGCACCATCCTCTATATGACAGCCCTTCAAGTACTTGAAGATGATTATCATATCACTCTCAGTTGTCTTCTCTCCAAGCTAAACATACCAAGCTCCTTTAACCTTTCCTCATAGGACTTGGTCTCTAGACCCCTCACCAGAGGTCATTCTGGTGGGGAACGCAGTTCCCCCGGGTGAGGTAGGGGGCGGGGCACATGACGAAGCCCCGCCCCCTGCTTCCGGCCGCCCCGCTTCCGGCCCTCATTCAGCCAGGAGGAGGCAGGAGAAGAGGGAGGGTAAGTTGCTTCCTCCCTGCCTCTCCCCACCCCTGCCTGCCTGGGGCCAGGGAGGGCCTTCGCGGGGCTTCCTTGCACTCCCGCCGGCCTTGCAGGTCCACCGCCGGGCCCCTCATGGGGCTCGGCAGTGGAGCTGCAAGGCCGGCACCGGCGGCCAGGACCGTTGGGGGCGGGGTGTGTGGCCTTATGACACATTTCCGGTGATGTCAGGGGGTGTGGCCTTATGACACACTTCCGGTGATGTCAGGGGGTGTGGCATATGCTAATGAGTTATGCTAATGAGTTCCCCTAGCTCTTTTTCTACAAAATGACCCCTGCCCTCACCATCATTGTTGCCCTCCTTTAGACACGTTCTAGCTTGTCTATACCCTTCTTAAATTGTGATGCCCCAAACTGAACACAATACTCTAGGTGAGGTCTAACCAGAGCAGAGTAAAATGATACCATCACTTCATGTTATCTGGACACTATACTTCTGTTGCTGCAGCCCAAAATTGCATTTGCCTTTTTAGCTACCGCATCACACTGCGGACTCATGTTCAGTGTATGGTCTCCTAAGATCCCTAGATCCTTTTTGCACATACTACTGCCAAGATAAGTCTTTCCCATCCTATAATTATGCATTTGATTTTTCCTACCTAAATGCAGAACTTCCTCATTGAAATTCATTTTCCCAGTTTCTCAGCCTGTCAAGATTATCCTGTTTCCTGACTCTGCCTTCTACCATATTTGCTACCAATTTAGTATCATCTGCAGATTTAATAAGCATTCCCTCTATTCCTTCATCCAAATCATTTATAAAGATGTTGAACAAAACAGGTCCCAGGACAGATCCTTGAGGCACTCAATTTTTCACTCCTCTCCCAAGAGGATGAGAAACCATTAACAAGCACTCTTCGGGTGCAATCTGTCAACCAGTTACAGATCCACCTAACAGTAATAGGATCCAAACCACATGTTACCAACTTCTCAACAAGCATATTATGTGGAACCTTATCAAAAGCCTTACTGGGCAGGGCATCACATGTTGAAGTTGGCAGAGTCCAGATTCTAGTCTCCTGACCCCCCTCGCCCTGACCGACCAATGAAGCATCTATCCCCCCTCTTTTATTTGTTCCTGATAATGGCTAGATATGGGGATCCAAAGGCAAAAACAACAAACCAGCCTCACTGACACTGAAGAAGTTTTCCCCCGGCAGATAATACGAGGCTAAACGACAGCACGGGCTACTCTGAGGCTAACAAAATAGTGCCATCTGAGACAACCGATACAACTCAGCCTGCTACTAAATCTGACCTGCATGATTTTGAATCTTGCATGCTTCTCCAAATGACTACATTGATCAACCCCATGATGTCACAACATACTGGAATTAAAGAATCACTTGTTTTAGTCTCCCAAACAGTGGACACTGCACTCGAAATGGGAATTACTCTTCAAAATGAACTTGGGATGAGGAATGAGGTTCTGGACTTAAAGCTTCATTCAAGGCGCAACCACATTAGGCTTAAAGGCTTGGAAGAGGGAACAGAGGGTAACTCCAATCTCCCCATTTTTATTGCTTCTTGGCTCGCCTCAGCTTTACAGATGGAAGAAGGCACTGAACAAGCTTCCCGTGATGGCCTTTTAAGAAACTCATCCCAGGCCCTGACCTGGATAGCCCAGGCAAGCCCAATCTCATCAGATCTTGGAAGCTAAGCAAGGTTGACTCTGGCAAGTTCTTGGATGGGAGAACTCCTTGGAATACCAGCAGTTGGGAGGCGGGGGCAGGCTTTATTCAGCCACCTCTCTGAATATCCTCCAGGCCTCCAGTGGGGTCAGTCACCAGGGGTTGCCATGACTTCCAGGCACACAAACAGTCAGCCACCAGGGGTCACCATGACTTCCAGGTGCACACACTTTTAAAAGTTTCAAAAGGGGAGCAAGCAACTAACAATGCAAGCGTGTCTGAAAATTATTACTACATGGAGCATCTTGAACTTTGCAAGGGTAATGAGTGTCGGCGAGGAATGAGTAAGATGTGCTGGTAGAAAGAGAGGTATGAGAATGATGAATTTATACAGGCTGAATGATAAGGGTTTTGAAGGTATTTTATAAAAGCTTTCTTGTAGTTGTTTCGATAGTAACTCTGTTCCTTAAGTACTTCTCAGATTTGTATACTGGCATTTTATGATCTCTGAATCAGTGCCATACCAGTAAGAAATAACCCATATACTTAAGTGTTTGAAAAGAGCTTATTACCTTAATGTATTCTCTTCACTGTAGGAATAATTTTCAATAGCTTATTGTTGAGTGTTGAAAACAATCAAAGTTGTACAAAGACCATTAATAGCACAATACTTACATATAGCATGCATAATTTCTATTTCAATGGGGGAAATGAAGTGATTTTCTTAATTTAAAATCTCTCAGGATAATTAAATGCAGGTCTGTAAAGCTTAAAGAAGTATCTGGTTTCTGTGTTTTTAATGTTTAGTGGCAATTTATTAAAATTTGATTTGAAAACACTTCTCAAACTAGAAATTTTTAAGAAGCAGGGGTCGTTTCGTAGAAAAAGAGCTAGGGGAACTCATTAGCATAACTCATTAGCATATGCCACACACCCTGACATCACCGGAAGTGTGTCATAAGGCCACACCCCCTGCCATCACCAGAAGTGTGTCATAAGGCCACACCCACCACTCAGTTAGTCTTAGTCTTAAAGGTTAGTCTTAAAGGTGCTATTTGAACTCTTGGACTATTTTGCAAACTAGAAATTTTTAAGAAGTCTAACTCCTTGAATATAAAAACTCCAAATGCTTTGTAGGATGGTAATTTCGCAGTATTCAAATTGTGTTCCAGTGAGGAAGACAGTGGCAATAATATTGCTTATTATTGCTGTTATAAAAGCCATTGTCCTTATTTAGGATCTTGTTTAATAAGATGAAACCTGTCCGGTCGGTCGGTCGGTCGGTCGGTCTGTCTGTCTGTCTGTCTGTCTGTCTGTCTGTCTGTCTGTCTATCTGTCTGTCTGTCTGTCTGTCTTCTATCTTGCTCGGTGTGCTAGAATCAATAATGTGAATGAAATTTTTATTCTCTATTATATCTTCTACCATATTTCAGACATTACAAATAAGTTTCTATTTTGCAAATATTTCCCACCTTTTTTGTAATAAAGGCAAACCTTGGTAAGTGAATATTTGTGTGACAAATACATTATTTCCTTCCAGTAAAAAATATGGTTTTAAAGTTATGTGGAAGAAGTGAATTATTTCACTTCTTTGATATTACTAATTAATTAAGAGAAT
Organism: Gekko japonicus; assembly: GCF_001447785.1. NCBI lineage: Eukaryota > Metazoa > Chordata > Lepidosauria > Squamata > Gekkonidae > Gekko > Gekko japonicus. The sequence goes on from NW_015164812.1 coordinate 5,921, forward strand.
GCCTATCCTATCACTGGGTGGTTATGTGTGGATTGAGGACCCCATTACTCAGTGTAGGTGCAGTTGGTAGCGGCCAGGGCACTGAGTCATAATTGGTAGGTTTGTTCATTACTATAATGTGATCTCCAAGCATGGTACTTACACAGGGAAGATAGAATTAATGTTGGTATTTAGAAGAGAGTTTGAGTCCAGTGGCACCTTTAAGACCAACAAAATTTAATTTTGGGTATAAGTTTTTATGTGCATGAAGTCTCTTCTAGTAACCCTAGTGACTGGGATAAGGGTTCTGTCTAGAGCAATTTCCTTTTGTTTCAGCCTACTTAGTTTGGTTCTTACATCCGGGAAGTCTTATCAGTATAGCCCCATCCACTGTACGTGTGTATCAGAGGAGAGAGATGTAACTGGTTGCTGGTGTGTATGAACAAGTTTTATTGTGCTGTGTTTTTATGATGTTTTTATCTTGCAAGCTGCCTTGAGTAGCTTCTCCAGAGAGATAGAAATGTTGAAAGTAAATAAGTAAATAAT
>NW_015164812.1:6464-12059 GCF_001447785.1 Gekko japonicus
CAGCCTTCTTATGCAAAAGCCATATAGCTGCTAAATAACCTTGTTGAAAATTTGCAGTGAGGAAATGACTTAGTAAATTGTTTTAATGTGTTTCATCAGCCGCATCTCCAGGGCAAACCATGGAGCTAGCTTAGAGTGGAGACACAGAGGGCACCTGGGAGAGATCTCGTCAATGTGTCAGCAAGCTGCCAATATGTATTTTCCATGCATATGAGATGTGTCCATTTCCCCCCCCCTCCATCCCTGGACCGGCTTAGACTCTTGTGCGCATGTCCCCCCTCATCCTCATGCGTTCATCTTCAACTGCATTCCTTTCCATGTACACTAGCAGTGCTTTGAAGGAACCTTATCTGCCAAGGCTACAGGTGGTTCGTGTTTGGAGGCTTTTTGCTTAGTCTATAATGAACAGTAGTGTGAGAATAGAATAATTGTTTAATCAGCTACAACCGTTGCTTTCTCAGGGTTTGGGCGCGTGATGAGTCCTCAGGGCGGGCGCGGGAACCATATCTATTGGCCCAGGTTATTTTAAACTTGCTTTATTATACCTGTCTCAAGCACCTTGTGTTATTCTGAACAGAGAATCTGTTCTAAGTACTTCATGGCTTCAATAAAATAAAACCTTCCTGCAAGAGTGTATTTCATTGTTTGCTGTGAGTCTGACACAATGGCTGTGGAAAGTCGGCTCTGCCAGTCTTCCATGAGCTCATCTAAAGAACTGTCAGGGGGCATAGGATCCCGCAGAGCCACCTGAAGCTACATAGGGTCCATCTGACTCCTCAGGTGAGCTAAAATGTGCTCACCACCCAAACTGGATCGGGGTATCAGGCCCTTAGAGCATGGTGGTCTGACCATGGTACTGCCTTGGCAGTAATCCGGTCCACTGTAACCCCCACTGCGAAGATCAAATTTAGCATATGCCCTGCCCGGTGAGTGGATACCAACCATAACATGTTGGGAGACTCCTAGTGCCGCCATGGACAACACCAGGTCCGTTGCCCATATGGAGGTCGCGTCCTCGGCATGGACATTGAAATCACCCAGGACTATCAGCCTTGGGTGCTCCAGTGCCCAGCCTGATACGGCCTCCATCAGGGATGGCAGAGCATTGGCCGGTGCATTGGGTGGACGGTACAGTAGCCAAATGGCAATACTCTCCCTGGCTTCCCACACCAGGCCAATGCATTCTATCCCAGTGATCTTCAGTAATTCACAAAACCAAACAAAGACCCACGGTAAGTAGGAAAACCAACATACAACAAGTACCGTGCACAGATTATTATAACATATCATAAATGATTTTATATATTTTGAAAAATATTTTTACAATAATTTGTACATATATAATAAATCATCTTAATCAAAAATATCAAAAATCAGCTCCAAGAATCTCATAAGCAAATATCCAAAATCATCTCCAAGAATCTCATAAGCTATTGTACAACCTTTAATAATAGTCTAAGGCTAAAGAGTGACTGAACGTGCTTTTCACATTGGAGGAGGCTTGTAGCTCATCAAAAAATTTTTTTGCAGCGTTCATTGAAGAGAACTTTGGATTAAAACTTTCGGTAAGAACTTTTCACTTCTTTGAGACTCTGTCTAATATGAGATTACTAGCATTGTAACCAATTCTGTTCTTGCTATCTTGTATGTTAGTATGTGGCAACCTTGTGCTGAAAATTATTGTTGAACTCCCTGAGGAAGATTCTTAATCAAACATATCAAAAATCATCTCCAAGAATATCAAAAGCTATTGTACAACCTTTAATACAATAGCTTTTGAGATTCTTGGAGATGATTTTTGATATTTTTGATTAAGATGATTTATTATATATGTACAAATTATTATAAAAATATTTTTCAAAAAATATAAAATCATTTATGATATGTTATAATAATCTGTGCACGATACTTGTTGTATGTTAGTGATCTTCAGTGGCAGGAGCTCCCTGAAGGTGTAAGCCTCGCGGATGAACATAGCCACTCCTCCCCCCCTGCCCTCTGATCCATGATTGGTGAGGGACCAAGAACCTAGGGGGAGCCAACTGGGAGAGAGCAACTTTCTCCCCATCTCGCACCCAGGTCTCGGTCATGCACTCCAGGTCCATGTCCTCCTCTAGCAGGAAGTCCCAGAGGACCATGGTCTTGTTATTTATGGAACTGGCATTACACAGCATCAATGATGGAGGAGGGTCATTTATCCCAGCCCTGCTGCCTGCAATCCTTGGGATGGGACATAAGCTGGAAGGGGGCCAAGGTTTTTTGTGTCTCTGTCCTCTTCCCTTATTCTTCTTCACGCTTGGTCCCACCACTGTTCTTTCCCCTCCCCAGGAGTACTGGAATCTCCAATCCAGACATCACCCTTAACAGATGGTCTCTGCAGGAGCCTCAGACCTATCAGCTGCTCTGGTTGGTGAAAATAGTTCCCAGAGTGCACAACAACTGGTAGCTAATAACAACTCCCAGGCCACTCCTATTTACATTAGATCGATAGTAATTTCATCAATAGTTATTACAAATTTCTGAATTAAGCCGTGGGCTCCTCAATTGACCCAACAAACCAAAGATTGCCAATCTGTTCAGTTTAGCCAGTGATTTAAGTAAAGGCTAAAAAGAAATAAAGAAAGACTTTCAACCCCAATTTCTAAGCAATCAAATTCCACACCTTGTTAACCAATTTGTTAGTTACTATAACAAATTAATTAATCAATATATCTAATTGCAGGCTATTTAATTTGTTCCATTTAACCCATTAATATATTTAGATCTCAATTAATTGAAAGACAGCACCAATTAAAACAAATAATGAAAACAAACGATTAATAGTTAATATACCCCAACTAATAGTATTTATATGCCCAAATCAATTAATTAAGCCAAAAAGAAGCTTAAAATTACTCTCTATTTGTTAGTAGCAATAGCAATACAGTTGAAGTCGATGGTTCAGTGGCTATTAGCCACAAGGTATGGATAGGGACTCCGGGGCAGGTGAAGCTCTGTATTTTTGGTGCTTGGGGGGGGGGTCAACAGTGGGAGGACTTCTAGTGTCCTGGCCCCACTGGTGGACCTCCTGATGGCACCTGGTATTTCTAGCCACTGTGTGACAGAGTGTTGAACTGGATGGGCCCTTGGCCTGATCCAACATTGGCTTCTCTTATGTTCTTATGTTCTTAGTCGATAGGTGGAAAAACCCGGCCATAGTTCAATGAGTCCTCCCTAGTCCGTGTCCAATGCCCCGCTGTCAGACCCCACAGCAGGCAGTGAAGTACACACTTGCAGGAAGGTTTTACTTTATTGAAGCCATGAAGCACTTGGAACAGATTCTCTGTTCAGAATAACGAGCGTTTGACAGATAGGTTAAAGCAAGTTCATAATTACAGTAGCCAATAGGTATGATTCCCGCTCCCGCGTAGAAGGCGCCCAGCGTGCCCAAACCCTGAGAAGCAACGGTTCCCTACAGTTAAACAATTAGACTATTCCCACACTACATATTCATTACAAACTAAGCAAAAGCCTCTTGCTGCACACCACCTGTGGCCTTGGGTTGATAACGCGCCATCAAAGCAAAGCTAACGTACATGGAAAGGAATGCAGTGGAGGAGATGAGCGCATGGGGTTGAGGGTGGACATGCGCACCAGAGTATACCGTTACTATGGCAATATAGGTTGTTGACAAGGGGTGCAGACAGGCCCAATACATACATTAAAGACACATTGGCAGCTTGCTGACACCCACCAATGGCAGTTACTCTCTCGGGGTCAACAGGCTCCAATTCCCCGTCTTTCTGTTCCTGAGCGGCAAGTCTTCTCGATCTCCAGTGCTCTGTGTCAGCCGTCTGGACTAACACAGAAGTAGGTCTGTCCACTGCAGTTGCTGCTGCCTTCGTTGTTGTCGGTGTTACCGTTGTTATTGGTATTGCTGCCACTCTTTTTTTAAAAAAATTTATTTTTATACTTTTTTACAGTGCACGAAACATGGTAAACATAACCAGGAAAAACAGGGAGGTATAGATTACAACAAGATAAGAATTAGAAACATTGGGAGAGTATTGCTGCCACTCTTTATATGGCCAATTCAGGTTCACGGAGAGGGGTCTAAAGAAACAACTTTTACTCATGTCATCTATGCTCGATAAAACCTTCCACATTTTACCACTTAGTCCTTGCTGTGCTCTTTTTCTCACGAGCCGTTAAGACCAATACATTCATAATAAAATGCTACGAACGTGAAAATGAATATTCCTTTCAGCCTTGCAGATCTTTGTAGTTCTCAGTCATTAGTTTTCATCTTGGCCGTAAGTAATGTTAGTGGATTTTAATCTGATTTGGCCTCTGCCCGTTGTTTTGGGTGATGGTGCATCTCTTTTGCTTCTGGGGCAGACTTCTTCCCCAATCACTTAACATTTGAAACAGAAAATGGACTGCAGGATGGAAACCGTAAATAATGTATGCTGGCACACAACCAACTATTTTCACAGGGGGGAAACACCCTAATAGCATCAGTATATTTCACTGTGGTCTATAATTAGTTTTGTTAACCTCACATTTGGAACATCAGTGCTGAAAATCCCAGAGCAAATGTGTTCCATTTGAAATAATAAGAGGTGATTAATTCAAGGGTTTAAATGCCTTTACTGGTTAAAAAGGTAAAGCAGGTCCTTTTCATCATAATTTGTGTATACTTGCAGTATAATTTTGTTCAATTTTATCTTTAAATTGTTCTTATATATCTAGTTAATGGAAACTTTCCTCCATTATTACTTTTGAGCATACCTGTACTCTGTAATCTCGTCTGTCGCCAGTGCCATTGGCCATATGGAAAACATGACCTGTGTGTGGATATGTGTGAGAGAGGGATAATACTAATAGGGATAATAATATGTAAGAGAGGGATAATAATAGAGATACACATTAAAAATTCCAGCCTTTGACCAAAAGGTTTCTTCTTCCCTCAAGGGCTGTCATGGTGATTTTTGTAAAGGTAAAGGTAAAGGTTCCCTTGCTCGAAAGCCAGTCGAGTCCGACTCTAGGGTTGCGGTGCTTATCTCCGTTTCCAAGCCGAAGAGCCAGCGCTGTCCAAAGACATTTTTGTGGTCATGTGGCCGGCATGACTAAACACCAAGGCGCACGGAATGCTGTTACCTTCCCACCGAAGTGGTACCTATTTATCTACTTGCAATTTCTTGCTTTCGAACTGCTAGGTTGGCAGGAGCTGGAATTAGAGATGGGAGCTCACTCCGTCTTGCGGCACCCGGGTCTCGAACTGCTGAACTACTGACCTTCCACAGCCTGCAGTTCAGCGTCTTAACCACTTGAGCCACCGCAGCTCCATGGTGATTTTTGTGGACCTGGGTAAAAGATGGGCCACCAAAATCACTAACATACCCCTGCTGGGGCCAAGCAAAGGGGCAACTCTCACCCTGTGTGGGGCAGACAGGTCAGCAATGGAATGTAATGGAAGACTGAAATGTTCTCCCACTGGTTTCTGAGTGCTGTAATTTTTGAGGTCAGGTTTATGTCCATTTAGTCTTTTGCATAGAGACTGACATGTTTGTCTGAAGCAGAGAGTGGAAAGGCATTGTTGACACTTGATGGTCT
>NW_015164812.1:12370-16374 GCF_001447785.1 Gekko japonicus
TTCCTTCCTTCCTTCCTTCCTTCCTTCCTTCCTTCCTTCCTTCCTTCCTTCCGTTTCTGAGTTGTAGATAAAAACAAAAATAATGATTAAAAACGAGAAGACACTGATCTTAATGAATCTCTTGAACATTTGTTTTGCAAGTCGGAGCTTGGAGTGGAAGGATTTGGAGGTGCAGGAGAGGGGTTTCTTTTTTTTAGCAAACCTTCACCCTGTGCTGTGCTGTTGTCACATGGGCCCAGAGCTGCTGTGTGTCCTGCTTCCTTTGTTCCCCCCCCCCACGGGGCAAATAGTTTCACCAAGGGGGCCATTTGAAGTTGGGAAAGTGATGCAAGGACAGAGGTCATTTCGAGGGGGGAATGCGGGGGAACGCAGTTCCCCCGGGTGAGGTACAGGGGGCGGGGCACATGATGAAGCCCCACCCCCTGCTTCCAGCCGCCCCGCTTCCGGCCCTCATTCAGCCAGGAGGAGGCAGGAGAAGAATGTGTCTCCCTCCCTGCCTCTCCCTACCCCTGCCTGCCTGGGGCCAGGGACGGCCTTCGCGGGGCTTCCTTGCACTCCTGCCGGCCGGGACTGTTGGGGGCGGGGTGTGTGGCCTTATGACACACTTCCGGTGATGTCAGGAGGTGTGGCCTTATGACACACTTCCGGTGATGTCAGGGGGTGTGGCATATGCTAATGAGTTATGCTAATGAGTTCCCCTAGCTCTTTTTCTACGAAATGACCCCTGTGCAAGGGAAAGAATTAACTCTCTCTTGGTTCTAGCTGCTATATATGTATTTTTTAAAAAACCCTCACAAATCCATTCATGGACCTCTCAGTGTGTCTCATCTCATTTGGCCCTCTGAATCAGCGCTCCATGCAATAGGAGGAGCTATTGCTGAGAGTAGAAATGGAGCCACCCAGTCAGGGTTGCCAGCTTTCAGGCGGAGTCCGGCGTTCTTCCTAGAATTACAACAGATCTCTAGATTACAGAGATCACATCCCTGCTGAGCGCCCTTCTTTACCCAAACCAGTTTGGTGTCATGGTTAAGTGCGCGGACTCTAATCTGGGAGAGCCGGGTTTCATTCCCCACTCCTCCACTCGCACCTTGCTGGATGACCTTGGGCAAGCCATAGTTCTGATAAGAGCTGTTCTTGAAAAAGAGCAGTTTGTGTTAGAGTTCTCTCAGCCCCACCTGCCTCCCAGGGTGTCTGTTGTGGGGAGGGGAAGGGAAAGGAGTTTGTCAGCCGCTCTGAGACTCCCTTGGGAAGTGAAGGGCAGGGTATAAATCCAATCTCTTCTTCTTCTTCTTCTTCTTTATTCTTTTTGTATTCTCTTGGGTCTTCAGTCCATGATTAATTCTACCAATAAAATTAAAGCCAAGGCTATTAAATGACTACCATGTTTCCCTGAAAATAAGACACTGTCTTAAATTTATTTTTTCTCAAGAAGACACACTAGGGTTTATACCACAAATGCATAGAAATCCTGCTAGGGCTTATTTTTGGTGTAGGTCTTATTTTCGGGGAAACAGGGTATGTCATGGGAACAGGAGCAGTTCTCTGCCATGGAGTCATTACTGTGGGAAGACTAGTTTTGTCAGACTGTTGACTGTCTTTCAACATTAGGTGGCTACTTGATTAATCCAGCTATTCATAGGAATAAACTGCTATAAAGGCGCAATTCAGTTAACTCACTCCAAAACTGCTGTGAAATTTCTAACCTTTGATACAGTTTACTTCTTGCATCATTAATCATATCATAATCTTAATCGTTTTAGCTATAATCTTAATCTCAATCTGTAGTAGCTAGCTTTTTGTGGAAGGAGGGAGGAAATGTTGCCACTCAAAATTTTGTTTTCAACAGCACTTACTCCATATGGGGGCATAACAGTGTGATGTCAGCTGGACGAGACAAACTAGTTAAGCTCAAGCAAGCAAGCTAGTGTTAGATTCAGCAAATTGCTTCTTTCTTCCCACTGAACCTTTTCCAGTTATATTTAACTTTGCATATGAGGAGAATGTTCTATATGTGATCCTCCTAATACATGTGATTGCCATTTTATTTGAAATGGACAGTGTGCAGCTTCTTCGTCTTTTGCGTCTGATTATGTAATCTTTTTTATTTCTGTATTGGCCGTCTGGTGATGTCCACATATACAATTGTCTGTTCGTTTGCCTGAAACGTGTTTGGAATGAACAAATCGTCTTCTCGGAATTCTATGAGTCGCTCTTCTGCTTCATTTTGTATTCTTATCCCAAATCTTCCAACGATATTTAATTCTGCTTTGTTTCCTACTTTTGTGCTCCAGACGCCTGTGATTATCAGCACATCTTGCATAAAAGTTTTCAATTTCTTCTTCTTCAGCATCTGTAATTGGGGCATAAATGTGAATGATGGTTATGTTGAAATGCTTTCTATGAAGTCTGAATGATATTATTCGGTCAGGCTTTGCATTTTAGCCCCTGACTGCTTGTACTTCATCTAGTAGAGCAACTCAATTTATTTTATGTTTTTGCATGTACACACTGTTATATCCTGCTCATCACAATGCTAGGAATAAGCCAGTATTATTTCCTATTAAATTTTGGTTCTTATTTAGTCTAGTCCCAACCCTGTGTTATCTAATAACACTCTGCTACTGTTATTATCTGAACACCAGTATAAGGAAATATGATTCTCAAGTATGTGGCCATTTAAAGTTTTTGACCCGGCAGGCAGCATATGATGCTTACACAGAGCAAGTATATTCTGTCTAATCAGTCTTCACTTAGAAGAAGAGACAGTATTCTTGTATTTTAACAAAGTGGTGATTTGAGTAGAAATGTTACTCACTTAGAAGAAGAGACAGTATTCTTGTGTTTTAACAAAGTGGGGATTTGAGTAGAAATGTTAGTATCTAGAACAGTAAATTTAGAGCCGCGTTTTCACAATTGTTGTTCATGGTTCTAGAGCTCCTTGGTCTAAGGATTTCTCAAGTATTTATTTTAAGCTGCCATGCACGGCTTTCTGGATTTTGATAGTTAACCAGAGATAATAGGTTTGGGGGACAGAGCTGAGGAAATGTAGTTTATCAGTAGAGTAATCAGTTGCTTCTAACTGATCCAGAGACAGATCCCAGCAGATGTGTAAATTTTAAAAGAAGACATATGAACTGTATTGCATTCATATAATTAAAATGTCATAACAGTTTATATGTTCCACTGCTTAATTAAGAGCAATAAAGACCATACTAAATCAGAATGAATCTGTAGTTTCTGCTTTAATCACACAAATGCCAGTGTCAGCATCGTAAAGGCGCAAATCTGGCAGTAATGAAGCTGTGACTGTTGGGGAAATGAAAGCGATTGCCGGCACAAATGGCATAGCAAGGTTTATTCTGGTTGTTTTAATGGCATCCCCGAGCAGAGGACTGTAACAAACGGTAGTTGTGGAGATCTTGCACCCAGACCACTCAGCAATTTCATGGAGTGCCCACGAGTTCTTGTATTGTGAGAAAGGGAGAAAAGTACCTCTTTCTCTACCTGCTCTATCCCATGCATAATCTTATAAACCTCAATCATGTCTCCCCTCAGTCGTCGTTTCTCCAAGCTAAAGAGCCCCAAACGTTTTAACCTTTCCTCATAGGGAAAGTGTTCCAACCCTTTTATCATCCGAGTTACCCTTTTCTATACTTTTTCTCAGGGGTCGTTTCGTAGAAAAAGAGCTAGGGGAACTCATTAGCATAATTCATTAGCATATCCCACACCCCCTGACATCAGGGGCCCGGTGGTGGACCTGCAAGGCCGGCGGGAGTGCGAGGAAGCCCCGTGAAGGCCCTCCCTGGCCCCAGGCAGGCAGGGGTGGGGAGAGGCAGGGAGGAAGCAACTTACCCTCCGTCTTCTCCTGCCTCCTCCTGGCTGAATGAGGGCCGGAAGCGGGGCGGCCGGAAGCAGGGGGCGGGGCTTCATCATGTGCCCTGCCCCCTGCACCTCACCCGGGGGAACTGCGTTCCCCCGCGTTCCCCCCCGAAATGACCTCTGCT
>NW_015164812.1:16692-16838 GCF_001447785.1 Gekko japonicus
GAAGATCAAGAGCCAGGGGTTCGTCAAAACGCAGACTGGAGTCAGAAACCAGGAAGTCAGTCAGTAGCTGGATACCAGGAACAGAGTCAGAGGTGCAGAGCTTCTGGTCCGAAGGACGAGTTTGCCAGCACAATTAGCCAGCAGTC
>NW_015164812.1:22167-22307 GCF_001447785.1 Gekko japonicus
AATAGATCCGCTCCATCTCCTACATGACAGCCCTTCAAATACTTGAAGACTGCAATCATGTCCCCTCTAAGCCTTCTCTTTCCAAGGCTAAACATACCCAACTCTTTCAGCCTTTTCTCGTAAAACTTGGATTCAAACCC
>NW_015164812.1:22593-27003 GCF_001447785.1 Gekko japonicus
CGACCACCTCCCGTGATATGGACACAATGCTTCTGTTAATGCATCCTAAGATTGCATTAGCTTTCTTCGCAGCCACATCGCACTGCAGGCTCATGTTTCGCTTGTGATCAACCAGAACTCCTAGATCCCTTTTGTTGTAAAATAGTCAAAAAGTGTTTAATACTTAGACTATTAAAGGATCTTGCTCTATTGGAAAGAAGAGATTTCTTTGCTTTTAAAAAACCTTTAATTCTAAGGGTAAAGGGTTCACGGGATTACTACAAATTAACATAACACTAAGAGCTACATTTCTAAGATGCCTATAGTCAAAACAAGCACACACAGAATGGAGATTCTCTCCTTCTTCTTGACCCCTAAAAAGGAAGTCACCTGAAACAAATGACCAATCTGTATCACAGTAGAAGCTACTTTTCCCAGGCTAATTCCCCTTTGGCTCAGTGCCAGGTATCCCTTCCAGGTCAGTCTAAACAATAGCAAACTAGGAATACAAGTTAACCCTATAATGACTGAATCATCAGACCTTGTAAACACATACATTTCCAACACCTTTCACATGTGCTTCTGAACCACCCCAGGTTCAGTGCTGAGAATGCTGGCAACATCCTCTTCTCTGAAGGCTCCAGTTAGGTTGTGGTTGGAAACCACCCAACAGCAGAAGGGCCTGTGACTAATTAGCTCTTCCCGTGATTCTGGCTGCAGTCTGCAAACACTCATTCGCACGTTCTCACATTCACAAACGCAGTGTCAGTGCTGCAGCATCAAACAGCAGCATCCCATTCTGCCTCTTTATGGCACGTTTGATCCCCCTGTCATAAGCACCCTTTACCTTTTCGGGTTAAAAAGCTGAACCCAAAGGGAAAGAAGCCGTATCTCTTAACTGTATTTTGAGCATACTTATAGAATTTGGGATTGGAAGTTTGGGGTAAATTCCTTCAAAACTGGTGTTTAAAGCACCCTCAGCCATTCAGAGAGGCAGTTATTCATCCCCTACTTAAAAAAAAAAAATCCCTATAGAAAGTTGGACAGTGAAGAAAACTGACAGGAAGAAAGCTGATTTGTTTGAAATGTTGGTTTTGGAGGAGAGTTTTACGGATACCCTGGACTGCCAAAAAGACAAATAAGCTTGAGCTCTCCCTAGAATCTAAAGTGACTAAACTGAATCATACTTTGGTCACATCATGAGAAGACCAGACTTACTGGAAAAGACAGTGGTGCTGAGAAAAGTTTAAGGCAGCAGAAAAAGTTTAAGGCAGCAGGAAATGAGGAAGAGCCAACCTGAGATGGATTGACTCCGTCAAGGAAGAAGAGGAGGAGGAGGAGATTGGATTGATAACCCCGCCCTTCACTACCCAAAGAAGTCTCAGAGCGGCTTACAAACTCCTTTCCCCTCCCCTCCTCACAACAGACACCCTATGAGGTAGGTGGGGCTGAGAGAGCTCTGATGGAAACTGCTCTTTTTCAAGAACAGCTCTTATCAGAACTACGGCTTCCCCAAGGTCACCCAGCCAGGTGCAAGTGGAGGAGAAGAAGAGGAGAAGATTGGATTTATACCCCGCCCTTCACTACCCAAAGGAGTCTCAGAGCGGCTTACAAACTCCAATCCCTTCCCCTCTACACAACAGACACCCTGTGAGGTGGGTGGGGCTGAGAGAGCTCTGACAGAAACTGCTCTTTTTCAAGGACAGCTCTTATCAGAACTATGGCTTGCCCAAGGTCACCCAGCCAGGTGCAAGTGGAGGAGAAGAAGAGGAGAAGATTGGATTTATACCCCACCCTTCACTACCCAAAGGAGTCTCAGAGCGGCTTACAAACTCCTTCCCCTTCCCCTCCCCCCCAACAGACACCCTGTGAGGTAGGTGGGGCTGAGAGAACTCTGACAGAAACTGCTCTTTTTCAAGGACAGCTCTGACAGAACTATGGGCTTGCCCAAGGTCATTCAGCAGCTGCAAGTGGAGGAGTGGGGAATCAAACCCGGTTCTCCCAGATTAGAGTCCGCGCACTTAACCACTACGCTATAGCCCTCTGTTTGCAAGACCTGAGCAAGGCTGTTAATGATGTGACTTTTTGGAGGACATTAATTCATAGAGCTGCCATAAGTCGGAAGCAACTTTATGGCACATAACACACATACATACCCAGAAAATGATGTGGCCAGTTATTGCCTGGTCCCTAATCTGCCCTTTCTCGGCAAAGTGATTAAAAGAGCAGTAGCGGATCAACTCCAGGTCTTCTTGGAGAACTCATCTGCTTTAGACCCTTTTCATCTGGCACTTGGAGGCACATGTAGATATCAGGGGATGTACACTGACCTGGTTCAAATCATTTCTCACAGACTGGACTGAAATGGTTACTGTTGGAAACGAGTTGTCATCCGTGTGGCACCTATACTGTGGAGTTCCACAGTGCAGTTCTATCCCCCATGCTTTTCAATCTCTATGTAAAGCCCTTAGGACAAATCATACATAACTCTGGGGTTGGTTGTGATCAATATGCAGATGATACCCAGCTCTATATGTCCTTTGCCAAATATCCTAGTGATGCAGTAGAGATCCTGAAGAATTGTCTGGCCACTGTGGTACATTGGCTAAGAGTGAGCAAATTGAAACTAGACCTTGAAAAGGCTGAGGTAATGCTGTTTGGGAAGGCAGAGATATTGAACGACATTGTTCTCCCCACTTTGATGGAGTTTACCTGACCCGTGCTGACTCAGTTAAGAGCCTTGGGGTTATACTGGACCCAGCATTATTGCTGGAGAAGCAAATTAAATGCAGCGGTGAAAAAGGTTTTCTTCCAACTCAGCCTAACTCTTAAGATGGGTCCTTACCTTGATATAGCTGATCCTGCCACCTGGATGCATACCACAGTAACATCAAGACTAGACTACTGCAACGCACTGTACATTGGTCTCCCCTCAAAATCAGTCTGGAATACCATGACAGCTATTATGGACAGCCAGATAGAGCATGCATATTACTTCCACTCTGTAGTCCACTGGCTGTCATGCCTGCCCCCGACGTGGCATCAGAAGCAGGGCTTGACAGCCAGGGACAGCAGGACTTGACTCCTTTAACAGAAGAAACTGTAAGTCCTGAGGAGGATACCACGCAACAAGAGCCACCTGAGGTCGATCAGGTGCTGCCGAGCACAAGTGCATCCTCACCAGAATCTCCTCCACCTGTTAACAGGCTCCGAGACCGAAGGCGTCAGGAGCGGAATGAAAGGCGAAAGGCTGCACGCCTGCGTGTTCGACGTTCGCTCAGCCCTGAGTTTTGACAGCAGCCTGGACATTGTTTCAGGGAGCTAATGAGATAATGAGCCAGCACGCTATTTCAGCAGACCTGTTGCCTTGAGCAAACCGTGCTGGCAACGTTTGATGTCAGGACCAGACACTCTGTGTGACCTTGCTTCAGATCTTGCGGATTCTTCGGTTTCGACTCGGCTGGTGTTTGGACTTTTGGCATCTGTTTACCTGCTCCTGATTTACGGCTAACTGACCCTTGGCGTTTCCCTGACTACTACTTTGGCTCTGCCCTTATCGGACTCAGCGTGATTTATGAACTATGACTATTGGTATGTTTTGACTGCGGCTGTGTTAAACTGTTTGGGACTTGTTTGTAAGGCTTTTCTGACTGAAGTATTGGCTGACCCTGGACTGTCTCTCCGACCTGCTTTGTTATCTGTTGCTCACTGGACCTGACCGTGACACTGGCTGCCCATCAGTTACCAGGCTCAATTTAAGGTACTGGCTGTCGCATACCAAGCCTTCCATGGTTTTGGACCCTCATAGCTGCAAGACTTCCTCTCCTCCTATATTCCACTATGACAGCTTCACTCATCTGAGCAGCGCCTTCTGCAGATGCCAAACTGCAAATGGGCAAAATCAACAGCGGCCTGTATACGTGCCTTCTCCACTGTGGCTCCCACCTTATAGAATGATCTGCCTGATGATGTTAGAAAGGCTCTCACTTTCCTGGCTTTACTCAAAGTATGCAAATCAGAAATTATTCAAGAGGGCTTTTCTATGTAGGCAATAGAAGAAGAAGAAGAAGAAGAAGAGATTGGATTTATACCCCGCACTTCACTACCCAAAGGTGTCTCAGAGCGACCTACAGACTCCTTTCCCTTCCCCTCCCCACTACAGACACCCTGTGAGGGAGGTGGGGCTGAGAGAACTCTGACAGAAACTGCTCTTTTTCAAGAACAGCTCTGACAGAACTATGGCTTGCCCAAAGTCATCCAGCCAGGTGCAAGTGGAGGAGTGGGGAATCAAACCCGGTTCTCCCACATTAGAGTCTGCGCACTTAACCACTGCACCAAACAGGATTGCACTGTACAAAATAATTCATAAAGTTACTTGGATAAATTGCTAGGGACTATGGTCTATACTACTGTTTGGTGTAGTGGTGAAGT
>NW_015164812.1:27017-27170 GCF_001447785.1 Gekko japonicus
CTCTCTCAGCCCCGTCTACCTCACAGGGTGTCTGTTGTGGGGAGGAGAAGGGAAAGGAGTTTGTCAGCTGCTCTGAGACTCCTTCAGTTAGTGAAGAGCTGTCCTTGAAAAAGAGCAGTTTCTGTCAGAGTTCTCTCAGCCCCACCCACCTCA
>NW_015164812.1:28309-29673 GCF_001447785.1 Gekko japonicus
TAAAGTTACTTGGATAAATTGCTAGGGACTATGGTCTATACTACTGTTTGGTGTAGTGGTTAAGTGCGCGGACTCTAATCTGGGAGAACCGGGTTTGATGGGTGTGGTGTTTAAGTGCGCGGACTCTAATCTGGGAGAACCGGGTTTGATTCCCCACTTTTCCACTTGCAGCTGCCGAATGATCTTGGGCAAGCCAGAGCTGATCTTGAAAAAGAGCCGTTTCTGTCAAGAGCTCTCTCAGCCCCACCTACCTCACAGGGTGTCTGTTGTGGGGAGGGGAAGGGAAAGGAGTTTGTAAGCCGCTCTGAGACTCCTCTGGGTACTGAAGGGCGGGGTATAAATCCAATCTCCTCCTCTTCTTCTTTTACCTCACAGGGTGTCTGTTGTGGGGAGGGGAAGGGAAAGGAGTTTGTAAGCCGCTCTGAGACTCCTTTGGGTAGTGAAGGGCGGGGTATAAATCCAATCTTCTTCTTCTTCTTCTTCTTCTTCTTCTTCTTCTTCGTCTTCTTCTTCTTCTTCTTCTTCTTCTTCTTCTTCTTCTTCTTCTTCTTCTTCTTCTTCTTTGTATAGTTGCTGTAAGTAAGATCTTCCTGTATAATTCTGCATTGTTTAACGTGTCGTGTTAGTATAGCTTGCTGTAAGTAAGATCTTCCTGTATAATTCTGCATTGTTTAACGTGTCGTGTTAATGCTTTGGTTCAATTCCGTTTTTAGATTTCCGTTTGGTTCTCCAATGCTAATCCTACCGCATTGTTTATTGGATTCCCATCCTGTTGGTTGTAGTGCCTCACTCTGTGTGATCCACCTTGAGTCCCAGTAAGAAAGATGGACTATAAATAACGTAACTAAAATATGGTTCTACTCTCTAGGACACCAGTAGGACTTAAAAGGGCATTAAGACAGCTTGGCACCTATTGTGATTTAAACTTATTGGAGATTAATTACCAAAAGACTGTGTCTATTGGAGCAATGCTATCCTCAAATTATGCCCACTGGGCAGGGAGAGGATTGCTTTATCGTCTCTGTGTGAGCAGAGAATGTCATAAGTGGAGAAAGCTTTTTATTGGAATAGCTATGATCATGCCTTGATCAAAGGCTGGCACTGTTGGAATGCGTACACAGACACTGCCAACATGAAGGTAGGAAATAAGAACAAGTTGAGGACATGGTATGGGAAGAGCAGCACTGTGTACTCTTTGGTCAGACCCATCCTCAGCGGTGGTATAACGCTACATTCAGGGCTTTTTTTTGTAGAAAAAGCCCAGCAGGAACTCATTAGCATAATAGGCCACACCCAACAGCAGAAATTCATTTGCTTATTAGAACACACCCCTGACAGCACAGCTCATTAGCCTATTAGGCTAC
>NW_015164812.1:29896-35320 GCF_001447785.1 Gekko japonicus
CACCCCCATGTTACCAGAAGTGTGCTCATCCAGCCACACCCACCTTTTGCTTCTTATTCTGTTTACCTTGTTTGTTGTCAAAACCCAGGGCTTTTTTTGTAGCAGGAACTCCTTTGCATGTTAGGCCACACACCCCTAATGTAGCCAGTCCTAATGAGTTTCTGCTGTTGGGTGTGGCCTATTATGCGAATGAGTTCCTGCTGGGTGTGGCCAACTCGAGAGCCAGCCAGAACTCCGTTCCTGTGCGTTCCTGCCCAAAAATAGCCCTGGGTATTGTGTGTATTGTTACCATCAAGGGTCATTTCGCAGAAAAAGAGGTGCAAGAGCTTATTAGCATAACTCATTAGCATGACTTATTTCGATATACCACACCCTCTGACATCACTGGAAGTGTGTCAGAAGGCAACACCCACCGCTCAGGCTCCACTGGACTGTTTTGGATTGCTAGCTATTGGGGGGGGGAACCTGCAGATCTGTCCTCGCAGAGGAGGGAGAGCTTGTACCTGAATAAAACTTGGTCTTAAAGGTGCCACTGGACGGTTTTGGATCGGGGGGCCGGGGGGAGATCTGCAACTTACCTGGCTGCTTCTTGCTCTGACTGAGGGCTACTGGGAGCAGGGGGTGGGGCTTGTTGCATGTGCCCACCCCCTGGGGTCTTTACTGCCGGAGCTCCATTCCTGTGTGCTCCTGCAGGAAATGACCCCTGGTTACCATGCACAGAACTTGGAGTGGCAGATTTGGGGCCAAATGCTCTATGACTTGTGCTAGTCTGGGTTAGAGCGATCTCCTAACAAAAATCTGAATGTCTCTTGAGGTTTGTGAAGTAGGCTTGTTAATTCCCCCCCCCCTTATTTGTAGCTATGTAGAATTTGAGTTTATGTTTACTCCCAATTCATTATGGAAATTATGTTCATCAATCTGTGAAGCCTGATCACCAAGAAATATTCAATATGGAAATTACAGGGCTAAATTCTTATGCATACAGATGAGTCATAAATGTGCCTCTGTTAGCGGGGACACTTACTATATCTGTAACTCTATATACTAATTATATTTCCTTAAACACACTTCAGCTGAAGCTTTAAACTTAACGGGTATAATCTGTAGTTAGCAGATGGGCTTCTGTTGCTTAATTAGCGAATAATAACTGATGGTAAGAGCACTAAAAATAAACTTTAAAAGCCAATTTTCTGAGTAATTTTAAAAATTTGTATTGCTGAGAATTCCAAGTGCTGCTATTGCTTATGTATTATTTCTTCTGTAGTTTGAAATGAAATTCATAAAATCTTGACATCTGGTAGATTTTAAAATTTCACAGTCAAGATTTTGATGGCCCCACTTTATCTTATTCAGATTGTGCAACTGAAATTGGGCATCAACATTCATATACCTGTTTTGGTACATGAATGAAATGAATGTAACATTTATTAAATTATACTGCAAGGCTGCTGTCAAAGAAGGATTGGTACTGTCTGCTGTCATATGTTGTTAAACGTTGACAGCACCTGCATGTCAGCAATGAAATTTTAATTGTTATCTCTCTGGTACTGTCAGATTGTTATAGTTGTTGCATGTCATCTGTGAGATACTGCAAGATTTTTAGATGTTAGATGTAGATTGGTAAAGGTAAAGGTTCCCTTGCTCAAAAGCCAGTCGAATCCGACTCTAGGGTTGCGGTGCTCATCTCCGTTTCAAAGCCGAAGAGCCAGCACTGTCTGAAGACGTTTCCGTGGTCATTTGGCCGGCATGACTAAACACCAAGGCGCCCGGAACGCTGTTACCTTCCCACCGAAGTGGTACCTATTTATCTACTTGCAATGCCTTGCTTTCGAACTGCTAGGTTGGCAGGAGCTGGAACTAGAGACGGGAGCTCACTCCGTCATGTGGCACACTCGGGTCTCGAACTGCTGAACTACCGATCATTTTTTCTCCCAGAGATCAAACCCATTATACCTGTGTATCTGTGGAAAAGTTAAAGGACATATTTTTTAAAACTTCCCCCCGTGTGATTTAGAAAATAAAACAATAGGCAAGCTTTTAACTGAGGGAGTAGAAGAAGCCATACTTTTTACGGTTAAAACTGAGCAGCTATTTTGAACAGCATGCAAAAAATCATTGCTAAACCGTGCTCTTTGATCATACCAGTATGAGTTCCCAAAAGTTTAAACTGTTAAGTAATGCAGGAACATGATGCTTAAATACCTTATTAGAATATGCATGTCAGTTTGTCATAGAGATAGCCAGAAATATAGGAGAACAGTTGCTGGCCTTGACCAAAAAGAAAAGAAAATGTCTCTATGGACAAAAACAGAGCTAGCTTGGACTCTCAATAAAGCATGCAAAAAAGGGAGCTTAGAGACCCAGAATAGAATAGAGTTGGAGAGGGACAAGAAACTAAGTAGTAACATATTTATATAGCCTTGTGTAGATTAGAAGCCATCCAACCCATTATCAATAAACATAATTTGTTAAGGCCCACATTCAAGATGCTGGATAAGAAAGTTTTTGACCAAAAATTGGGTGGCCAGGCACCTTGGTTTCAATATCTACAATTAAGAGATGTAGTTGAACAACTGGCTGAATCAGGGCTTTTTCAAAGGGGAATAACAGACTTTGAAAAAGTGATTATGGTATCTACAAGATCGCCAAAAGGAGTGCTCTCTAAGATATATAAAATTATAATAAAAGCAGACAACACAAATAAACTAGCATCTCAAAACAGATGGGAAGAAGATCTTAATCTCACGTTCCAAGAGTCAAATTGGGCAAACATGTGGGCTTCGCCAGCGAACAAGTCTTCCGTATATAATATTCGTCTTCAATTCTTCAAGTTGACTTCTCGGTGGTACCTTACTCCACAACTGCTTCATAAAATTAATCCATCAATACGTAATGTGTGCTGGAAGCAGTGCGGTCAGTTAGGGACATACTATCATTGCTGGTGGGGATGTCTAGGAATACAAGCTTTTTGGAGAAGTGTGATTTCTCAGATTAATGTGATAGCCAGGCAGTCCTTACCATGCACTCCGGAAGTGGTGTTGTTAAATCTCTGGAAAGATTCGGATACAGGGGGCAGTAAGGAACTTATTTCGACGTTATTAGCCGCGCAGCCAGGTTAACAGTAGCAGCAGCTTGGAAGTCTCCTCATCTCCCTACAATTGCAATATGGCAAGAGAAAATTTGGGACCAATTTATAATGGCGAAAATTACAGACTCCCTGATGAGAGTGAATAACAGTAACATGCCAACCTACACTAGATTTGTTAGGACTTGGGCCCCGGTGTTAGTCTACATGGTAACGAATGATATTCTCCCTGCTAAACAGATCTATCATAAATGGTTATATTTATAGGCTGTAGCAGATATTTTATAATGGTCAGACTCATGGTGACTTACTAATGCTGTATGGCGAGAATAGATGTTAAGAAAGTAAGCAATTATTCTTATTAATTTATAAGCAAAAAGTATTTGATGTATGTAATGTTAATGTTATTAACAAAAACAATAAAAAAATTATAAAAAAAGAAGAAGAAGAAACATCTGAGGATGTCCAGCTTCACAGAACTGAAGATATTATTCAAAGGTGGGTGTGTTGGTTGTGGGCCAAAAGCTATTGATGAGAAACTTGTAATCACTATTTTGGAATATCGTAAAGGTAAAGGTTTCCCTTGCTTGAAAGCCAGTCGAATCCGACTCTAGGGTAGCAGTGCTCATCTCCGTTTCCAAGCCGAAGAGCCAGCTTTGTCTGAAGACGTTTCCGTGGTCATGTGGCTGGCATGACTAAACGCCGAGGCGCATGGAACGCTGTTGCCTTCCCACCGAAGTGGTACCTATTTATCTACTTGCAATGTCTTGCTTTCAAACAGTTAGGTGGGCAGGAGCTGGGGCCAGAGATGGGAGCTCACTTCGTCACGTGGCAGTCGGGTCTCAAACTGCTGAACTACCAACCTTCCAGCCTGCAGTTCAGCGTCTTAACTACTGAGCCATTTTTTAATATACTTTAGGATAAAAAGTAGTAAGAATGAGCCAATGGTTTTTCTGTATTTTAAGAAGACATTTTAAGTATAGATAACTTTGTATGGTGTTTGAAGTTCTAAGAGTTAGCCAAGAATGTGCACCCTTATCAAGGAGGATAGTTAGCTATTGTTATTATTGTCATCCAGAAGAAGCGTGCTGAATATAGACTTAAAACAGAAGTGTTTTGTTTGTAATTATTATAGCGCAGTTTATTTTACTGAAATGCTTCTTTCCCAGTAAGCTATTTTACCCGATGTATAATGTGATTATTCTGTAGGGTTGTGTTCAGAGCTACGCGTTACTACTTTTACTAATTATATGAATTAAGCTGTTGTGACACTACTGATCTGAAGATATAAATCACTAATTTTCAACTGCGTGACTGCTCCTATCAGTGATGATGGATGCTGGTGCTCCTCAAGTATAGTAATGTCTACTCAAAGAAAAGGCGGGATATAAATCTAAATAAATAAATAAATAAATGTTTTAAAAATTGGGCTGAGCAGAGAAACCTAGAGGATGAGCACTGAATCTAGGAAAAAAGATCTTCTCAGGTTCTGTTCTTTTGAGTCCTTTTGTGTTGAAAAGTGAAAGTTTGAATCTCCTAAGAAAGTAAGTTAGAGAAATGGTTCAGTCTTGTATCTGTTTTGCTCCTTCAGTGCCAGAAACAGGCAGGTCAGAAGCAGGGGTCATTTCCTACAGGAGCGGAGCTCCGGCAGTAAAAAGCCCAGGGGGCGGGCACATCCAACAAGCCCCACCCCCTGCTCCCAGCAGCCCTCAGTCAGAGCAAGAAGCAGCCAGGTAAGCTGCAGATCCCGGCCCCCCGGTATAAAACAGTCTAGTGGCACCTTTAAGATCATGTTTTATTCAGATACAAACTCTCCCTCCTCTGTGGGGACAGATCTGCACGTCCCATCCCCCCCAATAGCTAGCAATCCAAAAAGGTCCAATGGAGCCTGAGCGGTGGGGTGTTGCCTTCTGACACACTTCCGGTGATGTCAGGGGGTATGGCATATGCTAATGAGTTATGCTAATGAGTTATGCTAATGAGCTCCTGCACCTCTTTTTCTACGAAATGACACCTGGTCAGAAGTATGAGAAGGCATGCTGCAAAAGCCCTCAGTATGCCGGAACCTTGAGACTTTTTCATCCATTCCTTGCCTGCCTTTCTTTCCTTTTTATTTATTTATTTATTTATTTACTTCCAATTTATACCCCGCCTTGCCAGCACAAACTGGCTCAAGGTGGCTTACAGATGTCAAAATACAATGAGATCAATAAATACTATAAAATTAGTAATAAAACAATTGCATAAAGTAATTCCGCTGTCCTCAACTTCCCCTTGCTTATTAATCCAGTTGGTTTCCCCGTATCCTGCCTGACAATCATGTTCAGAGACGCAGTAAC
>NW_015164812.1:35368-39844 GCF_001447785.1 Gekko japonicus
GAATATTTTATCCTGCATCTGGAGCCTGCCGTGCTCTATTACAGAAGCAGAAGGTAGGTCAAGGGACAGTTAGGAGTTTGGAGTGAACTAGAACTAGCGAGGAGGTAGGGTCTTTAGTTCCACCCTTGGACATTCTCATGGTTAATAGCCTTTTGGCATCATGTTTCATGTGCTCTGTGGTGTGTTTAAGAACGACCACTTTAATTTTCCATAATGCTTTTACAACAGCATGTTAGATCTGAAAACTGCTAAGAAATGCACATGCAAAAGCATTACATATTCTCTGGCTTGGCAGGCTTGCAGCAGTTGATGCTACTTTGTGCACTGCAAGAATCGTAAGCACCGCTAGCAGCAACAGCTGTAGTAATTAGCCAATTAAACAGTTTTTACTGATAATCTGTGATGGCTAATAAACTTTTACAAGCTATAAAACACCCTATGGATCAATTTAAATATTAGTTGGTTGGATCATAACCAAATAAGCATTGGGGGGTCTCATGAATGTGGTTGGGAATATCAAAAAGTGGAGCAGTAACAGGCTTGTCCGCTTAGTTGGGAAGCATTCATTCCAAATTAATTAATAATTTCTTGCAAGCAGCCTAGAGAATATTAATGATTTAGTAAGACTTGAGAAAACAAATTCTTTGAAAGGTTGCATATCTTAAACTCATTGCATTAGGTACCAGCAACTGCACTGCAAATTCAGTGAAGAGCACAATAATTACTTTTGATTAACAATTGTCATAAAATGTGTTTACTTACTTGAGTAGGACTAAAAATGGTAAAATAACAGAAGGAAGGAGTGGTAGAGTCAGTCTAAGTTTATTATGTGACATAAATTATGGAATATATTAACATTTTTATTTGGATTAATGCTTCAGAGTTGTAGCTCACTAATATAAAACAATGGATTTAGATGGATGATTTTACACCTTGAGGTTGTTAGACTAAGCATGCATACTTGGACATTACAGTACATTGAACTGGAGCTTGGGGGAGGGTCATGTGATACTACAGGAATACTTAAATGTTGATCAACCATCATCAATATGTCTTAATTCTCAATGTGGTCCCATCTCTGGATGCTTAAATCCAGAAATGGCAGCCATTAATGGACAAGACAGATCATTCTACAAACCAGAGAAAAGCCCCAGGTTTTCAGAAAAATCTGAAATCTTAAAAAGAAACAGACATTGGGGGTTTACTCCCCAATAATAAAAGCAGTGACTGTTGCTTTAAGAAACAAATGCCCTCAGTGGCCATTGTTAGGCAACCACACAACATTGCCAGTTTTTCAGCCTTGGCTTCTCTCAGTAAAAGTCAAAGGGAGGGGCATGGCCTTTTGAGGGAGGACTCCTCTGGGGCCTGGCCCAGCAGTAACCACCTGCTGACTTACTACCACATGACTTGCATAACTTATCCAGGACTGGCTGCTTGCTATTGTTCAGTAGCAGCCACCCCACAAAAGCTATCATGGTATAGGGTTCTCCACTGTGCAACTGGACCTGGCCTGGGATCCAACACCACACAACTGGGCCCATCCCAGTGGCTGGAACTACACAGTTTTCCCAGGGAGAGGCTGCCAGAAGGAGGAGAGGGAAAGTGTGGGTCCCACACTTGTCAATATATCTAATATATCTAATTCTGGAGTGGTGGTGTTGCTCTGGAGTGTTCAGAAAATGTGTGAACAGTTTTTGGGAACGTGGAAGCTGGCTTCTAGTCAGGACTTTGATGATTACATGAAAGAAGTTGGAGCAGGTTTTGCAACTAGGCTGGTGTTGCCAAGCCCAACGTCCTCATCAGTTGGAACGGGGATATTGTAACCATCAGAATGGAGAGCACTTTTAAGAACACGGAGATTAGCTTCAAAGTGGGAGAAGAGTTTGATGAGACGACAGCAGATGATCAGAGTCTTGTGACGCTAGAAAATGGAACTCTCGATCAGGTGCAGAAATGGGATGGGAAACAGACCACAATTAAGAGGAAGGTAGCTGATGGAAAGCTGATTGTGGAGTGTGCGATGAACAATGTTGTCTCCACCAGAGTCTATGAAAAAACATGAAGGCTCTTGCCACCTGATGAACAGGACCTTGAAGTGGAGGATTTTTTATTTATTTTATTTATCATTCAATTTATATCCCGCTCGAACCCCGAAGGGTCTCTGAGCGGCTTACACACAATCATTGGTTCCTAACGAAGACCATAATTATACGGGGGGTGACTTCCTACCAGCACCCGGCAGCAGGGCTAGTTGTTGGAGTCTGGCTTCTTCCGGCGGCCTCGGATGTCGGCGCTCCGCTTCCAATGTCCTGGGGCAGATTTCTTCCTGTTCCGTGGCTTCCTCCGGCAGGCTCCTCCAGTGCACGGCCCCGCGACTGCCGCAGTCCAACCATCGTCCTTTTTGGCTCCATCGCGCTGCGCTGACACGCCGCCGTACCTTCGTGGCTTCGCCTCTGCCAGATTCAGCCGCTCACGCCGCGCTCGCAGGGCACTCCTCAGCCGCTCCATCACTCCACCCGCCCCCTTGTATGGCCTTGGCCCCGCCCCCAGCATGCCCGGCGTGCCAACATCACTTCCGGGTGATGCGCACGTTGGGGTGGAGTTCCCCCCGGGGCCCGATCTGGCGGCACCGGGGAACGGGGGTCTGGGGTGGGGGGTTCCCCGCCCCTCGGGGGGACTTGGGATCCCTATCTAATTCTGAATGTGGCCCCATCTATGGATATTTACAACTGGGGATTAGGGCCATGGACAGATAAGACATATATTTCTACAAACCTGGGGGGGAAAGCCCCAGGTGTGTAGAAAAATCTGAAACCAAAAAGAAAAGAGAAAAAGTAAGGAGTTAATTCCCCCCAATGATAAAAGCAGCACCTGTAGCTTTAAGAAACAGATGCCCTCAGTGGCCATTGCCAGGCAACCACAAAAGTTGAAGCCTTCAGGTGTTGGTTACTGTCAGTAAAAGGCAGGGGAAGTGGTGATGGCTCTTTCCTGGGTTGTTTTGGCCTTCATGGGAGCTCTCATTGGGACCAGGTCTGCAGCAATCATTGGATGATTTGATACCATGAAACTTGCATGACTCCCCCAGGATTGGCTGCTTGATACTGTTCAGCCACCCCCATGAAAGTCAGGGAATTGGTTAGAGTTTTTAGATGAGGATCTTCAGTATCCAGGATCAGTCCCTCACTCTGCTGTATTCCACATTGACTAAGCGAATCAAAGAAGAATTTGACATTCAGTATATTATATCTCTAGGGCCACTTCTGAGACTGTAGTTTGACCTCAGATATCGATTCCTGGCCTCCTTCCTTTGGACTGCATACTAGGAAGTTTTACTCCTTTCACGGAATACATTTTCTGTAGAGATTATTCAAAATTCATGTTTGCATGGCTGATTCCAGTGAACAGCATCCCCCCCCCCCAAAAAAAATCCAGCTTGGTTCTACTGATTTTTGTAATAGATAACTTTGGAAAGCATTAGATTCTTAGAAGTCCCACACAACCTTCTTCTAAAAAGAGTGACAGACATCCTCTACGATGCTTTAAAATCTTCATCCTTGCATACAGAATTTTTTTTTAAAAAAAAATGCCTTATTTTTTCCCTCTTTATTGGGCATGCATAAGAAGAAGAAGAAGAGTTTAGATTTATACCCCGCCCTTCACTTGGAGTCTCAGAGCGGCTTACAAACTCCTTTCCCTTCCCCTCCCCACAACAGACACCCTGTGAGGTGGGTGGGGCTGAGAGAACTCTGACACAAACTGCTCTTTTTCAAGGACAGCTGTGCCAGAGCTTGTGACTGACCCAAGGTCACATCAGCAGGTGCAAGTGGAGGAGTGGGGAATCAAACCCGGTTCTCCCAGATTAGAGTCCGCACACTTAACCACTACACCAAAGGATAATGCTTTAAATGGTGCTCTCCCACAGACAGCTGATGGAACTGGTGTGTTTTAAATGACTTCAGAGATCAAGCTAAATACTCAAATTCTTGGTCAGTCTCATGTAGCCAATCCTCCAAGAACTGAAAGAGCTCTTCTTACAGGGGCTACTGTAAGCTCTTGGAGGATTGGCTACATTAGGGGTGTGTCGCCTAATATGCAGAGGAGTTCCTGCTACAAAAAGAACCCTGGAACACACCCTAAATGTAGCCATCTCCGTCTCCCTATGAAGAAAGGTTAAAATGCTTGGGGCTCTTTAGCTTGGAGAAACGACGACTGGGGGGTGACATGATTGAGGTTTATAAGATTATGCATGGGATAGAGCGGGTACAAGAACTCGTGGGCACTCAATGAAATTGCTGAGTGGTTCGGTTAGAACGGATAAAAGGAAGTACTTCTTCACCCAAAGAGTGATTAACACATGGAATTCACTGCCACAGGAAGTGGTGGCAGCTACAAGCATGGACGGTTTCAGCAGAGGTCTATCAGTAGCTATTAGCCACAAGGTGTAGATAGGGGCTCTGGGGCAAGTGATGCTCTGTC
>NW_015164812.1:40166-44703 GCF_001447785.1 Gekko japonicus
CCCCCCCACACACCATACTATAGTCACAGTGGCAGGCTCTGCCCCGCCTCTTTGCACTCAGCTAAAGATGTGTGCCTGGAGCAGGCTCTGTCTGTTTGGCTGGAGACTATGTTATTCAGTCAGGGACTGTAACATAAAGCTGTACACACACATGCAAACCACAGGCAGACCCCGGTCATGAATAGTAGATGGGATCCTATGTCCACCATCCACTCAACTGAATAGAGGACTACTCGGTTTTCAAAATGCAGTCAAGCTGTTTATGTCCAAAGCCACACAGTATTGTCTACTCATATAGCATGCAGCTTTAAAAATTAGTTAGGAAACATGTAATCCATAACTCTTAGGTACAGGATTAAAAGAGGTTATGTAGAAGAACCAAATGGTGCACAGAACTATGTCATTGTGCAATTTATGTGCTGCCTTGAAAGCTTCACTGAAGATTTTCACACTTTGTTGGATGAGTCTGCAAAAGTAGAAATACAGTTAGTCTAGCTGTTCCAGGAAACGGTAAAGAAAACATTAACAATTATGCCACCATCAGCATTGTAATAAAATACTATGTAAAGTGGCAGGCACCAGGAAACTCGACATGTAATTGATTCGAAAAGATCCTAGCACCTGTGAGCATTTTGCACCAGTGTTCCAATCCTAATATAAAGCAAGCACAGCCATGTCAGCCTTGGGAGCCCGGCTAGTCATCACTAGGGCAAAGGGCCATTGATCACTAGGAGAGTGGAAAAAATGATTGGCAGAAGTGAGCCAGTAAATGAAAAGAGAGGCCAGAGAAAACTGGAATGATATATTAAAAAAGGAGAAAAGAAAGGAGAAAATGGAACACAAGGAAGTTTATAGAGTAGTCTTAGGGTTCAACAGAGGTTGCAGGAAGAATCATTTAAAATCTTTAAAAGCCGTAGACGTTAGGGTTGCCAGGTCCCTTTCATCTGCCAGCAGGGGGAGGGGGGGAACATTCCAGGAGTGGGAAATGACATCACCCCCCCCCATTCCTCCCAAACAGTGAAGTTGCACGTGACGTACCTGCATCAGCTGGAAGTGACATCAGCATCAGGGGCGACCGCTCTGGATTTTAGGCAAAACTCTATTGTAAAATTGGCATCAAACCACAGAGTTCTACCCAAAATCCAGAGTGTCACACACACAGAACCTGATGTAGCGGACATACTGACATCACTTCCGGGCAGGGCTCTTTTTGTAGAAAAAGCCCAGCAGGAACTCATTAGCATAATGGGCCACACCCAACAACAGGAACTCATTAGCATATTGGGCCACACCCCTGACAGCACAGCACATTAGGCCGCACCCCCATGTTACCAGAAGTGTGGTTATCCAGCCACACCCACCTTTTGCTTGTTATTCTGTTTATTGGCTACACACCCCTAATGTAGCCAATCCTAATGAGTTTCTGCTGTTGGGTGTGGCCTATTATGCTAATGAGTTCCTGCTGGGTGTGGCCAACTCGGGAGCCAGCCGGAACTCCGTTCCTGTGCGTTCCTGCCCAAAAATAGCCCTGGAGACAACTATCTCTATTGTCACTTTTATAGAGAGATTCAGTGGGATCCAGTGAAGTGCCAGTGGGAAGTATAGGGATTTCAGTGGCAGAAGGGCAAAGACTATTCTAGTTCTCCTCCAGGCAGAACTTTTGACTGGTTCAGAGCTGTCTTTGTCTTTTGTCTCTGCTAGTAGACCTGCAGCCTCCAGACATGAATTAAAAATGGTATTCCCAGACTGGTGTGTTCTCACCATCACAAGCGAAATACATGATAGAGCTGTGTACTTTTGCACTATGCAAGCCAAGTGAGATAACAGCCCTTTGTGATGGTGCCCAAGGCCCTCTTGAGCAAGACTGATTAAAAGAGATTGAACTGATAATGAAGGCTTCCCTTTCCTGTGGGTCCATAAAGGGGAAGCCAAAGGCCTAGTTTTCATTTCAGGATCATGAGCAAGTTTGTTCACATGGAGAAGTTCTCTGTGGTCCTCTTAAGGAAAATGTTGCTTAGCAAGGAGGTCTGGTTTGCCGCTCTGGATCTGAAAGACTTTTGGTGGATCAAATGAACACTCTGGTTTTTGTTGTTGTTCAGTCGCACAGTCGAGTCCGACTCTTCGCGACCCCATGGACCAGATCTCGCCAGGCCCTCCTGTCTTCCGCCGTCCTCTGAAGTTTGCTCAATTTCATGTTTGTTGCATCTATGACACTGTCTAACCATCTCATTCTTTGCCGTCCCCGTCTTCTTTGACCTTCAATCCTTCCCAGCATCAGGGCCTTCTCCAGTGAGTGCTCCCTTCTCATTTGATTTCAATCTTTCCTACAAACACCAGGAATGGCCATTAACTCAAAAAGGCCAAACCTTATTTTGGTGTCATGCATATATGAGCCTTTTCTTGTAATTACTTTGATCATCAATTCTAATCAAGCGTTGCCGTCTTTGCTAAAATCTTTGTCAATCCGGAAATCTTTCAACCAGTTCATAAATATTTGTATGTGTGTGTTTGACTTACTATGTCAAACTAGCTCTCCTTCCTCAAATTTCTCTTACCTCCAGTGTGATTAGATGCATCAGGCCGGCTCAGACTGGGGGGGGGGATTCAGAGTACTTTCTCCAGTGGTCCTGGGAGTGGGGCAGTCCTGACCCCTGGGATCACGGCGCCTCCTCTCTGTAGAGAGGACCAGCCAACAAATCTCAGTCCCAGAGGGGAGGGGCTTGTCCTCTGATTCCCCAATCTTACTGGCCCTGCCTTCTGAGCAGGACGTGTCTCGAAGGTGTTGTAGAGCATAATTGGTCCCAGAAGAAAGAAGAAAGAAGAGAAAAATTCAGCTAGGAGGGGACAGACTTGTCCTCAACCCCTCCAGGCAACCAAGGCTTGGCTGTGGCAGGGCCGAGAAGCCTTTTTTTTTAAAATCCGACATCCCCGGGAGATCTCTGGTGACCACGTATGATCCCCAGCCCCGCGGAGGCCACGTTCCCTCGGGTTGGCTGGGCCTGCCTCCTATGCCAGCACAGAGAGAAGGGGAGGAAGCGGTATTTTCCCATGTGGGTGTTGTCAGACCCAACTGACTGGCTCGGATCATCAAGGGATAGAAGACGACCGGCCAGTCGGAATGGCCGATACAAGAATCAAGGGGATACGGAGAGCAAGGAAACAAAGAAGAGAACCAAGGAGGAGGAAGAACATAGAAGACACCAAACAACCAGAGAGGGAAGAGGAAGGAAAACTGGACCCGACAGAAGAGATGCCAGGAGAGATGCTGCGGGGTCCCTGTGGCTTTAAGCGGGAGGGGTGCAGGTTGATGGGAATAAAGAGGAAAATACTCACAACTTAGAGCGAAAACAAAGACCGGATCAGCTGTGATGTAACACTGACCGGGGGTTTTCGGGCTAACAAAAGGCAGACCCACCCATTAGGAAGGGGGCTGCTAGGAAAGTCTGAGGTTTGAGAACTATCATACCTCAAATTCCAACACCTTCCTCCTCCCGCTAAAGGTAGGAGATCCTCGACGACGAACGGACATCATGACAGGTTTCTTTCCATGTGGGCTTTTTTCTGTGTGGGCTTTTACGTGTATGGGCTTTTTTCCGTGTAGGCTTTTTTCCACATGAGTTTATTTCCATGTGGGCTTTTTCCCTGCGATCATTTATGACCGTGGGGGTTTTCCTGTGGGCTTTTTTTCTGTGGGCTTTTCCCCTGTGGGCTTCTTTCCGGTCACCAAATCTTCAGGTCTTCATCCCCTGCAAAAAAAAAAGAAGGGAGTATACTCAAGCTCTGTGTACGGAAACCTTTTGAAAGAGCCATAGGCTCCCCATCCCCAATTCAGCAAAAGCAATGTGTCGTGGACCCAAGCCTTGGGTCCCTCTGAGCCTCCACCCCTTGGGCAAGCAGGCAGCACTCAGAGATGTGGGTTCTCAAGACTCTATGTACACAAGAAACCAGACCATGGTAAAATATATGAAGGCTTATTAAGTGTTTTGAAAGAATAAGGTATCATTACATAACACAATCTCCGCACTACTGCCACACGAAAACAACAAAGTTGAGTTTTCTATCTAATACTTCAGTGCCTGGTATTAGATGGCACATCCTTTAAATATCAAAGTCCAAGCAATAGGCTCAAGTGTTTTCTATTTAGGTGCAACGGTGCCCATTGCAACGGAGTCGGTCATAGTCAGAGCCACTGTCCTGTTGAATCCCAACGTTAGCATGGCTTCCCTCATGTCTGTGGTTTAAATATTGCCATCTGGTGTCGGGTGGTCCTTCCCATCCAATCAGGGCACTCACTTCCTAGAACCCTCTCAAAGATGACGACACTGCTCCTGTCTCCCCCTCCCATCTGGCGACAAAGTTGACCACAGGTTCCCATGATTAGCCAATTACCACATTCCTGAATCTTGAAAGAAATAAGGATGGTGTAGGCAGGGAGGCCCAATAATGGACACCTGCAAGTCAAAGTAGGCCCATTAGTCTTCACGTTAAACCTTGGGAGGAAATCAGGATGCTT
Source organism: Gekko japonicus (assembly GCF_001447785.1). Lineage (NCBI taxonomy): Eukaryota > Metazoa > Chordata > Lepidosauria > Squamata > Gekkonidae > Gekko > Gekko japonicus. Next base: position 44,680 of record NW_015164812.1, read on the forward strand.
TGAAGAAGAAGAGAAGAGATTGGA
>NW_015164813.1:0-634 GCF_001447785.1 Gekko japonicus
ACAAAGGAGGCCAAGGCGCCAGTGTCTTTCAGAACTGTGTGAGAAGAGGGGTCTCCGGAAGCCGAAACTTGCGCAAATCAGATTCTGTGGAAATCGGCTCCCTCCGTTCCCTCCGTTATTGATTTTGCCAGAGCCCGCCTGCAGGAGGACATTCTTGCCGTTTTCACTGAGGCGGTTAGGGTTGCCAGTTCCTAGATGGCAAATTCCTGGAGATCTGGGGGTGGCGTTTGGGGATTGGTGGGGTTTGGGGACGGGAGGAACCTCAGTGGGGTATAATGTCATAGAGTCCCCCCTCCAAAGCAGCCACTTTCTCTGAAATGAATTGATCTTGGTCATCTGGAGATTGTAGTAGTGGGAGATCGTTGTGTCAGCCTGATACTCTAGGACTCACCCCTCAAAAATCTATGCTTTAACCATAGAGTTTTGTGGCAAATCGTAGAGTGTCACCCCAATGCAATGATGTTACTTGTATGGTCACACGAGCTACGACATGCTGAAGACCTTGCCCTACCCACCCCTCTTTAGGCTTGCCAAGTCCCCCCGGGGGGCGGGGAACCCCCTGCCCCAGAGGCCCGTTCCCAGCCGGCAGCAGATCGGGCCCCAGGGGGAGCCCCACCCCGACGTGTGCGTCACC
>NW_015164813.1:1718-14877 GCF_001447785.1 Gekko japonicus
GGTTCGTGGTGGTGTTCCTGGTTTGTGAACCACACATCATGAACTCATTCAGTTTGTAAGGTTCATGAGGCATTAAAAAACAATCCTCCAGCATGCTAGAGACACCAAACTTGCAGGGGATCTCTGGCTGACTTTCCTCTACCTCCCCTCCAAGTTTGGTGAGGGTTGGATTTACAGGGTCCGAGTTATGCCCCCTCCCAAGAAGATACCCCCAGGAAAGTGCTTTCTGGCAAAATGACAAGCACAGGTTTCGGAGGTTCAGGAGTGTGTAGAACGGATCCTGTGCAAGCTAGAGACATCAAAGTGTCAGGGGAACTCCCCCTGATGCTTCTCTCCATGCCCTCCAAGACCCCCCACACATGTTTTGAAATTCGGTAAACATTTAGATTGAGCAGAGATTGTCTGGAAATGTATCCATTCAAGATAGGCCCGAAGTGCTTGAAAGTTCGTGGAAAGTTCGTCCTGATTGACATGCCATGAACTTGAGTTCGCAAACCACGAACCAGAGAAAATCCATCACGAACTTTCATTTGTGAGCCGGTTCATGCCCATAGTTCCCAGCGTGAGATCGGGGTGGGGGGGTTGCCTGTGGAATTTCAGAAGAATGTGGTATCACTTCCAGATGATGCTCTAGGAATTTTCCCTACTCTCTATGGAAAAGAGAATAGCAAGTAGAGGAAATTCCTAGAGCATCATCATCAAAGTTCCCTCCCATTTTTTCTCCCGCTCTTCAAATGATCAAGGGCCAGGGATTGTGTCAGGGTGGGGAACTGCCTGCTGCGAGTAGGCAAATGGCAAACCAACCAGCATCTCCTATAATTTGGCCTAGATGTGTGGAAAGGTCCAGTTGTGGGGACAGATCGGGATCAGATATAAAATTATTGAAACGAAAAGAAAATATGCAAGGACAGTGTAGGATTGCACGGCAACCTCTGGGACACCCGCCTACCCAATGCCAACCCTGATGGCCGAAACAACAATCAAACACACACAGCACCGCAAAGTTATTTTGATTCCCCGCTCCTCCACATGCAGTTGCTGGTGTGACCTTGGGTCACTCATAAATTCTTTCAGAGCTGTTCTCTCAAGGGCAGTTCTCGAGAGAGCTCTCTCAGCCCCACCTACCTCACAGGGTGTCTGTTGTGGGGAGGGGAAGGGAAAGGAGATTGTAAGCCACTCTGAGACTCCTTTAGGCAATGAAGGGCGGGGTATAAATCCAATCTCTTCTCTTCTGCTGCTCTCTCATCTCTTCTCCTGCTGGTCCCTAGTTCAAATCCATCTCTGGCTAATCCAATCTGGTCTTTTCAATCCATTGATTCTCAGTGGACCATACATCTATCTGGGTGGGTGGTCGCTCGAGAGATATTTATTTATTTATTTATTTATTTATTTATCATTACACTTATATCCCACCCTCCCCGTGGGCAGGCTCAGGGCGGCTTACAAATAAGGGCAACATGTGCCAATAAAACAATAAATTCAGACATAAAAACAACCATATTAACAATAATAAAGTCCTCAAAGATGCTATCAGTTTAGTAAAATCAAGATGGTGGTCTGTAAATGGACCCAAAAGCCCGTATCCACGGCGTTGACTCATCACAGTACTGTTGCGAGATCTTTATACTGGGCCATCCCGTTACCCCGTTGTTACCACAGAATATTTGGTGGTGGTGGTGGTGGCGGCGGCGGATCCTAATTAAAATCCTGGCGGAAGAGCTCCGTCTTGCAGGCCCTGTGGAACTCTGACCCCAGAACTAAAGGTGTAAACTCAGCGGTCTTGGGATGAATCCAGAGCCACCCATTCAGATCTGCACGATAGCTCTATTAAAACTTCCTGGCTTGAAATAATTACTTCGGCCTTCTCTCCGAGCTGCATTCATCTTGCCCCAAAATGGCGGGCCCATCGTTATACCTATTCAGCAGATTAAGAGAATTGTTCATTCTCCTGAGTTATGAGGCTGGCACTTTTCACCACCATGAAATTAATTTAAGATGGGGGGGACGAAGAAGAAGAAAAAGGCATTAATAAAAAATACAGCCGCTTTTCTGGGGCTTTTCATTAACTATATCATTCAAGCATATCACTCGCAAAGCCAAAAACCCCCCCCCCCATTCCTGCGGTTTATAGGAATGCGCCTGATGAATTTGTGGTACATATTTTGCTTTCCTAGTAATTTTTTTTTTTTTTAAGGAGAACAAAAACACATAATTGTGTGGAGAGAATTCATTCTGGGGTGAAGGTAGCTGTTGGCCAGATTCTTTGAGAAATTGCGGGAATCGGGAAGCACCCAGAGGTTAAAAAAGGAAAATAGGTGTGCGGGAACTGGAGTCTGTTCTGAAGCTACACCTCCGCCTGCCGGTTTGGTGTAGTGGTTAAGAACGGTGAACTCTAATCTGGAGAACCAGGTTTGATTCCCCACTCCTTCATATGCAGCTCCTGGGTGACCTTGGGTCAGTCATAAGTTCTTTCGGAGCTGTCCCTTACTAGTAGTCTCACTAGTAGTCCTATCGACTGGTGTAGACAAGACTGACCTCAACAGAGAGAAGGAAAGGAAAGGTGATTGTAAGCCACTCTGAGACTCTAAGTGAAGAGCAAGGTATAAATCCAACACATTTTCTTCTTTCCCCCTAAAACGTCTGATGTGGGGCTGTTTAGCAATGAAGGACAGCTGCTTAAAGTTATCCGTTCTGCTCAACTTTTGGTGCCCTCAAGCTCTGTTTGGAAGAATCTAGAAATTCATGGACAGGGCTGAGTAGAAAGGAAGTCAGGGGGTGTCAGAAGGGGAATCAGTTTGGCACGTGCATTTGGATATTTCCAGTCTATTTTTTTAAAAGGTTTTTATTGAAAATTTAACATCATATACAGTGACCACAAACTGTCATAAACATATGAGATCATAGTAAAGAATCAATAAAGGCCCTGGTCACACGGAGAATTTGCAGTGCAAAAGGCACGAATGTCGGGCGGATTTTCGGGGTGCGATCACACCACAACATCTGGGAAGCGTAGCGCACCCATGGCCAACCTGTGGTGTCCCACCGAAGATGTGGAGTTAAAAAGTACCAAGGAAAGTGCACTAGTATCCAGAAAACACACGGCACAGGCGGGCGTCTGATCGCGGGAGTGCTAGTATCCAATGGCATCCGGCGCCTGTCCACATTCTATCGTAAACTGGAGGTTTTTCGTCAGCGCATGCGCACAAACACAAAACTGAAAGCCGTGCTGCTCCGTGGAACTGCGCATGCGCACAAATGTGAAACGCTTGTGTAATCGCGCCACGCCGCTTCTTTGCCATGCTGCAGCATCGCCGTGTGATCGCCAGCTAACAGCTGAAGCACGGAGACTTGGGGGACCGTGTGATCGGGCTACTGTGCTTTATTTTGCTCCAGGGTGAACAGCCACGCCTCCCCCCATGTTATCTGGCCCATGTGACAGGGGCCCTAACATAGTAAAACATCCATAGGGGGCTGCAGTGGCTCAGAGGTTAAGAAGTTGAGCTGCAGACCGGAGGGTCTGTAGTTCGGCAGTTCGAGACCCGAGTGCCGCGTGACAAAGTGAGCTCCCATCTCTGGCTCCAGCTCCTGCCAGACTAGCAGTTCGAAAGCAAGAAATTGGAAGTCAATAAATAGGTACTGCTTCAATGGGAAGGTAACAGCATTCCGTGCAGCTCGGCATCCAGTCATCCCGGCCACATGAACATGGAAACGTCTTCGGCTGGCTCTTCAGCTTGTGTCATGATCTGTGCAGGACTAGGCCTCTAGGGACCTGTGTGGGAGTAGAAAGCAGACCGCCTACAATCCCCATAATGCATAGTGAGGGTTAAGGCCAATCAGTTTCCAGAGATTGTGTGAGGAGATTCTGACTTAAGCTGTTTGAACTGAAAAACTGTGTTCTTTGCTCTTCTGCGGTCCGCCCTCACACAGAGCTAAACTGAGGGACTGGCCTGAGAGAAAGATCACTCATTTGGGACAGTGAGTACAGTCAGGAGGCCTGGCAGGCTGTGGGCCTTGAAGTTGTTGTTGTTCAGTCACACAGTCGAGTCCGACTCTTCACGACCCCATGGACCACATCACGTCAGGCCTTCCTGTCTTCCGCCGTCCTCTGAAGTTGGCTCAACTTCATGTTCGTTGCATCTATGACACTGTCTAACCATCTCATCCTTTGCCGTCCCGGTCTTCTTTGACCTTCAATCTTTCCCAGCATCAGGGTCTTCTTCTCCAGTGAGTGCTCCCTTCTCATTGGGTGGCCAAAGTATTTGAGCTTCTGTTTCATTATCTGGCCTTCCAGGGAACAGTCAGGGTTGATTTCTTTTAGGATTGACTGATTTGATCTTCTTGCAGTCCAAGGGACTCTCAGGAGTCTTCTCCAGCACCATAGTTCAAAAGAATCTATTCTTCGGCGCTCGGACTTCCTTATAATCCAACTCTCACAGCCATACATGACTACTGGGAACTAGGTAGTCACAGTTAGATTTGTTTATTTTGCCTTTAAACACTGTTATATGTTTTGAAGCACCTTGTCTTGTTTTCTTTGCCCCACTACTGTGTTAATAACCCATTTGTTTAATTGTTCTCTGCCTGGTCATCACGCCGATGTTCTCGGCTTAAAAGGGGGCCTTTTGGATGGGCTTGGGAGGGTACTTTGGGCCTTCTCAAGGGACCCGAAGTCCAGAGTGGTGGCAGCGGAAGGTGGCGACCCCCCAGGGTCATGACAGCTTAGAACCCTAGAGTCGGATTTGACTGGCTTTCAAGCAAGGGAAACCTGTGCCTTTACCTTAAAACATCCATAACACAATTCTGATCAAAAAGGACTTTGTTTTGAGCAATGAAATTTAAAACAGGGTACCGAAAATTATAATAATCGAGAGAGGCCGAGTAAGGGTCTTTATTTGAGGTTTGTATCAGTATCCTTTGCATTGTGAGATAATCCCATATTAAGAATCTTAAGAATTGGGGGTGAGGGAGATTCCCGGGAGGAGGCAATTGCAGACGTCGCAGCGGTGCATAATATAGAAACCAAATCTTTCTCACCTTTCCAGTCTGAATATTTTGTTTATTCATTTACTTTATTCATATCCCGCCTTTCTCCCCAGTGTGGACCCAAAGCAGCTTACATTCTTCACCCCTCTTCCATTTTATCCTCACAACAACCCTGTGAGGTGGGTTAGGCTGAGAGTGTTTGACTACATATATTTTTCTCCCTCTCCCCAAATACTAGAACTCAAGGGCATCCAATGAAGCTGATAGTCAGTAGGTTCAGGATGGACAAAAGGAAATACTACTTTGCACAGAGAGTGATTCAGATGTGGAATTCGCTGCCATAGGATGTAGTGATGGCCACAATAATAGACGGCTTTAGAGGGGGATTATCCAGATTCATGGAGCAGAAGTCTGTCAATGGCTACTAGTCATGGTAATGGAGGGGAACCTCCATGTTCAGAGGCACTAATCCTCTGAATCCCAGAGCCAGGATGCAACATCAGGGGAAGGCCTCGGCCTCTATGCCCTGTTGTTGGCCCTCCAGAGGAACTGGTTGGCCACTGTGTGAGACAGGAGGCTGGACTAGATGGACCACTGACCAGATCCAGCAGGGCTCTTCTGATGTTTGTGAGTGTGTGTGTGTTCATATTTAGGTGTTCAGATGGTATTCCAGATTTTGCAGGATACTGGTAAATGGGTCCTTTAAAATTCTGGAAATATTTGGGAATGTACAGGAATATTTGGGGTCAGCATTTTATGGCTCTTCAATATTAAAAGTCTCTCTGCATCACCGTCTTCTTGCCAGGTCTTGGGATTGGCTTGCCAGGAGAGTTTTGCTTAGATTCTCTGGTTTGGCATTGGTTGTGCTGGGCTTGCTATTTTGGCCTGTTGTACTGCTCGTATTCTCCGGTTTGATGCCGGTTCTGTGTACTTCCAACTGTGTCCCTTGCTTTAGTCACTTTGGCTTTAGATTCTCTGGCTTGGCATTGGTTGTGCTGGGCTTGCCAATTTGGCCTGTAGTACTGCTGGTATTCTCTGGTTCGATGCTGGTTCTCTGCACTTTCAACAGTGTCCCTTGCTTTAGTTGGTGTGGCTTTAGATTCTCTGGTTTGGCATTGGTTATGTTGGGCTTGACACTTTGGCCCATGACACTGCTGGAATTCTCTGTTTTGACATTGGTTCTGTTCTGTTGATCTTGTTGGTTTTCTTTGCATTGGAGGCTTTGGGCTTATGGTCACTTGCTCCCGTGTATTTGGCCATTTGCTTTGCCCTTGAGAAATAAGTATCCCCCTCCCCAGGAAGCCATGAAGAAAAATAGGATGCCTAGTGGTACCTTGTTCAGGAGCCCCTGGAACTGGACCTCTTGATCCAATCTACTTGTAACCTTGTGGGCTTTTAGTGGGCAGGCAGGACTAGATTCCTGGAAATTCTGGGGTCATTTTTTTGGGAAAACAGCTACTCCAGCTACTGAGGTAGAGAAGTAAATTCCTGTCTTCATTTATTCGTTTATTTATAGCCTGTCTTTCTTGCTGAGATGCCAGGCGGATTACAGAATAAAAACTATACAGTCAGTCATCTTAAATCATCCAATGTACAGTGCGATTGGACTAGGATTACAGAATTAGTACAGAAGGTGAACCACTGCCAAGGGGAGCCGGTTTGGTGTAGTGCTTAGACGCACGGACTCTAATCTGGGAGAACCGGGTTTTATTCCCCACTCCTCCACTTGCAGCCACTGGTGTGACCTTGGGTTAGTCGCAAGTTCTCTCAGAGCTGTTCTCTGTAGAGCAGTTCTCTCGAGAGCTCTCTCAGCCCCACCTACCTCACAGGGTGCCTGTTTTGGGGAGGGGAAGAGAAAGGAGTTTGTAAACCGCTCTGAGGCGCTGAGACTCTGAGTGAAGGGCAGGAGATTGTAAGCCGCTCTGAGACTCCTTCGGGTAGTGAAGGGTGGGGTATAAATCCAATTTCTTCTTCTTCTCCTTCTGTGGAATTACAAAGGTAGAAGACAATGCGGTGAAAGCAAATTGTTGTTGTTGTTGTTACCGTATGGCAGTGTGTGTAGTATAGCCAGGAGATCCTAAAATTGTCTGGCAGGCAGAAATCCTTGCTCTTTTAGCATTACGAACCATTAGGTGGTGAGCTAGACTTGTTTTTAAGGCAAGAGCTGTTTCAGAGGTGGTGTGCCATTGCTTGCCTCTGCGTCATGCCCCTGGTATTCCTTGGAGGTTGCCCATCCCAATACTAGCCAGGGCTGCCCCTGCTTAGCTTCGAAGATCTGATGAGATCAGGCTAGCCTGGGCTATCCAGATCAGGGTGGTAAAAGCAAAATGAGAGTAGGAACAATTATTGCAGTGGATTCTTTGCAGTGGAATATAGACCAGGGGTGTCGAACTCATTTGTTATGAGGGCCGGATCTGACATAAGAGAGACCTCGTTGGGCTGGGCCATGTGTGTGATAAAATGTAATGCCAGGTAGCGGAGAGATAAACTTTATAAAGGACACAAACACAAGGGTGGTGTTTTTTACTTAAAATAAAAACATGTTTAAAACTGTAGCACTCTTGCAATATTTTGTTTAATGAACAGTATCTGATCACTGACACCTCTTGCTCTGAATTACTGCATCAAAATGTCTGTGCTGTTGCAGTCTTGAGTGTGCTGCTCAGGTGTGTATCTGTAAGCTGCAAACCTACAATGATGCTGCAGCAGCAGAACTGGAAGAAGAAGCAGAAGACAGCCAGTTCCACTGCGGGCCTGGTAGAAGTCCTCCGGGGGGCCTGATCCGGCCCCCGGGCCGTATGTTTGACAACCCTGATATAAACCTATGCCCTTATCAAAGAGTCCTCCTGGGCTGCTTCACATTACTACAATTCTAATCCCTTTATAAGACCATCTTGGTGTAGTGGTGAAGAGTGGCAGACTCTAATCTGGAGAACCGGGCTTGATTCCCCACTCTTCCACATAAAACCAGCTGGGTGACCTTGGGAGCCAGTTCGTTGTAGTGGTTAAGAGTGACAGACTCTAATCTGGAGAACCCGGTTCGATACCCCACTCCTCCACATAATTCCCCACTCCTACACAGAAAGCCAGCTGGATTACCTTGGGTCTGTCACAGTTTTCTCCGAACTCTCTCAGCCCCACCTACCACACAGGGTGTCTGTTGAGGGGAAGAAAAAGAAGAAGAGATTGGATTTATACCCTGCTCTTCACTCAGAGTCCCAGAGCGGTTTACAAACTCCTTTCCCTAACCCTCCCCACAACAGACACCCTGGGAGGTAGGTGGGACTGAGAGAGCTCTTTCCAGAACTGTCCTTGAGAGAACAGCTCTGACAGAACTACAGCTTGGCCAAGGTCATCCAGCAGCTGCGAGTGGAGGAGTGGGGAATCAAACCTAGTTATCCCAGATTAGAGTCTGTGCACTTAACCACTATCCCAGACTGGAGGGGAAGGGAAGGTGATTGTAAGCCACTCCGAAACACCTCCGGGTAATAAAGGGCGGAGTATAAAACCAACACCTTCTTCTAAAAATGCCTTTAGGAATATTTCTGTCTTGTGGTGGGTTTTTTTCTCATATGGTCAAGGTTCACCCTAAAATTGTCTGTTTTGTTCCATTATGATTATGATTGTCTGAATAACAAACAGGTATTATAACCAGGGGTCATTTCCTGCAGGAGCGCACAGGAGCGGAGCTCCGGCAGTAAAGAGCCCAGGGGGCGGTCAATAAGTTATGCGAATAAGTTATGCTAATGAGCTCCTGCATCTCTTTTTCTCCGAAATGACCCCTGATTATAACTATAAAATAAGTATAGTTTGCGGGCCTCTCTCTCTCACACACACACGCACACACACATGCAAACACTAGCCTTCCTTCTGGATAAAAGGGGTTTGGCACTTTTATTTCTCCCCCCCTCCCCTCCGTGCCGAACAGCTCAACATTTCTCCCACGAAAGCCCACAGACTGACCCCGGTTTCCGCAGAGAAGATATTACATCTGGAAGACATGATGGGTGAATGGATGGGGAAAACGCTCTCCAAGAAAAGGGTCTTTTGTAGCAAATGGGGTCAAAAGGGTGGCCGTCACTTTGATGAGGAATTTGGCTGAGTTTTCTCTTCTGTTGCAGGGAGAATAGAACTGCAGACTCAAGGGAGCTCAGCGGTTACTTCCTGCTGGATAGATCCCTTGCCCTTGCTGGAACTAGTACAGCTTTTCAGACATTAAAAAAGTAATAATCGCATTGCTTTCCTTTAAAAAAACAATCTCAGTAACAGACCTTCCCTATGTCCAAATGGGTTTGCCAACCTCCAGGTGGTGGGTGGAGATCTCCTGGGATTACAAGCGATCTCCGGGCGATGGGGATCAATTCCCCTGGACAAAATGGCTGCTTTGGGAGGTGGACTCTATGGCATTGTCCCCCCATTGAAGCCCCTCCCCTCCCCAAAACCATCCCTCCTCAGGCTCCACCCCTAAAACCTCCACATATGTCCAAGCTAGGGGCTGGCAGTTCTGTGTCCAAACCCCATCCCTGCCAGTTTGGCGTAGTGGTTAAGTGCGTGGACTCTAATCTGGGACAACCGGGTTTGATTCCCCCACTCCTCCATGTGCAGCTGCTGGTGTGACCTTGGGTCAGTCACAAGTTCTCTCAGAGATGCTCTTGCAAAAGAGCAGTTTCTGTCAGAGCTCCCTAAGCCCCACCTCCCTCACAGGGTGTCTGTTGTGGGGAGGGGGAGGAAAAGGAGTTTGTAAGCCGCTCTGAGGCACTGAGACTCCAAATGAAGGGCGGGGTATAAATCCAATCTCTTCTTCTCCTCCTCCTCCTCCTTTTCCTCTTCTGTTTGGTGTAGTGATTAAGTGTGCGGACTCTAATCTGGGAGAACCGGGTTTGATTCCCCACTCCTCCACTTGCAGCTGCTGGATGACCTTGGGCAAGCCATAGTTCTGTCAGATCAGTTCTTTCAAGGGCAGTCCTTGAAAGAGCTCTCTCAGCCCCACCTACTTCACAGGGTGTCTGTTGTGGGGAGGGGAAGGGAAAGGAGTTTGGAAGCCGCTCTGAGGCTCTGTGAGTGAAGGGCAGGGTATAAATCCAATCTCTTCTCCTCCTCCTCCTCCTCCTCCTCCTCCTTCTTCTTCCTTTTTTCCAGCATGCAGTCTTACTCATTTCGGAAAGCCTCACAAAGATTCCCTTCTCTGTTTCCAGCTCTGTGCAACTTTCAGTGTCCTCTTTCCAAAAAAACCCCCCATCATCAGCTCTCAAGAAAGAAATTTCTCGTTCCCCTTGTTACCTGCCCCCCCCTCCGCCCCTCCTTCCCCCACTGGGATAAAAGATTCTCCTCCATAATAATTTACCGAAAATGGAAATTGTGCACATTTCCCCCTTAGGGTGCGCACGGATGAGCATCTGTGAGCTCGGCTGGTGACTTTGAGTTTATTAGCCATTCACTCTCGATGCTCAATGGAAGAAATGCAGGCGGGACCAGAAATCAAAAGCCCCGAGGGGGGGGGATGGGACGGGACGGGGGGGGAGGAGAACAAAATATTTTTGGCCGCAAAAGATCGTTTTTTAAAAAATCAGGCCTCCATCCACCTACGTCGGTCGAGAAATGGGATCCTTATTAAAGGCAGATGAGGGAGATGCAATGTTAAGTGGAGGCCAGCTGGAATGGTGGCTTGAGATAAGGTTTAAGCCTCCGGAATGGAGAGTCGGGGCCTTTGTCATTAAGGAGAAAGGGAGAAGTGGAAATTAAACTTTCGAGGGCAGGCACAACAAGCGGAGTTCGGGAAGCGGACGGATGTCGCGCAGGTGGAGAGAGAGAGAGCATTCGAATCGCAAAAAGGGCCTAATTGGTTCTCTCTGGGTCTCTGAAAAGTACTGGGTTCGGTGCAAGGAGAACTCGGACTACGACATGCGTTCAGACGCGTTTATTGTACTTCACAACAAGACAAGGAAAAACGGCCCTGCGAGGCCAACTATATACACTCCCCCCGGCACACCTCTGTCCCCATAGGAGGGTTTGAATTTCCCGCCAAGGAAACTATTGGTGGACTCGAGGTGGAATACGATCCTAGGTCCCCTTCGTGTTTGGGGACCGAGCTCCTGCTTTAGCCGTGGACCCCTGGTGGCAATCCGTGTACGTAACAGTCTCCATTCTTCGGAATCTTGCTTTGCCCTGCATGTCGGTTTCTCAAATGTATTGCCGCGTTTAGGTTAGGACTCTATAGCTTGGAGGAAGGGTGGCTGAGGGGTGACACGATCAAGGTTTACAAAACTATGCATGGGACAGAGGAGGTAGAGAAAGAAGTCCTTTTCTCCCTTTCTCACAATATGAGGACTTGAAAGGGCACTTCTCGAGAGAGCTCTCTCAGCCCCACCTGCCTCACAGGGTGTCTGTTGTGGGAAGGGGAAGGGAAAGGAGTTTGTAAGCAGCTCTAAGACTCAGAGAGCCAGTTTGGTGTAGTTGGTGTAAGTGCACAGACTCAAATCTGGGAGAGCCGGGTTTGATTCCCCACTCCTCCACTTGCACTTGCTGGATGACCTTGGGCAAGCCATAGTTCTTTCAGAGCTGTTCTCTCAAGGACAGTTCTGGAAAGAGCTCTCTCAGCTCCATCTACCTCACAGGGTGTCTGTTGTGGGGAGGGGAAGGGAAACTCTGAGACTCCAAGTAAAGGCCAGGATATAAACCCAATCTCCTCCTCCTCCTCCTCCTCCTCCTCCTCACTAGTGGACCTCCTGATGGCCCCCTGGATTTTGGCCACTGTGTGACGCAGAGTGTTGGACTGGAATGATGACTGGCCTGATCCAACATGGCTTCTCTTATGTTCTTATGAAGCCCTTCTGAGGAGAGCCTCTGCCAAAGCACGGGGAAACCGCAAGACAAGTAGGGTTACCAACTCTAGCTTGGGAAATTCCTGGAGATTTCGGGGTGGAGCCCATGGAGGGAGGGATTTGGTGGAGGGATTTCACCAGGAAGCCATGGAATGCCTCAGAGTCTGCCCTCTGAAGCTGCTGTTTCCTACAGGGGAACTGATTTCTATAGTAAGGAAATCAGTTTTCACTGGTTGGCCAGCCCCCCACTGAGGGCAGGGGATCCCTGCCACAGGGCCCCCACCAGCGTTCCCTCTAAGCTGTGGAGTCCTGTGAGCAAAAATTCTACTTTGTGAGCTATCGGCATTAAAGCTGTGAGCAGGCAAGTGATTCGGCTACTGCATAAATTAGTTTGCTCTGGACTGGAGCCCTCCTTCCTGAGCTATGAAAACAATGTGTGCCGGAGGCTAAAAAACTGTGAGCTAGCTCACACCAACTCAGCTTAGAGGGAACACTAGCCCCCACCCCCTGTTGATAACCAGCAGGGGAGGCAGGCATAGTCATGACAGTGTCATTTCCAGCATGTTCCAGCAGTGTTCCAGTATTGAGGCAAAAACTCTATGGTAGAAGCCAGTTTTACCATAGAGTTTTTTGCTCGGATACCAGAGCATTACCATGACGCTGCTGACGCTATGACTTCACTTCTGGTGCACAGTGGAAATGATGCCACTGCTTCGCCTCCCTCCCGCTCCTGGTGACTGCCCCCCGCCCCCCTTTGCCATTTGCCAGGAGGGACCTGACAACCCCGGTTGTCATTCCAGGAGATCTCCAGGCCCCACCTTGAGGTTGGCAACCCTATGGGGGAGAGCTCTGCAAATCCCCATCTTTATTTTCTAGAAATAAGAATGTAAGAACATAAGAGAAGCCAATGTTGGATCAGGCCAAATGGCCCATCTAGTCCAACACTCTGTGTTACACAGTGGCCAAAAATACCAGATGCCCTCAGGAGGTCCAGCAGTGGGGCCAGGACACTGGAAGCCCTCCCACTGTTGACCCCTCCGAGCACCAAGAAGACAGAGCATCCCTTGCCCCAGACTGAGAGTTCCTACCTATTTTTGTTGTTCAGTTGCACAGTCAAGTCCGACTCTTTGCGACCCCATGGACCAGATCACGCCAGGCCCTCCTGTCTTCCGCCGTCCTCTGACGTTTGCTCAACTTCATGTTCGTTGCATCTATGACACTGTCTAACCATCTCATCCTTTGCCATCCCCGTCTTCTTTGACCTCCAGTCTTTCCCAGCATCAGGGTCTTCTACTCCAGTGAGTCCTCCTTTCTCATTGGGTGGCCAAAGTATTTGAGCTTCAGTTTTATTATCT
>NW_015164813.1:15525-17295 GCF_001447785.1 Gekko japonicus
AAGCCATAGTTCTGTCCAGGGGTCATTTTGTAGAAAAAGAGGTGCAGGCGCTCATTAGCATAACTCATTAGCATGACTTATTTGCATAGGCCACACCCCCTGACATCACCGGAAGTGTGTCAGAAGGCAACACCCACCACTCAGGCTCCACTGGACTGTTTTGGATTGCTAGCTATTGGGGGGGGGGAACAGACGTGCAGATCTGTCCTTGCAGAGGAAGGAGAGCTTGTACCTGAATAAAACTTGGTCTTAAAAGTGCCACTGGACTCTTTTGGGCCAGGGGGCGGGGGGGGGCTCTGCAGCTTACCTGGCTGCTCCTTGCTCTGACTGAGGGCTGCTGGGAGCAGGGGGTGGGGCTTGCTGCATATGCCCACCCCCTGGGCTCCTTACTGCCGGAGCTCCGCTCCCGTGCACTCCTGCAGGAAATGACCCCTGGTTCTGATAAGAGCTGTCCTTGAAAGAGCAGTTCGCGAAAGAGGTCTCTCAGCCTCACCTGCCTCACAGGGTGTCTGTTGTGGGGAGGGGAAGGGAAAGGAGATTGGAAGCTGATCTGAGACGCCAAGTGAAGGGCGGGGTATAAATCCAATCTCTTCTTCTTCATCATCTCTAGTCCCCCATCCCTTGCCAGGGGCCGGGGGACAAGACACTCCTTGCTAATGCCCTCCCTATACCTTGCTGGCCTGGCCTTCCTTTGGCTAGCAGAAGGGAAATCGATTCCGCAAAGTGACAAGAACAATTGGCGGAATGTATCACACTGCAAAACAGGGGCACTGGCGTACCTCTCTTAATGCAACCCAGCTGGCAGAATCCGGCTCCTGTCTCGAAATTAACATTTAAAGCAGAGAGGAAGAAGACGGGCCCGTCTATAACCCTTGTTTGCATGCTTAGCTCCGAGCCAAGGCCTCCTGGGAAATAAAAGCAGGCAGTGATGTTCATTTGAAGCTCATCAACCTAGAAGGGCAGAACACCAATCAGCAGATGGTTAGGTGAGCTCCTTCACACACCGGCCGGGGAAGTTCGTCTCCACAGTCCATAGGCTGAAGACAGACCTACAGTCTTTTGAAATTGATTTTCCCCATAGGTGAGGAAGGAGACTGTCACGGTTTCTGTCATGTTGTGGGGCAAGACAGCCAGGTTTGGGGGCATGACAGCCCCCCTCTTTCTCACGTGGTCACCCAAGGCCATTTCCACAGGGGTACCGCTAGTTAACGTGCCAAGGAGCCGGGCAGATGGATAAAGACTCGGGCATACTCTGGAGAGTTGAGCAAAACTTTGCTTCTACAAGGTACAGACTTAGAGTATTGCAAAGGACACGATAGAAGCCCGCTCAGGGAAAGAAACGAAAAGTGAGATTTTGAACTAAGGTCATTACAATCCATGCTGCGTCCAATGCTCCCTCTAAGCTGTGAAGTCTTGAGAGCAAAAATTCTACTTTGTGAGCTACTGGCATGCAGCCCCCCTCTTTCTCACGTGGTCACCCAAGGCCAATCCCACAGGGGTATTGCTCATTAGCGTGCCAAGGAGCCGGGCAGATGGGTAAGGACTTGGGCAGACTCTTGGGAGTTGAACAAAACTTTGCTTCTACAAGGTACAGACTCAGAGTATTGCAAAGGACAGGATAGAAGCACGCTCAGGAAAAGAAACGAAAAGTGAGATTTTTTACTAAGGTAATTACAATCCATGCTGCGTCCAATGCTCCCTCTAAGCCGTGAAGTCTTGAGAGCAAAAATTCTACTTTGTGAGCTACTGGCATTAAAGTTGTGAGCGAGC
>NW_015164813.1:17437-25180 GCF_001447785.1 Gekko japonicus
GCTCTGAGACTCCTTTGGGTAGTGAAGGGCAGGGGTATAAATCCCATCTCCTCCTCCTTCTCCTCTTCTTCTTCTTTTTTAATTGTTATTTTATTAGATAGATAGATAGATAGATAGATAGATAGATAGATAGATAGATAGATATTTTTATGCATATCTTAACACTTCATTTTTCATATTCTCCTCTTTCTAAGAATCAAATTAAACACTGAAAGCATATAAGTACTCTCTATCCTCGTTCTCTTATTCCCTTTCTTTACCTGCTTGCCCAAACTGCCGTACAACTTCCTCTAATTCATGATCTTAACATTATTACATTATTCTTTAAATCATTCAAGACTTCTATACTTCTTTTGCTGGATTCCTTCTGTGCATCCTTATTTTATACCAATAGTCTTTCTTAGAGTTAGTAGATAGGATGAGTGGGAACAATAATAATGGGAAATAGACAATAGGAATGGAATCGTTAAAGCCAACAGCATAGCAAAGAGGGGAAGGGTGTGCCTCCCCCAAGACCTCCGATAAGAGGGAAAAGGGTTTCCTCCTGTTGCAGAGGCTTCCTCTGTAGCACCCAGTTTCAGAGGCAACCCTGTTCAACTTTTCTTCTTCTTCTTCAGTTAATTAATTTCTCCGGAGCCCTCCTTCCTGAGCGGAGACAAAAACGTATGCGCTGGAGGCTTAAAAAACTGTGAGCTGGCTCACACGAACTCAGCTTAGAGGGAACACTGGTTGCGTCTGATTTGGGTAGTTGTGAGATGCCCCCGCCCTGGTGCTATTGGCACATTTGGTTAATATGGCAAAAGTTTGCCCAGTCACAGAAGCGTGAGACTGAGTGCAGGAAATACATCTCCCGAGAAGTATATTTCCAAAAAAAAGGTGAAATTACATTCAAGTAGATCCGGTTCACATTTGGGTTGCCGTTAGAAGGACAGGAAGAGAAGTCTAATCTAAAGAGTGCTTTCCCTGTGCTCGCTTCGGCAGCACATATACTAAAATTGGAACGATACAGAGAAGATTAGCATGGCCCCTGCGCAAGGATGACACAAGTCGCCAGCTTGTCCGGCGTAACGTATGTGGGAGTAAGAGGGCATTGCTTCTACAGGAAAGACCTGCAGAGACATGTATCTCAATGGGAGGCCTTTCTTCATGGTTCAAGGCAGCTTACAAAGTAATAGTTTAAAAAAAAAATTCCTGTTAAAACCAAGAGTAAAATAACCAACCCCAAATCTCTCCCCCCCCACCACCCTTAAGATGTACCTGCCAATTCAGACTCCCTCCAAAGCCCGGGCAAATAGGTGGGCTTTGCACCCAGTGTTCCCTCTAAGCTGCGTTGCTGCGAGGTAGCTCACAGTTTTTTAGCCTCCGGTTCACAGGTTTTTGCCTTAGGAAGGATGGCTCCAGAGCAATGTTCCCTCTAAGCTGTGGAGTCTTGTGAGCAAAAAGTCTACTTTGTGAGCTACTGGCATTGAAGTTGTGAGCCAGTGATTTGGCTGCTGCATAAATTAGTTTGCTCTGGAGCCCCATCCTTCCTGAGCTGAGACAAAAATGTGTGAGCCGGAGGCTAAAACACTGTGAGCCAGCTCGCACTAACTTCGCTTAGAGGGAACACTGCTCCAGAGCAAACTGATTTACGCAGCAGCCAAATCGCTCGCTCACCACTTTAATGCCCGCGGCTCACAAAGTAGGATTTTTGCTCTCGGGACTCCATAGCTTAGAGCAGTGGTGGTGAAACTATGGCACGGGTGCCAGCGGTGGCACTCAGAGCCCTCCCTGTGGGCACGCGTGCCATCACTCCCGCCAGGCCCAGACCGTCATTAAAGTGTCGAATTCTCTGCCAAATAATTTGAAGTCAATGAAAGCATTTGGGATTGCTTTCCTGACTTTGTTTGGATCCTCTTCAATTAATGTAGGAGTTGTTTGCTTTAAAGTAAAACCTCAGTATTCAAGTTACATTGACGTGTTGGCACTTTGCGCTCAATAAGTGGGGTTTGGGTCGCAGTTTGGGCACTCGGTCTCTAAAAGGTTCACCATCACTGGCTTAGAAGAAGAAGAAGAGATTGGATTTATACCCCGCCCTTCACTTGGAGTCTCAGAGCGGCTTACAAACTCCTTTCCCTTCCCTTCCCCACAACAAACACCCTGTGAGGTGGGTGGGGCTGAGAGAACTCTGACACAAACTGCTCTTTTTCAGGGACAGCTGTGCCAGAGCCTGTGACTGACCCAAGGTCACATCAGCAGGTGCAGGTGGAGGAGTGGGGAATCAAACCCGGTTCTCCCAGATTAGAGTCCGCGCACTTAACCACTACACTTAACCACTTAGATGGAGCATTGCTTGCAGCACGTCCTGAAGACCTCTGGGGGGACTTCGCCTCTTCGGGGAGCCCATTCCACAGATCCAGAGCCACAATGGAAAAGGCCCAGCCTCTGGTCAGTACCAGATGTGCTGTCAGCCAGCTGCCATGTTTTGCTTTGTTCCCTTCTCTGATCCTGGCTTGCTCGCTGCTCTGCCGCTTGCCGTAAACAGCAATAGGGAGACCGTGAGAGCCGGTACTGCCAGACGGCGGGATCTGTCTGGCCTTGTGAAGGAGGGAGGGCTTGCGTTCCACCGCTGGTGTGAATCTTTCTGCTCTCATGAGGCACTGCGACTCTCCCGCTTATCATGTAACCTCTCGCCGGGAGAATTCCCCCCCGCGCGCTCGAATTTCATTTGCTTAGCCATTTGCCTCATCCTGCTATAGGTAAGGATGTTTCCGCCCCATGGTCATTCCTAACAAGAATCCTGTGGATAGGGTACCAGTTTTGTAATCTAATAAAGCATAACGCTTCCTTGGAAACGTGTGTGGAGACTTCCTTGTTGCTGAACCTGACATGTGCTGCCCTAAACTGTGGAAGACCCAACAGGTGGCTTCCTGACGACCGCTGTGGGACCACAGGGACATATGGAAAGAGGTGGTCCTTCTGTGCTAATTCCTCTAATGAAACACTGTGCTAACTTCATTTTTAAGTGAGCCAGAGTGCCCGGTGAAGACCCTGGGAGGGAGCCGTAGCCGGAGGAAAAGAGAGACTGGCTATCGGAGAAGAGGGAGACTTGCAGAATCAATCTCGTACATTTTTCACCCCACGTGGTTCTTCTTTCCTCGCAATAATGTCGCCAGGGAGGTCGTGCTGACTGGCTTAAGGTCACCCGGTGAGCTTCACAGCAGATTGTGGGTTTGTTGGGTCTAGCCAGTTGAACAACACTTCAGTAATTACAGAGTTAACTTTGTTTGTTAGACAACAGGGTCACATGTGTTTACTGCAACCAATCGGTTATCAAGCGAGAAAAGCCCGCAAATCTTGTAGGAGGTCTTCGTTAAATGACCTGAAAGTTAGCGTTGTGATTGGAAAATCGATGTATTGGCTGTTTTGCATATTGGAGTCTCTTCCCTGTCTTTGGGCGATTCTGCATTTCAGATTTGCTCCACATTTTCTCAGCTGGGAGGGGAAAGTGCCGCTCAAAAACACGTTCAAATACCTTGGGGCAATGCCGTACTGACTGCAAAGTCGCCCCTGAATGGCCATAAAACAGCCATAAATCTATGCAGAACGTACCATAAAATCCGATGATCAAAGGAAATGAAAGTGGCATGGGGTGTGGAGGCTACCATAAAACCCGATGATCAAAGGAAGCAAATGTGGCATGGGGTGTGGAGGCTACCATAAAATCCAGCGATCAAAGGAAGTGAAAGCAACATGAAAAAACCATCTTTGGACCCAGCCAAATTGGCCAACTAACGGCCGGTGTCCAATCTGTCCTATTTGGGCAAACTCATTGAGAGGGTGGTGGCGATATAGCTACAGGGCTTCCTGGATGATGCTTCGGTCCTAGATCCTTTCCAGACCGGCTTTAAACCGGGTCATGGGATGGAGACGGTATTGGTCGCCCTGACTGAAGACCTCCGAAAGTTCCTGGATCTAGGCAGTGTGGCGGCACTGTTATTGCTTGATCTGTCGGCCGCATTTGATACGGTCGACCACCAGTTGCTGACCCACCGCCTCGCCGACGTGGGGATTCAGGGGCTTGCCCTTCAGTGGTTTGCCTCTTTTCTTCAAGGTCGGGGACAAAGGGTGGCGATTGGGGATTAGCGGTCCCGGAGGCACCCTCTTGATTTTGGGGGGCCTCGGGGGGCGGTGCTGTCCCCGATGTTGTTCAACATCTATATGTGCCCCCTTGCCCAGATTGCCCGGAGGTATGGGCTTGGGTGTCATCAACATGCGGATGACACCCAGCTGTATCTGATGCTGGGCGGCCGGTCGAATTCCGACCCAGATGACCTTCATCGGGCGTTACAGGCCGTGGCTGGTTGGCTCAGACTGAGTCGGCTGAAATTAAACCCGGCGAAGGCGGAGGTCCTGGGCCTAAGTTGGGTCGGTTCGGGGTTGGGACTCCCTCTCCCGATCTTCAATGGGGCGCCTCTGGTGCCAGCATCGAGGGTTAGGAGTTTGGGTATGCTCCTGGACTCCTCTTTAATGATGGAGGCCCAGGTGGCAGCCACTGCCAAGTCGGCCTTTTATCATCTTTAGCTGGCTCGGCAGTTGGTTCCCTTCTTTGACCGTGATGACCTGGCCACAGTGATCCATGCGACGGTCACCTCAAGGTTGGACTACTGTAACGCTCTCTACTTTGGGCTGCCTTTGTTGCAAATCCGGAAGCTGCAGCTAGTGCAGAACGCGGCAGCCAGGCTGTTGATGGGTCTCTCTAGGCGAGACCATATCCGGCCTGTGCTGAAGGCGCTGCACTGGCTGCTAATAGTGTACCGGATTTTATTTTTTATTTAAAGCCCTCTATGGCCAGGGTCCGGCATACCTGAGGGACCGCCTTTCCCCATATGTTCCCCCAAGGGCACTACGGGCAGGGGACCAACATCTTTTGGTTACCCCAGGCCCCAGGGACATCAAACTCGCTGTGACCAGGGCCAGGTCCTTTTCGGTGGTGGCTCCTACCTGGTGGAATGAGCTCCCGGAGGAGATCCAGGCCCTGTGGGACCTTGTGCAGTTCCACAGGGCCTGCAAGACGGAGCTCTTCCACCAGACTTTTGAGTAGGAGCCGCCGCAGCCACTGTACCACCACTGCACTGCTACCGCAAAGTGCGGGGATGCCATCGGGGTGCATGATGGCCCTGGGCCGAAGATCGGAAGGCAGCGTTGTCTTGGAACTTGCTTCGTTGTTCTGGATCCATCTTCCAGAACCCGTCTTGGAATTATGAACTTTCAGAGCACCAGCACCGTGTGGATTTTGCTATCTGCACTGGGGCCAGCCATTTCCCATTCGATACAATGATACACCGAGCACCGCTGTAATAAAAATGATACTAAAAATAAGTTTGTTCAAGGCGGTAGGGGAACAAAGGCTATAAACAGCCCCAAAACATAATCTGCAAAAATCAATCAAATATTTTTTTTCGGGGGGGAGAAATTGATTTGCTTGGTGCTCAGCCAATGTGGGGAGGGTATTCCGCGATTTAGGTTCTCCATCACTAATTAGCAACCTGTCGGGGGCTTCAGCACCGTGTCGTTCCTTTGATTTTATAGACTAAATATGTTTTTGAAAGCATGCGTATCATTGGTTGGTTTGTTTCACGTCTTACATATCCCGTTTTTCTCTCTCCGGTGAGGTTCCAAATCAGCTTACAAAAAGAGGGAAATGCAATATAAATAAACTGAAACCAGTTTGGTGTGGTGGTTAGGAGCGCGGAATCTAATCTGGGAGAACCGGGTTTGATTCCCCCACTCCTCTACGTGCAGCTGCTGGTGTGACCTTGGGTCAGTCACAAGTTCTCTCAGAGATGTTTTCTCAAGGGCAGTCCTCGAAAGAGCTCTCTCAGCCCCACCTCCCTCACAGGGTGCCTGTTGTGGGGAGGGGAAGGGAAAGGAGATTGTCAGCTGCTCTGAGACTCCTTCGGGTAGTGAAGGGCGGGGTATAAATCCAGTCTCCTCCTCCTCCTCCTCCTCTTCTTCTCCTTCTCCATCTCCCTCATCTGATACCACCATTGAGATTGCTAGCTGCCAGAACTCTCACCCTTTGGCTTGCACTTCTGGCCTGTCCCAGGCATTAAAGTACCTGCCACTACAAGGAGCCAACTGCTTAGCTTGGCTCTTAAAGCAGCAGTCAGACAAGGACTAAGAGCCGTTGCCCTTTGGCTGTCACCCTTTGGCTTGTCTCTCTGACCTCACCCAGGCCTTAAGGATGTGTAACGCAAGGAGACAGCAGCTGCTCGCTAAGGGCAAGAGATCTTGCTGTCTGACTCCTGCCCTTCAGTGTACACAGGGGTCATTTCCTGCAGGAGCGCACAGGAGCGGAGCTCCAGCAGTAAAGAGCCCAGGGGACGGGCACATGGAACAAGCCCTGCCCCCTGCTCCCAGCAGCCCTCAATCAGACCAAGAAGCAACCAAGTAAGTTGCAGAGCCCCACCCCACCCCCCGGCCCAAAACAGTCCAGTGGCACCTTGAAGACCAAGTTTTATTCAGATACAAGCTCTCCCTCCTCTGCAAGGACAGATCTGCACGTTCCCCCCCAATAGCTAGCAATCCAAAACAGTCCAGTGGCACCTTTAAGACCAAGTTTTATTCAGGTACAAGCGTCAGGGAATGTGGCATATGCAAATAAGTTATGCTAATAAGTTATGCTAATGAGCTTCTGCACCTCTTTTTTAACGAAATGACCCCTGAGTGTGCACATCTCTCAGGGATTAAGTACCTGGAACTGGAAGGAGACACCTTTTCAGCTTGCCTCTTACAAACAGCTGCCAGCCAAGGGCCGAGAGCTCTTGCCCTTTGGCTCTGGCCCTTTTGGCTTGTGCACTGGGCCCGATGTGGCATATGCAAAAAAGTTATGCTAATGAGCTTCTGCACCTCATTTTTTACGAAATGACCCCTAAGCGTGCACCTCTGATATCTCTCAGGTATTAAGTACCTGCAACTGGAAGGAGATACCTGCTCAGTTTGGCTCTTACAAACAGCTGCCAGCCAAGGGCCGAGAGCTCTTGCCCTTTGGCTCTGGCCCTTTTGGCTTGTGCACTGGGCCCATCACAGACTCTCAGCATCGCCTACCTCACAGGATTGTTGTTGCTGTTGTGAGAAAAAAGAGGAGGGCAGGATGATGCTCTAACCCTCTTTGCATCCCAACAGTCGGACGAAATGCAGGATATAAATGAATGAATGTATGATTGCAAATAAATGCACATTATTTTCTGGAGGCCTCACTTCAAAAAGGCTGTGGGCAAAATCGAGAGGGTGCAGAAGAGAGCGACGAGCGGGGCTCTTTTTGTAGCAGGAACTCCTTTGCATATTAGGCGACACACCCCTAATGTAGCCAATCCTCCAAGAGCTTACAGTAGCCCCTGTAAGAAGAGCTCTGTAAGCTCTTGGAGGATTGGCTACATTAGGGGCATGTCGCCTAATATGCAAATAAGTTCCTGCTCTAAAAAGAGCTTTGGCGACGAGGATGATCGGAGGTCTGGAGACGGAGCCCCGCGAGGAAAGGCTAAAGGGCCCTGGGAATGTTTAGTCTGGGGAAGAGGAGACTGAGGGGGGGGGACATGACTGCTCTCTTTAAATATTTGAAAGGATGTCATTGGGAGGAGGGCGAGGAGCTGTTCCAGTCGGCAGCAGAGGACAGGACCCGAAGCAACGGGTTTAAATTATACGCAGAAAGGTATCGGCTGGATAGTAGGAAACACTTTTTCACGGTCAGAGTGCTCCAAA
>NW_015164813.1:25673-27521 GCF_001447785.1 Gekko japonicus
ACCTGGCCCCGTACTCTGGGAGTTTCTTGATTATTTGTGTTTTTCATTCTTCCTAAAATGCATTTATTTTTGAAAATTGGTGGGTGCACGGGGCCCCCAGAAGGGATCCTCGCCTAGGGTGCAAAATAAGCTGGAGCCGGCCCTGTCGCCACCACTGGACTAGATGGCCTGTATGGCCCCTTCCAACTCTATGATTCTATGATTCTAAATATTTTTCAGGTTGTCAGAACCTGCAGAGCTCCAAGGACTTAAAAATGGTTCCCTGGATCAATTTTTCCCCCTCTAATGAACTGCTTGGGTGTTGTTGTTGTTTTACTCCAGAATTTTAAATGGGAAGACCCCAGTGGCATCCATTCCTGTGCTCCCCACCCCGAATCCCCCATGACTAGAGACAGGCTTCCCAAGTCCCTCCGGGGGGCGGGGAAACCCCCGCCCCAGAGGCCCATTCCCTGCCGGCGGCGGATCGGGCCCTGGGGGAACCCCACCCCGACGTGCGCGTCACCTGGAAGTGACGCGACCACGCCGGGCACGCTGGGGGTGGGGGAGGGAAAACTCTATGGTTTTCCCTCGGATGGTCGTGGCCCCGCCCCCAGCGTGCCCGGCATCGTCACGTCACTTCTGGGTGACGCGCGCGCGCCAGCCACGGTGCGGGAGCCCCCCGGTAAGGAGAAATTTTGACTTGGCAACCCTAACTGGAGAACACCTTTTAAGATGACTCTCTGTGTGGAAACAGAAGCATACAGGCCTGCTATTAACACTCTGGAAGCGTAAGGACAACGTCGGAGAGACAGAGAGCTGACGGTGGAAGTGAACACGAGAACAAGGGGTGAACTGTTTCGGTTTTACGCAGAGACGAATACAGTTTCACCCGAAGGTTTGTCTGCACCAATTAATTCCCACATAAGTCATTCTAATTGCTGCTTGTTTGCGCGGGCGGCACCCAATTCCCGATTTGTTTCGTAACGGGAGAAAAATCACAAACTAGGTTGCCGAGCAGGTAGCACGGACATGCTGCAGAAACAGAGGACGTTTTTCTTTATGAACCCCGGTTTTATCCCAGGAAAGCTCAGTTTTTTCAAACCCCAAAATAGGCCTCTATCAGTTGCGCAACGGTTTTCATCGCGAGACACTCAGACATCGGTTTGCGATTCATTTTCTTTGCTCGGCCTTTATAACCAAACCCAAGACACTGATCGCAGCACATCATCCGTATGTGGTGACTTTCCAGGGCTCTCATGAATACACTGCATTGGCTAGGCCGCACCTGGAGTGTCATGCGCAGTTCTGGAAGCCTCGCTTCAAGAAAGGATGTGGACAGAATGGAGCGGGTGCAGAGGAGAGCGACGAGGATGATCGGGGGCCTGGAGACCAAGAAGCCCTAGGAGGAAAGGCTGAGGGACCTGGGAACGTTCAGTCTGGAGTCTGGAGAAGGGGAGGTTGAGGGGGGACAGGATTGGTCTCTTGAAGTATCTGAAGGGCTGTCGCTTGGAGGAGGGCAGGGAGCCGTTCCTGTTGGCAGCAGAGGAGAGGACTCGCAAGAATGGGTTTAAATGAAGAGCGGGAAGGTTCCGGCTGGATCTTAGGAAAAGGCCGAGGGATTGGGGAACGTTCAGTCCGGAGAAGGAGAGGTGGAGGGGGGACAGGATTGGTCTCTTGAAGTATCTGAAGGGCTGTCGCTTGGAGGAGGGCAGGGAGCCGTTCCTGTTGGCAGCAGAGGAGAGGACTCCCAAGAATGGGTTTAAATGAAGAGCGGGAAGGTTCCGGCTGGATCTTAGGAAACACTTTTTGACCACAAGAGCTGTTCAACCGTGGAATCAGCTGCCCGGGGAGGTGGTGAGCGCCCCCTCA
>NW_015164813.1:27894-29024 GCF_001447785.1 Gekko japonicus
TAAACCTCAATCATGTCACCCCTCAGTCGTCGTTTCTCCAAGCTAAAGAGCCCTAAGTGCCTTAGCCTTTCCTCATAAGCGCCCCCTCACTGGCAGTCTTCAAGCAGCGGCTGGACAAACACTTGTCAGGGATGCTCAGTCTAGGCTGATCCTGCACTGAGCAGGGGGTTGGACTAGATGGCCTCCATGGCCCCTTCCCACTCAGTGATTCTGTGATTCTGTTGCCACTTTACTTACTTCAGTGCGTTCCATTCCTGGTGAGTCTACCCCCCCCATTCCCCGCCAGCAAGTTTAGCTACTGTGCCAAACCGCCCCCTGTTTCCGCCTCCCCCCCCCCCAAGAAAAATTCCTGGCTCCGGGGCTGTGACCAGGCTGCGTTTTGGATTCTTCAGAAACGTTTCTTTATCCCTCGGAGCAGACCGGAGGCCGGCACCGTCACGGTGGGGAAGCCTTTCGCCTTCGGTCTCAGCTTCTGAGCGGCCCAGAAGCATCTGTTTGGACACCGTCGGGGAGAGAAGATGCTGGATGAGACGGGCCCTTTGATCCGGCCTTAAGCCCTCGCGGCTCGCCACCCCCGTCCTTCCTCAGAAGACGCGGCTCCTCCTCCGCAGCTGTCTTCCCACTGGCATCCACCTGGCATCGCTGCGGTTTGGGCATCCGCCACAGCTGCCTTTTGAAGAGCAGCCCGCCACACTCGGCTCGCTGTTTTCTTTCTTCCAGCAGCGACCATCTTTGCCTCGCCGAAAGAGATTAGCGGCTCCGGGACCAGGCTGCCCGGAGGCTAAAATAACAAAGGGCCAAGATGCTGGCAAGTGGGTGCTGCGTTTCCCTCTCCAAGAGGGCTTGGGAGCGGGAGGGGAAGGCGAGCAGTCCCCAAAGTCTCTTTGGAATGATAAAAGGGTTGGAACACTTTCTCCTATGAAGAAAGGTTAAAGCGCTTCGGGCTCTTTAGCTTGGAGAAATGACGGCTGAGGGGAGACATGGTCGAGGTTTGTAAGATTATGCATGGGACAGAGCAGGAAGAAGAAGAAGAAGAAGAAGAAGAAGAAGAAGAAGAAGAAGAAGAAGAAGAAGAAGAAGAAGAAGAAGAAGAAGAAGAAGAAGAAGAAGAAGAAGAAGAAGAGG
This sequence comes from Gekko japonicus, assembly GCF_001447785.1. Classification (NCBI taxonomy): domain Eukaryota; kingdom Metazoa; phylum Chordata; class Lepidosauria; order Squamata; family Gekkonidae; genus Gekko; species Gekko japonicus. The sequence continues at coordinate 29,020 of NW_015164813.1, forward strand.
AGGAG
>NW_015164813.1:29090-39367 GCF_001447785.1 Gekko japonicus
GAGGAGAAGGAGAAGGAGAAGGAGAAGGAGAAGGAGAAGGAGAAGGAGAAGAAGAGGAGGAGGAGGAGGAGGAGATTGGATTTATCCCCCGCCCTTCACTACCCAAAGTGGCTTACAAACTCCTTTCCTTCCCCTCCCCACAACAGACACCCTGGGAGGTCGGTGGGGCTGAGAGAGCTCTTGATAGAAACTGCCCTTTTTCAAGAACAGCTCTTATCAGAACTACAGCTTTCCCAAGGTCATCCAGCGGGTGGAGATAATCCAACAAGCAAGAGGGAAACCCCATGTTCAGAGGCAGGCTTATCTCCAAATACCCTTGCCTGGAGACAATCCAATGATCAGGTGCCTTAATTCCCAGTTTGTGGTCTTCTTAGAAGCCTCTGGTTGACCTCTCCTAGAAAGAAGAGGATGTCCTTGACGAATTCCTGGTCTTGGTCCCGCAAGACTTTTCTTCTGTTCTCTACCGAGCCTTAGGAACAGCTTTGTTAGTTGACACAAATACATAATTCGTCATACAGTTAAGATTTAAACCGCCCTTTCCCTTTATATAAATGGTAAAGTGTTAACATTTCCTTTGGGCCCGCGGCCCCGGAGACGTGTATCGTATTAATAGAAATCAATGGAATTAATGGGTTACTTCCCTGCTGGTAAAACGCTCAAGCACAGCCGTGGAAGTTGGCCTGATGAAAACGTCTCCTTTCCATTTGCATCCGATGATTCATCCACCGCTGCCTGCAAACAGACGTTAATGAGGTTGCAGACGTAATTTTCGGTGTTTACACAACGGAGGGGAGCGGGATGCGTCGGGCCGGAATTAGCTGTTGATCGTCCTCAGGTGGGCCATTTCTCAAGCGGGCTCCATCGCCCTCTTTCTCTCTCTTCCTGCATTGCTTTAGTGGACTGTCCCAGGAAGAACTGGAGGCAGGGGTCATTTCCTGCAGGAGCCCACAGGAGCGGAGCTCCGGCAGTAAAGAGCCCAGGGGGCGGGCACATGCAACAAGCCCCACCCCCTGCTCCCAGCAGCCCTCAGTCAGAGCAAGAAGCAGCCAGGTAAGTTGCAGAGCTTATTCAGGTACGAGCTCTCCCTCCTCTGCGAGGACAGATCTGCATGTCCCCCCCCAATAGCTTGCAATCCAAAAACAGTCCAGTGGAGCCTGAGCGGTGGGTGTTGCCTTCTGACACACTTCCAGTAATGTCAGGGGGTGCGCCATATGCAAATAAGTTATGCAAATGAGTTATGCTAATGAGCTCCTGCACCTCTTTTTCTACGAAATGACCCCTGACTGGAGGTGAAACAATCCAGAGAACTCCGCTGAGTGATCCTACAGTTCAGGGTTCTGTGGAGCAAAACGCAGCATTTTAAAAAAAAATTCTAAGGAATTTTCAGCGGGTCGTTCACGAAGATGAAGTGCTGGGTCTTCAACATTACGGAGCCGAATTCTCCGAGCAATTAGAAGAGGGAGTGGAAAGAAAGAGGCAAAGAAAGCCACTCTTAACAGTAGTTCGTGGAATTCCTTCAGAGAGTCCATCAATCCCAAATCTGTGTTACTGGAAAAATGTTTCGTTCTTAGTATGAGCCCTTTCCATCAAACCCAGGGGCTTTGGTGCCCCATTGGAATCCTATTCATGTTTGCAGCACACTAGATACTATGAGGAGCTGCGGTGGCTCAAGTGGTTAAGACGCTGAACTGCAGTCTGTGGAAGGTCAGTAGCTCAGCAGTTCGAGACCCGGGTGCCGCAAGATGGCGTGAGCTCCCGTCTCTAGTTCCAGCTCCTGCCAACCTAGCAGTTCGAAAGCAAGACATTGCAAGTAGATAAATAGGGACCACTTTGGTGGGAAGGGAACAGCGTTCCATGCGCCTTGGTGTTTAGTCACGCCGGCCACATGACCACGGAAACGTCTTCGGACAGCGCTGGCTCTTCGGCTTTGAAACGGAGATGAGCACCGCAACCCTAGAGTCGGACTCGACTGGCTTTCGAGCAAGGGAACCTTTACCTTTACCTTTTAGATACTATGAAGAGCAATAAGCCGCAGGGCTCGGTCCTGGGTCTGGTGTTGTTCAATGTTTTTATAAATGATCTGGAGGAAGACATAGAGGGGATGCTTATCCAATCTGCAGATGACACAAAGTTGGGTGCGATTGCTAATTCACGAACAGCTGTGCCAGAACTATGGCTTGCCCAAGGTCATCCAGCAGCTGCAAGTGGAGGAGTTCAGGCACTTGACCACGACACCAAACTGAAGGGGACGGCAAAGGATGAGAGGGTCAGACAGTGTTATCGAGGCCCAGGACATAGTCATAGAATCATAGAGTTGGAAGGGGACTTACAGACCATCTAGACCAACCCCCTGCCCAGTGCAGGACCAGCCTAAAGCATCTCTGACAAATATCCGTCCAGCCTCTCCTTGAAAGCTGTCAGTGAAGGGGAGCTCACCACCTCCCTAGGCAGCCGATTCCACCTCTGAACCTCTCTGGCCATGAAAAAGTTTTTCCTAATCTCCAGCCGATAACTTTCTGCATGCAATTTAAATCCGTTGCTTCGGGTCCTCTCCTCTACCGCCAACTGGAACAGCTCCTTGCCCTCCTCCCAATGACAGCCTTTCAAATATTTAAAGAGAGCAGTCATGTCCAGTGTTCCCTCTAAGCTGAGTTAGTGTGAGCTAGCTCACAGGTTTTTAGCCTCCGGCTGACACATTTTTGTCTCCGCTCAGGAAGGATGGCTCCAGAGCAAACTAATTGATGCAGTAGTCAAATCGCCCGCTCACAACGTTAATGCCAGTTGCTCACAAAGTCGCATTTTTGCTCACAAGGCTCTGCAGCTTAGAGGGAACATTGGCCTCGATCGCCTCTTCTCCAAACGAAACATTCCCAGGGCCCTCAGCCTTTTCCTCGCAGGGCTCCATCTCCAGACACCCGATCATCCTCGTCGCTCTCTTCTGCACCCTCTCGATTTTGAGGGTTATGGACTCTCAATTTTGAGGCCATAGTGTTTCTTCCGATATAAGAACAAATGAGACAAAATCACGTGGACCATTTATGGTGCCTTCCATTGTCCCTGTGTGCACATTGTAGGGTTGCCAAGTGGCACTTACCTCCTCCGACGTGGAAGCGAGCGGCGTAGAGGGCGGAGCAGTGCGGGTGCAGGGTGGTGCGGTGCTGCTCTCGGGGTCAGTGGTGCGATGCTTGGAGAGCTTGGGAGCGGTGCTATGAGTGCGCCTCTCGAAGATGCTTGTTGCTGGCGGCAGCGGCAAATTCAGCGCGGCGGCTCACGGCGATGTCCGGAACGTGGTCTCTGTTCAGAGGGAGATAGACACCATCCTCGTCGCCAGTGAAAAGTACGCAGACGGAGAGTGATTTCAGCAAAGCGTACTTTATTCGATCAGGAACAAGACAGCTTTGGCCGGCTTGCAGGCCAGCTTATATCCCCCAGAAACCGCCACCCAAAACACACACCCCCACTTCCCAATAGGTTATTTACAGTGGCCGAGAGTCCCATAGGCTCTCGGCCGGGAACCTAGCCCCCTGATTGGAGCGGGCTAGGATCCGCATAGTCCATTGTTTCTTGGAGCGAAGCTCTGCGTTTGTCTCTAGACTTGTCTGGACGTCTGCACTTGTCAGGACTGGAGACATTACAGTATTTCTTCCGATATAAGAACAAATGAGACAAAATCACATGGACCATTTATGGTGCCTTCCATTGTCCCTGTGTTCACCTTGTCATTTCATTTTTCTTTAAAAAAAAACCCTTTTATTGTGTAGTGGGTTGACCGCGTGGCTAGGCCCACTCAGCTCCCATAACATGGTGCACGCTTGACTCTTACACAACTAAGACAAAGACAAACGGCCAGGAGGCCAACTATATACATATCCAGGGGACACCCCTGGATCCCATTGGGAGGTTCGAACTTCCCTCCCCGTTTCTATTGGCTCCCCGTTGGAGAGATCAAAAGACCAGTTCCCATTGTCCACCCAGGGTCAAGCCCTGGGTACTCGCTGGCCCCTGGTGGCGGCCAGCGGACACAACACCTTTTTCACGCCTGGGTTTCCCAGCCTACCAGTGGGGCCCGGAGGTCTCCTGGAGTTACAACGGAGCTCCAGGTGACAGCGGATCAGTTCCCCTGGAGAAAATGGCTGAACATTAGTGTAAAGGGCTTATTTAAAATGTTACCGCACAGCTCCATACGTCAAGTCCTTAGTCAGTACTATGGCCTCGCTTGGTGCAGAGAGACCTTCGGTCACTCGGCACCCTTCCATTAGCACCCTGAGGCGTTGGTGTCAAACTCATTCGTTACGAGGGCCAGATCTGACACAAATGTCATTTTGTCCAGCCGGGCCGTGTGTGCCATAAAATGTAATGCCAAGCACTGGGGATAGAAACTGTATAAAGGACAGCAGGTGGTAAGCGCCAGGTTACAAACTCCTTTCCCTTCCCCTCCCCACAACAGGCACCCTGAGAGGTAGGTGGGGCTGAGAGAGCTCTGAAAGGAACTGCCCTTGAGAGAGCAGCTCTGAGAGAACTTGTGATGGACACAAGGTCACACCAGCAGCTGCATGTGGAGGCATGGGGAATAAAAACCGGTTCTCCCAGATTAGAGTCCGCAAACCTAACCACTACACAAACTGGCTCTCTTGCAGTGACCAACTCTTCTTCTTGCAGTTGTTCTGCTATTGCTTTGTGACTACTTCCTCTTTACATATTTTTGTACAGTTTATCAGACTGCAAGCCGCCTTGAATATGCCACAGTGGCAGCAAGTTGGTATCTAAAATTTCCAGGTATTTTTAACCCACTTGATTCCCTCCATCAAATAAGTGGAATAAGATAGGTTACATTTTACAGGCAGAGAAAAATTGGAAAGCTCCATACACATATGCAAACACACACACACACAATTGGCTCAGAAATAGTCTAGATCCTTTTCTGGAATCGCCATTTCCAATTGAGTCTGGTGTTTTGCACAAGACGGCAACCAGGATGGTGAGAGGGTTGGAGTCCAAGTCTTATGAGGAAAGGCTGAAACAGTTGAGTATGTTTAGCCTGGGAAAGCTATATTCTGGCTCTGCTCCTGCAGAATGCAGGGGGTTGGACTAGATGACCTGCAAGGTCCCTTCCAGCTGCAACATTCTATGATTCTATGTTCCCCAAACCCTTTCCAAATAATTGGGAGAAGCAGGTCTGGGGGAGCTTTTAATCTGTTTTCGCTTTGTACGGATCTTTTTCAATTAAACATTTGATCCTGCTGATTGTGCAGCATAAATTTTTAAAACGGTTCCAACTCGCCCTGAGCAACAGGGACGGGACAAAAATTGAAATTAATGAATAAAGCACGTTTTTTAAAAAACATCATATTTCACTGCAAGATGCCGAAGGGAGAAACTGGGCTGCAAATTTCTCCAGTTTGCAGGAGAGAGATGTGGCGGAGCAGAATGGGTTTATTAAGTAAAATTTGTATCCCTTGGGTTTAAAGATGGTTGGGGGAAGGGGAGGCAGGAAGAAGTGTCAGCTGCTCCTGGTGGGGGTGTCAGTGGGGAGGCAGATCAGGGTTGCCAACTCATCTTGGGAAATTCCTGGAGATTTTGCGAGTAGAGTCTGGGGAGGGTGGAATTTGGGGCGAAGTGGGACCACCGCAGGGTATAACGCCACAGAATCTACCCTCTAGTCCAGGGGTGGCCAAACCTGCTCAACGTAAGAGCCACATAGAATAAATGTCAGATGTTTGAGAGCCGCAAGACATGAATAAATATCACACATGTTCTTATTGGAAAATATGCAGATTTGCTTTTTTGTTAACATTAAACGAGACTGCCAAAAATGAAAACAAAGGGGGTAAAGCAGATATTTATTGCTAACGATATTTATTTGTCTAAGAGAGAGAGAGAAAGAGAGAGAGAGGTGGAAAGAAAGAATGAAATAGATGGGAAGAGAGAGAGAAACAAAGAAAGCAAATAGATGAGGGGAGGGAGGGAGGGGGGAAGGAAAGAAGAAAGAAAGAGAATGGAAGGAAGGAAGATGTCAATTAACACTGCCATTCCCTAGAATGTGTAAGGGGGAGATCGTCCTCTCCTCCACCTGGTACACTAACCATGTCTCCTGTCTGGGTTGTTATCTGCTTTTGCTTTCCTGACCTTGGGGTTCCAGCTGCTTCTGACCTGCTGGGAACAAACGGCTCCTATTTTGCCGGCTTTCCCGTTCTCCCGCGCATACACAATGCTTATTAGCTTCAGCTTGTAATGGGGGGTGTTTTGAAACTAGTATAACTCTGCGTGCCCTGCTGCTTTGGGCCATTCCTGACAAAAGATGTTCATGTGTCATAGTTATGAATGACCAATAAACAGAATACTTCTTATGGAGCACTGTGCGGTGTGATCTGACTATCGGACCCTGACAGACTGCCCGGAATGGCCCAAAGAGACAAAGAAAGGTGGAAAGGAAGTGGAAAGAAAGCAAATAGATGGGGGAGGGAGGTGGAGGTGGAAAGAAAGCAACTTTAACTTTAATTATGTCCTCCAACACCCCATACACACACGCCCCCACACTGGCTGGCTTGGCTTGGAGAAGGGATTTAAAGAGAGAAATGCCTTCTCCAAGCCAGCTGGCAGGGAGGGCTTTGAGAACACATTTAAAATTAAAATTGCTTTCTTTCTCTGCCCCCCCCCCCCACACACACACACCTCAAGCCTACCCAGGGAGGAGAACACTGGCTGGGGAAGGGAAGACCAATCAGGGAGGCATGCCTGTCAGGTAGCCCCATCGTAGATCTGGAATGTGGAGGGGTGCCCTCCCGTTTTCTGTCTCAGCCCTCCCTGGCTCACCAACTGTTTGCTGTCTTATGCTTGACCTTGTAGATGCTCCAGCTGCAGTTTGACTCGGCTGGGAAAGTTAACGGCTTGGCTTTGCCTGCTTGCTTTGCCCGCCCGCGGGAGATGTATCCATTGGGTCATTCTTACCGGTGGGATGTTTGATTCTAGTATAAGTCAGAGGGCCTTGTATTGGCAGCTATTCCTGACACAAGCTGTACACGTGTCTCTAGTTCTGGATTTACCAATAAACAGTTATCTTCTCATGAAGCCCTGTATTGAGTAACCTGGCTAAGGACCCTGACAATGCCTCCCCTTCGCTTCCCCTGCTGCCCTGCCGGGGGAAAGAGCCGCAGTTAGGCCGCCCCTGCTCTAATCTAAAGCAGCCATTCTCTCCAGGAAAACTGAACTCTGTTCCAGAGACGTAATTCCAGAAGATCTCCATCGAATGAGAGATTCCCTCCCGAATCCAATTAAAGGATCCGAACTGAACACTTTCAAAGACTTTGCCTCGGCAAAGCACTTAGCAGCAGCGTTCTCCGGGATTTACCTACTAAAGAATTATTAGCAACCTTTAATTCCGATAATACAAAAGAGTTAGGCTTTTTGTTGAACTGTTGGGTTGGGTGGAACTGAGTTTGGGGGGGGGGTTTGAACTGTTAAGCAGCAAACCAGACAGAAAACCTGGAGAGACTTTTCTCTCTTATTGAGTAAAATAAATTATTCTCTTTATTAAACAAGACAGAAGAAAACACAAGCAAATAAGACCTGAACTCTGCAATTACTGTGAAGGCGAAGGTGAAAACGATCAAAAGTTCCTACCGTTGCTTAATCATATTACAGGAAGTAATAGTTTAAAAAGCAAATCGGTTTTCGGGTTTTTGTCTCACTGCTTTTGGGGATGATCAATAAGCCCAAGTCACACTCGGCCAGAAATCTCACCTCGTCTTCTTCTAAAACTTCTATCCAGAGAAATAGGATTTGCTTGTCACAGGAGTGCCTGTTTACAGAAAAATATCGATCTTATCTTTTTCTAAATCTGTTTTATCATAATCATGTGATTGTTACCTAGATAACTGATTGGTTCGTAGCTAAATATGAGACAGAACAAACCCTGGGTCCAGTGGCACCTTTAAGACCAACAAAGTTTAATGGGTATAAGCTTTCATGTGTCTGCACATTTGTACGGCCCAGGCTAGCCCAATCTCATCAGTTCTCAGAAGCAAACCGGCTAGTATTTGGATGGGAGACCTCCAAGGAATATCAGGGTTGTGACGTGGAGGCAGCAACGAAAAAACAGAAAAAGAAAAAGAAAAAAAATCAACACAAGTACAAATAAGCCAGTCAGCATGTGACAGTTTGATGTAGTGGTTAAGTGTGTGGACTCTAATCTCGGAGAACCGGGTTTGATTCCCCACTCCTCCACTTGCAGCTGCTGGTGTGACCATGGGTCACTCACAAGTTCTCTCAGAGCTGTTCTTGAAAAAGAGCCGTTTCTGTCAAGAGCTCTCTCAGCCCCACCGACCTCACAGGGTGTCTGTTGTGGGGAGGGGAAGGGAAAGGAGTTTGTAAGCCGCTCTGAGACTCCGAGTGAAGGGCGGGGTATAAATCCAATCTCCTCCTCCTCCTTTTCTTCTTCTTCTCATCTGATATAGCAAGATAAGAAGGCCAATCTGAACTCTTAACCTCTACCAAAAAGCAATCAATCTTACTTTTATGTAACTGCCTCAATTAACTGTATAAGATAAAAGTCACTCTAAGCAAATAAAGTTCACTGACAGTTAAAAATAGAGTTGCCAACCTCCTCTAGGAACATAGCCAAAACACTGTCGAGAATATGTACATCAAGTTTTTGTATTGCATTCATAACATTATCTACTGTCTTTGCTTATACCTATGAAATGTGTTTTATACAAGGATGAACGCTGTTTAGAACAAGAATTTTGCATTGTAAACATTATAAAATACATCCAAGTGTGTAAAAGTTATAGAGTAGTGGTTTTCTTTGGTGAGTTCATTTTTCCCAATTGTATTCACACCGAAGCCTGTCTTGTCGTCATTATCATCATTTATACACCAGTCTCTCTCCTCTTTTTTTAATGAGTCTGAACGTTTAGAAAAAGAGGTGTAAATTGCACTTTATGAAAAATCCTGTAGTGTTTAATGCTACTGCTGTGCCTTAATATAATTTTTTGAAAACATTTTTTGTCCTTGTGGTCCTCTTGGAATGCCCATTGGGGCCAAGAAGCAGCAGGCAATATTTTGAAACAAATGAAAGAAGGGTGATCAATATTTGAGTGCCTGGAGGCAGTGGGATTTCTCTCCTATTAATATTTGAGCAAGAATACTCTACTGTTGGAGCTGCAGTGGCTCAAGTGGTTAAGACGCTGAACTGCAGGCTGTGGAAGGTCGGGAGTTCAGCAGTTCGAGACCCGAGTGTGCCACATGATGGAGTGAGCTCCCGTCTCTAGTTCCAGCTCCTGCCAACCTAGCAGTTGGAAAGCAAGAAATTGCAAGTAGATAAATAGGTACCAATTTGGTGGGAAGGTAACAGCGTTCCGTGCGCCTCGGTGTTTAGTCATGCCGGCCACATGACCACGGAACGTCTTCGGACAGCGCTGGCTCTTCGGCTTGGAAACGGAGATGAGCACCACAACCCTAGAGTCGGACTCGACTGGCTTTCAAGCAATGGAACCTTTACCAATCTCTTCTTCTTCTTCTTCTACCTCACAGGGTGTCTGTGGTGGGGAGGGGAAGGGAAAGGAGCTCTACTGTTAGTAGGCCTGCCAGCCTCCAGGTGGGGCCTGGAGATCGCTCGCTTTTACAACTGATCTCCAGCTGACGGAGATCAGCTCCCCTGGAGAAAATGGCTGCTTTGAAGGGTGGACTCTATGGCATTATACCCTGCTGAGGCCCCTCCCCAAACCCGGCCCTCTCCTGGCTCCACCCCCCAAAGTCTCCAGGTATTTTCCAACCCAGACCTGGCCACCCTAATCGTTAGCAGGAACGAGGATGACAAGGGTAGAGTTACCCCACCAAATGGCCCAGGGACCCTAGGCAAGATTTGACAACCTTGCACTTTGTCCGTAGCATCATAAGGAAGCGGTTGGCAACGATATATTTACGCGAGGCTTTTTTTTTCCTGGGGGAACGCACCAGAATGAAGTTCTGGAACCTCTTTGACAAAGTTCTTTTTTTATTATTTTTAAACGTTCATGAGTTTTCAGTATACAGATCGAAAACTTCATTTCCCTCTTGAGACTTCTGGCACCACTTTTTCCCAAAAAAGGAGAAGCATTTGCTATACATCTGTATTTGTATTTGCTATACATCTATACAGATGTATTTGCTATACATCTGCATTTACTATACTATACTGTATTTACTATACAAAGCCAGTTTGGTGTCGTCGTTAAGTGTGTGGACTCTAATCCGGGAGAACCGGGCTTGATTCCCCACTCCTCCACATGGCAGCTGCT
>NW_015164813.1:39459-44108 GCF_001447785.1 Gekko japonicus
CGCTCTGAGCATCCTTTGGGTAGCGAAGGGCAGGGTATAAATCCAATCTCCTCCTCCTCCTCTTCTTCTTCTTCTTCCCCAGGCTCCCCAAATCAGCTGTGACAACAGGACGTTCCACCACAGCATCACTGTTAGTAGAGAGCCAATTGGGTGTAGTGGTTAAGTGCGCAGACTCTAATCTGGGAGAACCGGGTTTGATTCCCCACTCCTCTACATGCACCTCCTAGATGACCTTGGGCAAGCCGTAGTTCTGGCACAGCTGTCCTTGGAAAAGAGCCGTTTCTGTCAGAGCTCCCTCGGCCCCACCTACCTCACAGACAGTGTTCCATCTAAGCGGAGTTAGTGTGAGCTAGCTCACAGTTTTTTAGCCTCTGGCTCACACATTTTTGTCTTAGCTCAGGAAAGATGCCTCCAGAGCAAACCAGTTGATGCAGTTAGCCAGATCACTTGCTCACAACTTTAATGCCAGTACCTCACAGAATTGAATTTTTGCTCACAAGACTCCACAGCTTAGAGGGAGCATTGCTCTCAGAATGTCTGGTGTGGGGAGGGGAAGGGAAAGGAGATTGGAAGCCGCTCTGAGACTCCCTTGGGGTAGTGAAAGGCAGGGTATGAATCCAATCTCTTCTTCTTCTTCTTCTTCTTCTTCTTCTTCTTCTTCTTCTTCTTCTTTTACCTCACAGGGTGTCTGTTGTGGGGAGGGGAAGGGAGAGGAGTTTGTAAGCCCCTCTGAGACTCCCTTGGGTAGTGACGGGCGGGGTATAAATCCAATCTCTTCTTCTTCTTCTTCTTTTACCTCACAGGGTGTCTGTTGTGGGGAGGGGAAGGGAGAGGAGTTTGTAAGCCCCTCTGAGACTCCCTTGGGTAGTGACGGGCGGGGTATAAATCCAATCTCTTCTTCTTCTTCTTCTTTTACCTCACAGGGTGTCTGTTGTGGGGAGGGGAAGGGAGAGGAGTTTGTGAGCCGCTGTGAGACTCCTTTGGGTAGTGAAGGGCGGGGGATAAATCCAATCTCTTCTTCTTCATCATCAGTAATTCCCAGAGGAAGGAAGAGTAGGGTTGCTTTTTTCAGCCCTGGCCACTCTCTGGTGGAACAAGCCCCCACGTGAGATCGGGGCCCTGCGGGATCTGTTACAATTCCACAGGGCCTGTAAAACAGAGCTGTTCTGCCAGGCTTTTGGTTGAGGCAATGGACATCCAAATCTGTCTTGGCCTCCCCTGCTGACAGCGCTGGTTTTCTTAATCGAGGGAACTAGCCAGCTGCGCCTCTCTGAAACGCCTCCATCCCAGTTTTGTTATCAAGGCAAGTTTGTGGCTCCGGTTTGCTGCATGGCTGGTTTTAATGTTAATTTTATTGTTAATCTTCTATTTGTTGTTATTTTAGTCACGATCTTTATGTGGCGTGGCAACCCACCCTGAGCCCACTTGTGGGGAGGGCGGGATAAAAATCACACCCCCCACAAGCGGGCTCAGGGTGGGATATAAAGAGCCTGATCACACAACACCTGCCTTCCATGGCCCAGTCGTTACCACCCCGCAATGCTGTGCATTGGAACTGGAGTATTTAGGCACTGGGGAATGTCCAGTTTTTACGGACGCCCGCGCTTCCACTCCGCTTTTCTGGACATCTGAACTCCCCTGCCGCGAACGGATGCCAGATGGGAAATGTGAATGCTCCCTTCTCTGTCAGTCACGGGGTTCCCCCCCCCCCGCCTGGTAGGGCTGTGCGCATAAGCGCATATGCGCATGTGAGGTGGTAATGTGGATGCTGCCGAGTGGAACCGGCGTGCTTCAGGGACTGCTGTCTGGTCACCCCTTCCCGGAACAGTTTAAACCGGTCCTATTAGAGGCACACCATGGCCGCGCCAAACCTCCTGTGTGACCACAGCCACTGTACCTAAGCAGTGACAGATGAAAGGATTTCAGTAATCATTTGTGATCTGCAGTCATCATTGCTCAGTGGATCTGGCGGATCTCCACCACTGGCTTGACATCAGTTGATTCACAGAGTCATCTGTTGGCAGGGTTCCCTCTAAACTGAGTTAGTGTGAGCCAGCTCACAGTTTTTTAGCCTTCAGCTCACACATTTTTGTCTTAGCTCAGGAAGGATGGCTCCAGAGCAAACTAATTTATGCAGTAGCCAAATCACCTGCTCCCTACTTTAATGCCAGTCGCTCACCAAGTAGAATTTTTGCTCACAGGACTCCATACTTTAGAGGGAACATTGTCTGTTGGTACCATCACTGGATCACACATAAGATATCAAACATCACATCTGACGTGGCGTATTTTTGTCCATCGGCTCCTGAAAGGCGACTGTGAATATTTTTAAGGATTTGTTTGATGCCGCTTTTAACGCTTCCGTAGGCATTTATCAGGGTGGGATCCAAGGTCAGTTTCCATCGGCAGATGCGGAGTGGAGATGTTTGCCAGTTTTCTATTCTCATTGCAGGCTCCAAATTGGCACCTCGTGCTTTTCCCGAGGGTCCCCTGTTCTGGAGAACCATTCAGAGGCACTCACGGGCTACTGCAGGAGAGGGGAAATGGGGAATTTCTATTCTGCTGATGGAAATGCACAACTAGGGCTGCCGGCCTCCAAAATGGGGGAAAGGAGAACTCCCAGAATTACAACTGATTTCCAGCTGGCAGAGATTAGTTCCCCTGGAGAGATTGACTGCTTCGGAGGGTGGACTCTCTTCCCCAAACCCCATCCTCCCGAGGCTCCACCCACAAAACCTCCAAGTATTTCCCAAAGCAGAGCTGAAAGTCCTCTGCACAGGCCAGCACCAAGAGGGTTCGGCCCTCCAGAATGCGTAACAGGAAAAGCCAAAGGGCAAAACTGTACCAGACTGAGGCTCTCTTGGAGGGACCCCTGCCCAGAGGCATTAAGAGGAGGGATTTACTGGCAGAGGATGTGGTGACGGCCACAGGAATCGGCAGCCGGAAAAGAGGATGAGAGAGCTTAATGGAGGAGAGGTCTCTCAGAGGCTACCCGCCGTGCTGGCTGAGGGGAACCTCCACATTCAGAGGCACTTAGCCTCTGAATCCCAGGGCCAGGAGGCCACGTCAGGGGAAGGCCTCAGCCTCTACACCCTGTTTTTGGCCCTCCAGAGGGACTGGCTGGCCCCTGTGTGAGGCAGGAGGATGGACTGGATGGACCCCCACTGGTCTGACCCAGCAGGGCTCTTCTGGTGTCCATCTCAGGGGAAGGCCTTGGCCTCTCTGCCCTGCTGTTGGCCCTCCAGAGGAACTGGTTGGCCACTGAGTGAGACAGGAGGCTGGACTGGATGGACCCTCCCTGGTCTGAATATTAACAGGGAACCTCTAAAAACAAGAATAAAATCAACTAGCGGGTGGCATAAACACAGCCAGTTCCGGGGAAACCAGCAGGTTGTAAAAACCTTCTTGGGCAGGAAAAGTCCTGATCGGCTATGGGAATAAAAACAACTCCAGAGCAGTGTTCCCTCTAAGCGGAGTTAGTGTGAGCTGGCTCACAGTGTTTTAGCCTCCGGCTCACACCTTTTTGTCTTAGCTCCGGAAGGAGGGACACAGAGCAAACTAATTGATGCAGCGGCCAAATCACTCACTCACCACTTTAATGCCAGTAGCTCACAAAGTAGGATTTTTGCTCACAAGACCCCACAGCTTAGAGGGAGCATTGCTCAGGAGGGAATTGGCCAAGCCTCTCTCAGCAAGATGCACCCCCCAAGTGAGTGTGGTGGCACCTTAAACAGCAGGAGAGAAAGCCATCTGAGAGCCTTTCCTATGGATGGTTCCCTCTAAGCTGAGTCAGTGTGAGCCAGCTCACAGTTTTTTAGCCTCCGGCTCACACCTTTTTGTCTTCGCTCAAGAAGGAGGGCTCCAGAGCAGACTAATTTAGGCAGCAGCCCAATCGCTCGCTCGCAACTTTAATGCCAGTAGCTCACAAAGCAGGATTTTTGCTCACAAGACTCCACAGCTTAGAGGGAGCATTGATCTGAAGTCACGATAAGGTCTCCAATCTCCCAGGATCACAACTGCTCCAGACGACAGAGATAATTCCCTTGTAGGAAATGGCAAACTCTAAGGCCGCTGACTCTGGTTTGGGGAATTCCTAGGCATTATGGGAGCAGTAGGAGCTGCGGTGGCTCAGGTGGTTAAGCTGCTGAACTGCAGGCTGTGGAAGGTCAGTAGTTCAGCAGTTTGAGACCGGGGTGCCGCATGTTGGAGTGAGCTCCCATCTCTAGTTCTAGCTCCTGCCAACCTAGCAGTTCGAAAGCAAGAAATTGCAAGTAGATAAATAGGTACCACTTAGGTGGGAAGGGAACAGCGTTCCGTGCGCCTCGGTGTTTAGTCATGCCGGCCACGTGACCACAGAAACGTCTTTGGACAACGCTGGCTCTTTGGCTTTGAAATGGAGATGAGCACCGCAACCCTAGAGTCGGACTCGACTGGCTTTCGAGCAAGGGAACCTTTACCTTTACCTATGGGAGCAGAACGTAGAGAGGCTGGGGCTTTTGCGAGGGGACGGACCTCAGTGGGGTACAATGCCATAGCGTTCATCCTGAAAAGCAGCCATTTCCTCTCCAGGAACTGATCTCTGTAGTCTGGGAATCAGTTGCAATCATCTTTTAGGAATCATCAATTAGGAAGGGTATTGAAAACAGATC
>NW_015164814.1:0-10137 GCF_001447785.1 Gekko japonicus
TCTTTCAGATATCTGGATCCAAGGTTATGTAGGGCTTTAAAGACAAGAACCAGTACCTTATATTAAGCTCAGAAACAGCCAAGTATTACCAATAAAGTCGTTGTAGAAGAGGCATACTATTTTCAAACTGGCTGGCTCCAGTTAGAAGATGAGTACTCACATGGGTCTTTTGGGGCCGGAGCGCTGCTCCGGGAGCCCAGGCGCTGAAACAAATGGCGGTGGCAGCAATGCTAATAGCCTAGTAGCTCATTAACATACCATATGCTAATGAGCTCCTTCAGCTCTTTTTCTACTAAAAGACCCCTGAGTAATCATACAATAATTCAAGTGTCTGAGTTGTCTTTAAGGATAATTCCACATAGAGTACTGTAGTTTTCAGCTACAGAAGAATGGACCTGTGTACCCAGATCAGTCATGTCCAGTAAGGAAAATACTTTATGAACAAGATGTGATTGAAACAAATGCACTCACAAAAACAGCTATGCTGATCTGTTTTCCAACAAGGCAGAGTCCAAGAGCACCCCTAAACCGTTCACATGATCTACTAGATTGACTGCACCAGAGCAGACTACACAATCCATTCTAGGATATCAACCTTACCAATCCATATCTCATCCATCTTCTCTGGATTCATTTTCAGGTTGTTCTTCCTCTGCGGCTCCACGTCTACATCCGGGTCAGGGACAGATGCTTCTGAGAGTTAATTAGTGAAATACACAACTGGGTATCAGCAGCATACTGATATGCATGCAACCAGCCAAACAAACAAACAAACAAACAAACAAACAAACAAACAGAAAGACTGAAATTACTGTAACACCATCCCATGCACTTATACACTGATTTTCCCTAAATTGATCCAACAAAAGTCTGATCGACTGCATCAAACTGCATCAAAACTGCCAAAAGGTCGAGCAGAACCAAGAGAAATGCATCACCTGTATCCACATGTCAATGAAGAATTATTTACAAAAGCAACCAGTGCAATTTCAGTCCAAAAGAATGGATTGAAACAAGACTGAAATGAGTGAAAAGCAGATAGAACATCTAAGAATACCTGAAATTGTATTGCCAACACTATCACAATTGCCCTCCAAAAAGGCAGACTGGAAATAGGCCTGTGGTTGGCAAAATTTACTATTATCAGGAAAGTTTCTTTTTTTCCCCTTTTTTTCGGCCCCCCTGAAGGGGAATTTTTTTATTTTGCATTTTCTACACACTACAAATATGGGATGTGGAAAGGAATACTAATGCCCTATCACTATTACTATGGGAAATGGGTCAGGGAGATCTAGATACATAAAGTCTATTGGATATGGGAAGGAAAACTACCACTCTATTCTAAATCTCCTACTGGATATGGGGATAGGGTAAATCACGATCTGAAAAGCTAAAAGAATAGATCTTTTTAACCTATTAATACAGGTTATACAGAGATTAGTTTGATTATACAAATATAAAATTATTAGCTTGGCACAATTGCTGCCCTTAGCACTCATGCTTTAGTTTTAGAGTCTTTTCTTCTTAGATTTCTTCATTTTCTGAAATTTGGGAGCGGCCCTCCTTTCTCCGATTCAGATTATTCTGATGGCAAGGAAATTTGGCATGTTGAGTCCTGTGAGTAGGACTCCTCTTCTTCTTCTTCCTCCACATCCGGTTTTATATTCTTCCTCCACATCCGGTTTTAGATTCTTTTCCTTCTGCTTCTTTTTTACACTGAACATTTGATCCATAAATCTTTCCGCTTTTGGAACAGAGTCAATTTTATATTTTTTATCCTGTTAATTAAAACTCAGCCCTTCCAGGTATAACCATCTATACTGTGTTCCCTCTTTTTGCAGGGAGAGAGTAAGCATCCTGTGTAATTTCCTCCATTTTCTTACTTCAAATAGAATGTTTTTCAACATTTTTATCTCTTCATTCTTGATTTTTAAGGATTTCCCCATTGTTGACTTTAGCACCAGTTTTCTGGTTGATAGTTTCGTGAATTTTAAGTAACTTTCCCCTGGAAGTTTATTTTTCTTTATAAAATCCAGATAAGTCCAGGAAAATTTCCATTAATTGTTTTGAGAAAACTCCTTCCACCAAAGATTCATTCACAATTTTAATCAACAGAACTCTCCACCCCCAGCATGATTTACTTCGGGATGTAACTTGAAGATGGTGATCCCAAATAATCCTAAAGGGATACATCACAGGGGGTTCAGTTTTAAACTATGCAGACAACACTGACAAGTGGATGCTTCTGACGTCTCCCATAAGGGGTTCTGACCTAGGTGTCAGCAGGTTCGGAACCACCTTAAATAATTGAACTGTTGTCACTGCTGCTTCAAAGGCCTGGGATCTTGAAGTTGTAGTAGATAATGTTCTAACTGATTGACATAAGTCTTCCACCAATGATGTTCAAGTCATGTACCAACCATCTTCAGTGTCAATTGCTGCATGTCCTGGAGAGGCACAGATTGAAAGCTGAGTGCATGCATGGATTTAAATACAATGTCCACAGATTGTGACTTTGCTCTTCACAGGCCCCGGTCACATGGGCAGGAAAATGTGGGGGGGGGGAGTGTGGCAGTTTGCCCCGGAGCAAATTAACATGCAGCTGCGCAATCAGACATCCCATCGAGGTCCCGTCGAGGTTCCGTGGTTAGGGGGGAGGTGCCAATCACATGACGATCCTGCAGTGCGACAAAGAAGCGGCGTGGCGTGATCACACCAGCAATCGCTAGGACTGTCTTAGGGCGGTCTGGATTGCCTGATCTCCCCACAGGTCCAAAAGGTCCAGGGTCTCCGGCTGCCGCCACGTGGGACTACACACCCCAGGCACCCTCCCCCCACGGGTGGCAGGGGGGCTGCTGGTGGTGGTGGACGGGTCACCATGCTCGCCACTCGGCGTGGGGCAGCTCAGTGAGGGGTTTTTCAAAGTGTGCTTCATGCCAATTTTCAAGCAAGGGTTGCGTTCCTGCGCATGCCAAGTGCTACGGAAGAGTGGAACTTTTGGTTTCGCGTTCAACAGCATGCGCGATTCTGCGGAGTTACGGACCTTTCGCTTTCCTCTTCGTGTGCATGTGCGGTTGCATGCTGGTGCGCATTCTATGGAGCCTTGAAAAAACCCCTGTTCACGATGGGACATGGGTGGGCGCCGGATGCCACGGGATTCCACCGGAAATGTGATCACGCGCCCGCCCTTGCCCCGTCGTTTCCGGAAACTAGTACCTCTGAGGTACTCATTTTTTACCCCGCATCTTCGGCGGAAAGCCTCGAGTGAGCCACGGGAGCTCTACACTTCCCAGATGTGGCGGTGAGATCATGCCCGGAAAATTCACCTATCTTCCGTCCTTGTAGCATGGCTACTGCTCCGTGTGACCGGGGCCACAGAATGTTTTTAGACTACCATTCCCATGCTATCTTGGATTAGGTTGATTGATGTTCTTGATTGTCTAGGCAGGAGTGAGAAGAGTGTTTTTATGAGGAGCATTTCTACACACTGCTGTCTGCTCTTGTGTGGAAATAGTTGAATCACATCCAGTATCTTTTCCATTTCCAGGATCTTTCTTTTAGCATACTAGCAAGGAGCAAAATAGACAGACATTTTTAATCAGGAGGGTGATATTCATTTTAATTTGAACATTTACTTTTTATGATCTAATAGATATACATTGAACTGTTCTTATGCATACCTGCACTGTTAATGACATGCTAATCTGCTCATGGTCATGATCAGAGAGAAATACAACAGCCTTTCTTCCTGGAAGTGTGGTATAATGTTTCCTCCTTTCCCCTTTTCTCTTTCATAGCCGGGCAGTCCCTTTTCAGGTTCTTTGTTTTTCTGTCTGTCCCACCCAGCTGTTTAAATGTATATAGACACATGCTGACCCAGACTGAGGAACCGACAAAAATCCTTTGTATATGTCAGAGTATGGCACAAGAGAGGCTGATATTAATTCAAAACAAGCTAATTGCTTTATTTCACTTTTACAGGGGAAAAGGTCATCCGACTGTCAGGTTGGTTTCAGGTTTAAACTTGGCAGGTAAGCAGGCAACAGGAATGAGGTAACTTTGTATAACTATGTACAACAGATAGTTTGTCACAAAAATGTAGCTGTTTTGTTTTACAGGCAGGTCTTTCAGACTGAGGAGAGAGATCTCTTGGCAGTCACTACTTAAATAAACAAGCATAAGCTTTTTGTCTCAGAATAGTTAAGTTTATGAAGGCAAGAACATTCACTCAAGTTACAGTTTTCCTTCTTAACCATCTGATAGGGATCACCCCCTTTTACTAGAAGCCATTTCCCTCAGGGAAGGACTACTGGTCCCACTTCACTAATTCAAGATCATCTCTGGATCCTTCACTCTTCTCAACTGAACTCTGCTGTTCTAGCTGCATCTCTCAACTGTCACTCTTAATTGCCATTCTTAATTTCTGCTCTCAGTGGTAGAATTCTATTTGAACCCCCTCTCAATCAAGGTTGTCAGAACCAGTTAAAGCATTAACCACCATATTTTATTAATATCTATGTTCCTCATAATCTAAATTTTATATGTTATGGTTTTAATTTAACTTTTGTATCTTAACATATCTTGTTGTTTTAATAATTATATATATTCTGTAAGATGCCCTGAGCCTGCCACAGTGGGGAGGGTGGGATACAAATTTAATAATGATGATGATGATGATGATAATCTGTTACATATGGCCTCTTTTGTGCCAGGAACAGTGGAGGTCTTATACAATGTCATCATAAGCATGCATACTCAGGTGTAAATCTTGCTGAATTTAATGAGCTTACTTTCTAGTAAGCATGTTTAGGACTGCAGCCTGGGTGTGCAATCCTAAAAACACTTGCCTGGAATTAAACTCCATTCAACAGAACTGAGTAGGATTCTGAGTAGACCCATTTAGGACAGCAATATAAGAGCAGAAAAGTGTTGATATTTGAATATGTATAATGTGGGTCCGTGTCTAGTATCCTCTTAAAAAAACCCAAATATTTGGAAGCAGTTTAAGCTTGCCAAAGATTGTATCAGTGGATTTAAAATATTTTTCAACTCTTTGAGATGTATACGAAGCACTAGCCCTATTAACATCTCTCTATATAATAATTCTCTGTTGGTGGTGGCACATTGCTGAACATTCCACATGCTCCCAAATCAATAGGCTCCCTGATGTGTCACTCAGAAGCTGTCCCTATCCACCAGCTGCGTTGCATGAGTCCCACCTCCACCATTCTAAACAGTTTGCTGCTCCTCTCCCCCCATAGCCAGTCGGAGCACAGAGGTCATTTGCATATGTGGCCTGCCTGATTGGCCTTTGCCTCTAACATTCTAAACAGTTTGCTGTTGCTGTTGGGAGTCACTGAATGTGTCCTGAGATGAAATACATATCCCAATCTTCCCTTAAATGGTCACTGGAGTTGCCAGTCTCCCTGTGGGGCCTGGAGATCTCCCAGAAATCACCATGTTCCCAAGACACAGCAAATCATTTCCCCTACAGAAAATTTCCCAGCTATTACAACTGATCTCCAGATGACCAAGATCAGTTCTCCTAGACACAATGGCTGCTTTGGGCAGTGGACTCTATTGCATTATACCCTGCTGAGGTCCCTCCCCACCCGAAACCCTGCCCTCAAATCTACAGGTATTTCCCAACCCAGAGTTGGCAACTGTATAATTGGCTATGGAACCACTTTTCAGACCCTTGGAACCCAGAAAACATGACACAGGAGGAGGTGTTTTTCTACCTTAGCTGCTACTGCGTAACACCCCCCTCCCCCCCCAAAAAAAATGAGTCAGAGGTGGAGGGAACCATACCTGTTACCATGAGGCTGTCCTCCCATACTACCCACTTGGGGCAGCAAAATGACTTGAGACAGCTCTGCCTTATAGCTAAGCAGAAGGAAAGAAACATGGCTTGCCTCCCTCTATTTTCCCCTTCCCTCTGCCACCCCACCAGCCACAGCCGGGACACTCATCTGGAGCTTCCTTCTAGAGCTCGTTGTATTTCTTCCCACGACAGACCTTATTCCTATTAGACCAAATAATTCAGCCTTCTCTTTCAAGAGATGCAAAATCCTCAAGCTTAACTGCACTACATCCATGGAAGTCAATTCCATTTTGATCACAAAAGACATGCACAATAGGTGGCTTAGGTTAATGGATGGAAGTTATGAGAATGGAAGTGTAACAGGACTGGAAAGTAAGCAGTTAGAAATAGTCAGAGTCTACACAGCAAATACCTATTAAATAGAATCTGATATTTCCCTTGAACAGAAAATGATCTACCACAGCAGTTTTCACTGCTTCAGGAAAAGGCGGCGCTGCAGGGGGGGAGTTGAGGAGGACATTTCTTCTCTGAATTACACACCACTTTCATAATTCTCCCTGAAGTGCCACACAGAGGCTGTGTTGAAGGGAGGAAAATGAAAACAGCTGTGGAGGTTTTGAATTACATTCAGTTCAGCTCAGCCTTTGGCCCTTGCTCACTAGTGCAGCTTGTTGTTAATCCTGCTTGTGAATGTCCATATTTGTTACGTCTCCCTAAGACAAGACTTCTGCTTCTGAAGATGATGATGATGATGATGATGATGATGATACTAATAATAATAAATAAAATTTAAAAAGTATTCTGGTACACTCAGGCACAAAGCTCTTTGCAAAGTAATCAGGTCAGTAGCAGCCATCCATCAATGGGCTGTCAGTCAAATCCTCCCACCCACTGACAAAGTGGGGAAACAGGGCAAACTTTAGTGCTTCAGTGGTTCTCCTACCCACAGAAGCACACCATCACAGAAGAATAAAAATGTAGAAAATGCTGACTCCCCCAAAATAACTATGCCTTCTCCCTTTTTATTGTTATATCTTCTACTCCCATCCCCGTTTCCCATATCAAAATAGTCATCCATCCACTTCTTTGAAAAGAGATCGTAAACAACCCTATAACCATTCTACTGTCAGCAGAAAAATTATTCTCCACTTCCAGGTCCCCCATTCCATGTTTTCCCTGCACAGTTACAACATTTGGATAGAATATAGTGTCATTAAACAAAATCACAGATGGCCAACTACAGAGAGCCATTTTCTGAATCATAACTTACCACAGTGGGCCCATAGCCATATTGGAACCAGTTTGTCTATATCTCTTGGGTAAAGGCTGGGGATCATTTTATCCCACATCTACAGGGAAACTGATGAAAAGTACAGGGAAGGGGGAGTCAGGTAATATTTCTTCACTGCTGACTACAGAACAGTGGCTCTCCATATTCTACTTAGCAACTGATTATCTGGATCTCCACATCACTGCAGCTAGGTAGTCAATCCAAAGTAGCAGACACTGTCTGGTCAGACTGGCAGCTCAGGGTACTTTGGAGGCAGCTCAAATATCTCTGTTTTGATTGGGAATGGAGAATCTCAGTCAGACACCACACCCTGAGGCACCTTTATATAATGCAGGGGCTGTGGTGAGTGTCATGGGCAACAATGACAGTGTCATTGCCCCTGCCTGAGTTGGCAGCGCAGCTGGAGTTGCCAGCATCACCAGAGCTGGAAGCCAGCCCCTCTGACTCCTCTGGAGTTGACACTTGCTGGCATTGGCACCCAAGCCAGCAAACCCTACACCTGGTCCAGCAGCAGCCAACAAGGTGCAGGTGCATGCAGAAAGCCCACCTGATTCACCTCCGTGGGTGGCTCAGTTGAGGGAGTGGCTCTGCAGGGATTTAGCAAGCCACCACCGAGACAGATAGAATCATAGAATCATAGAGTTGGAAGGGATTTCCAGAGTCATTTAGTCCAACCCCCTGCACAAGGCAGGAAATTCACAAATACCTCCCCCTCCACACCCACAGTGACCACTGTTCCACACCCAGAAGATGACAAAAAACCTCCAGGATCCTTGGCCAAACTGGCATGGATCCTGACCCCAAAGTGGCAACCAGCATTTCTCTGGGTGTGTAAGAAAGGGCCACAAGAACTAAGCACTGAGGCAACCCTTGCTACCCTCCCTCTCATGATCTGCCTAAGTTCACAGAATCCAACTGGCATGGATCCTGACCCCAAATTGGCAGTCAGCATTTCTCTGGGTGTGTAAGAAAGGGCCACAAGAACTAAGCACTGAGGCAACCCTTGCTACCCTCCCTCTCATGATCTGCCTAAGTTAACAGAATCCACATTGCTGTCAGATGGCCATCTAGCTTCTGTCTGAAACCCTCCAAAGAAGGAGAACCCACCACTTCCAGAGGAAGCCTGTTCCACTGAGGAACCACTCTAACTGTCAGGAAGGTCTTCCTAATGTTTAGACGAAAACTCTTCTGATTTAATTTCAACCCGTTGGTTCTGGTCCAACCTTCTGGGGCCATCCTCTATATGACAGCTCTTCTGTACTTGAATATGGTTATCATATCACCTCTCAGTCATCTCCTCTCCAGGCTAAGCATATCCAGCTCTTTCAACCTTTCCTCATAGGACTTGGTCTCCAGACCCCTCACCATCTTCGTTGCTCTCCTCTGGACATGTTCCAGCTTGTCATTATCCTTCTTATATTGTGGTGCCCAAAACTGCACACAATACTCTAGGTGAGGTCTAAGCAGAGTAAAGTGGTACCATCACTTTGCGTGATCTGGACACTATACTTTTGTTGATACAGCTCAAAACTGCATTTGCCTTTTTAGCAACTGCATCACACTGCTTGTGAGAAAGGCGGGCACCTAGCCTTGAGTACTGACAGGAGCTGCGCCACTGCTAAGGGAAGCACTGCTGAAAGCCCATGTAGCTCCACCTCGGGGTTGGGCTTTCCATGGAAGCAATAAGTTGCATCCATGCTTACCTTGCACCCACCCTCAGTTCCTGTTTCCTGATCTCACTTTGGCTTGGATTCCTGACCTCCTGCATTGAACGACTATTCTCTTGGACTCTTGACTCAGCTCCTGTTCTGTCTCTTCTGGCTACAACCCCCAGACCAGACCTGCCTCCTGCCTCCTAGCTCAGCCCAGCGTGTGACAGTGAGCACACTTCGGGTAATTTTTTTTTTAAGTTTCTCCGGCACATGGGCATATGTGCACAACTGAAGTGGAGCCTCCATCAGGAATTTCAGAACTCTGTTCCTGAACCCACATTAACCTATTGGCCACTGCCTAGGTTTATGTGCATCACAGAGCTGGGGAAGTTAAAACCTGCCTGGAATGGATTGGCAGGTTCAGACCATCAAATCTGTTTCGTTTGTGCTCCCCCGCGTTCAGACATACGGCAACACAGGATGAATGTACGGCGATCCATTAGCACCGGAATTCATCTGCAGTCTATTAACTCTATCTCCAACTCATCTTACAATGGGGTGAGTATGACTGGGGAACGGCTGCCAGATGTGGCTGTGTGAACCAGCCCATTTAATCCATTAGGGGGAAGCAACTATATCAGGCCGAACTGCCTGTCTAACTACAGCCACTGAGAGCAAAGAATAGCATAAGGCAACATGCAGGAGGCTGGAAGTCAACAAAAGGTGGTGTCCTATATGTTAAACTAGGGGAAAGGCCCATTGTGGAAATACAGACAACAAGCTCAAGAAAGAGGCTGTGGGAGAGTGCCCCAGCTTTGGGCACCCAGTGTCAAATTGTGGTGGTGACCTGAGCAGGGCATAATGACACAGAGTCCAGCATTGTCTCCAGGGTAAGTGTGGTGGGGAATCCACCACCAGTAGGGTTAGATGGTGTAGAGCTAGGTAATCCAGTGATCCAACACAGCGAAGACAGCTCCAGACTCTCATTGGAGAAGGGGGCAGTGGAGAATAGGCATGAAGCCTGATAGGAAAGGAGTTGTTATTGAAGTGAATCTCATAGGTGAGGTCCTGCGTTCTGTCTTTCATTTTCCTGTGCTCCACTACCAGGGCTCTCTTTGGGGTTGCTAGGTATGGGGGGGGGACACACACAGATCTGCCCTCACAGAGGAGGGCGAGTGTGTATCCTGAAAAACCTTGGTCCTAAAGGTGGCAGTGGACTGTTTTGGACTGGTAGCTATTGGGGGGGGGACAGAGATCTGTGAAGAAAGAAAGAAAGACAGCAGGAGGGAGAGAGTGAGGAAGGAAGGAAGGAAGGAAGGAAGGAAGGAAGGAAGGAAGGAAGGAAGGAAGGAAGGAAGGAAGGAAGGAAG
>NW_015164814.1:10199-14195 GCF_001447785.1 Gekko japonicus
GGAGGCTCTCTGCCCCCCCCCGGTCAAGGCTGGGCACCCCGTTGCCCACCCCCTCCCCCCATCAAGACTCATGTGCCGGCACCCATCATCATCAACAGTTACCAGGAGCAAGGAGACCGGAGAAGAAGGTGGGGCAAACTGTGACTGGGTGGTGGATAGCCAGCTGGAGAGATTTGTGACATGCAGGAATGGAGGCCCCATCCTGGGCAGGCAGGGCGGAGTCTCCCAGCAGCAGTTGGGAAGTGGTTGGGGACATGGCCAAGCCAGACCATGGCCGGAGTGGTGGGGGTATGATCGGAGCCAGTGGCGGTGGTAAAGAAGAGGCCGCATGCCACCCGGCCCTCCCAGCAGCTTGAGAAGCCGTGGGGGGAACACGGGCTGGCGATGTGCGGTGCACCGGGGAAGGAGAGGCTGGATGCCACCCGGCCCTCCTAGCAGCCGCAGAAGGTGGGCGGGGGCCAAGATGGGCCGGTGTGCCAGCGAAGGAGTCTGCATGCCACCCAGGCCTCCCAGCAGCTTGAGGGGGGGGGGAGACAGGCCGGGGACGTGCAGCGCACTGGGGAAGGAGAGGCTGCACATCACCTGGCCCTCGCAGTGGCTGCAGAAGCTGGGGTGGGGCAAAGATGGGCTGGTGATGGGTGGCATGCTGAGGAAGGACATGGGCTATGGCACCCACCCCTCCCGGAGGCCTTCCAGCTGTTCTGGAGTGGTGGCGAGCAAGGGAGTGCTGCTGCGGCCTGGAGCCCGAGGAAGGTGGCCTGGCTGCCGCATCACCATGATCCACTCTTGGGCCTGCAGGGCGAGCAAGCCGCTGCCACTGCCTCCTGGCCACTGCGGCTCCCTGGCTCCCACTGACTGGTGTATCAGTCACTGGAGTGTTGGTGAGTTAGGGAGTCCTTCTGGGGCCCGTGGGCCAAGCAAGCGTCTGCTGCCAACATGATCCTGTCTCGGCCCTGCAGGCCGAGGAAGGCCACAGTGCCACCTCCTCCTGGCTGCCATGGCACCGCCATGATGGGCCTTGGCCTCAGGACCCTCTACCCGCCAGAGCATCCAGCCTCTCCATCAGCTCCCAGGACACTGAGGCTGAGAGGCTGGGCACCGCTTCTGTGGGTGGGATGAAGGGAACGCAGCCAGTGGCCAGGGACCTGTTTTTGAGTGGCAGATGAGCAGGCTGTTGTGTCCGCTGACCACCACTAACGGCCCAGGTACTTATTTCCGCTCACGAGAGTCAGGCCGATTGGCCCACAGTGTGTGTGTGGGGGGTGCTTTTGAATCTACTATATCTCTCCCTGCGTCTAGGTGTTCGCTATTCCTAACAGGGACTATGCTCATGCGACCATTGTACTGGCAATAAAAGTATAACCTTTGAAGAAGCGTGTACTCAGTTGCTTGACTGGGGGTCCTGACACCATGCTGATCACTACATCCGTCTCTGTGGTTTCTACACATGTCTAACCCACTACACAACACGGGCCAACTGATTTTGCCACACATCAAATCTTACCACCCCAAGTGACAAATATATATAAGGAGAGATACAAGCCTAAGGCCCAGGCAAAGAGCTGTGTGGCCTGACTTGGAAGCTGTTATCCCCAGTGAGGTATCCAGTCTGGAACACCATGGAATAGGCTAACTAGGCTAGCTGATAAGGTGAAACAAGATGTGTGCTGGTAAAGGCCTGTGCTGCAAATGCTTGCAGCTAAATTAAGTGAGCCACTAGCTGTTGTGTGTACTCAGAGACTGGACTAGAGCTGAAATATAATCTGTTCATTCAGTCCCCCTATTACTCCAGTGTATGACCAACATGACATTAATATCCCCACCTTTTTGAGACTGTGAGCAGCTTTGGAATTCTGATACAGTGTGATGGGCACTGTGGTTAGGGTTACCAACTCTGGGTTGGGAAATTCCTGGAGATTTGGGAGTAGGGACTCGGGAGGGACCTCACAGAATATAATACTATGGAGTCCATCCTCCAAAGCTGCCATTTTTTCCAGAGGAACTGACCTCTGTAGTCTGCAGATGCTTTCCAGATTAAAGAGTTAAATTCCCCTTGAGAAAATGACTGCTTTGGAGGGTGACCTCTACAGCATTATACCCCACTGAGGCACCATCCCTCCCCAAATTCTGCCCTCCCCAGTCTCCACCCTAGGGTTGCTATATGCCCACTGGATTTGTGGGATTTCCTTCCAGCCATCAGCAATGAAATCAGTGCCAGGAAAACCCCAGAAGTGATGTCATGTCTCTCTAAGAATTACTGGAAACTCTATGATAAAACCATAGAGTTTTCAGGGATTCCTCAAGAGGACTGACATCACTTCTGGATTTCCCTGAAATTGAGGCCACACTGCTGGCAATGGATGTCCCCCCTCCCCCCAATCTCCTGCTGGACCCTCAAATCTCAAGGAATTTCCCAAAGTCAATAGTCCTATTGTTAATCCTTGACCCTTCGAACACCTTCTTTTCCCCTCCAGCTGGTATTGCAGGAAATGCAGCTTTTTCATACATTACTAGACAGAATTCCTGTAAATCTCATTTTCACAAGACCATCATCCTAATGCATAAAAGCATACTGGGGAGAAATATTTACCTATTTGGATGACTCAGACTGCATGCCTTTCTAATGTGAAACTGCAATTAATGTCTCAGGCAGTCCCCATCAGAATATCATATCTGTTTTTCATTTGAACATTGGAAAACTGCAGACTGTGGAATCTAAAAATCTATCTTACTCTCTGACTTTGTGGAAAAAGCACAGTGGCTTATTTATTATGTGTTCATTGGTATTTGTGCTGTACTACATCCTCAAAGGGTTGATAAAGGCTGACTTTTTTATTGCTAAGGGAAAACATAGCTTTATTGTTGCATATCAAGTATACTTAATGATAGTTTTAAAATAATCCTTTTGAATTGCAAGGAAACTTCCCCTGATAATATATTCTTGGCAATATAAAAGTTATGGATTTTTTTTAAATTGCATTTTTCAGACTTCCAGAAGCTCGCTTGGGCCCATCACAAACTCTCACACTGGCCTACTTCACAGGGCTGTTGTTATGGGAGATTGGAGGAGGGGAGAACAATGTTCTAAAAGCCGCTTTGAGTCTGAACTGAGGAGAAAAGCAGGCTACAAATAAATAAATACAAATGCATGCATGCAAATGCATGTATGTGTTTGGTATAAACATTCAGAATATTGAAGATTTCCACCAAATAGCATCACACTTTCAAACCCCTCTAAAGAGCTTATCTTTCTGGGACTCTGAGGACTTCAGTTAAAGAGTGCATTAAGCATTCACCCCAAATTCTTGCTAAAAATAGTGACTAGCCACTGCTATCATTATTTATATATATCCTTATTCTATTTTCCAGAGGGTTTTTTTCTGTGTGGATACTTATTTCCACCAACAGGGGGCTCACTCTCCCCCAACAGCTTTTCTTACATAGTCAGTAGACTTCCTGGGTTTGTAGAAAAATCCAAAAACTAAAAAAATCCCTTCAGGGACGGCTGAATTCCCTCCAAAACCTTTTGAAATGGCCTCTGCAGGGATCTGCTTCAGGCATCAACAGTGAGAGATTGGAATGTTGGGGGGGGGCTTCTAACTGGCTCTGTCAGTAAAAGGGTGGGGGAAGGGCCCTTTCCAGGCCTCTTTTGGCCTTTCAGGGAGGAGGGAGGGAGGGAGCCTTGGGGCCAGGCCTCACAAGGGTTGCCAGTGCCAGGCTAGGGGATTTCTAGGGATTTTGTGGTGGACTCTAAGGAGGGCTGGGTTTGGGAAGGGAGAGGCCTCAGCTGGGTATAATGCCACAGAGTCCACCCTCCAAAGCAGCCATTTTCTGAAGGGAGACAGACCTCTGCTGTCTAGAGTCCAGTTGTAATTCTGGGGGGTCTCCAGGTCTCATTTCGAGGTTGGCAATTCTAGGCCTGGCAGTAGTCTAGGGTTGCCAGGTCCCCCCTGATTTGCATGACTTACCTACCTCGGCTGCTTGCTACCGTTCATC
>NW_015164814.1:14728-42745 GCF_001447785.1 Gekko japonicus
CTCAGTGTCCCAAGGCTCAACCCCCAAATCTCTAGGAATTTCCCAACCTGGACCTTGCAGCCCTGAGGTGAATTGATCTCTGTAGCTGGGAGAGCCATTGTGATTCCCAGACCGCTGCCACTGCTGCTGTGGGGGGAGAGGAAGCAGGCAGGAGGCTAGGAGCACCACCACCACTGCTGATGCTCTGCTGCTCTCCTGCTCTGCTGCTCTGCGGAGGCTGCGGAGGCTAGCAGGCAGGAGGCTAGGAGCACCACCACCACTGCTGATGCTCTGCTGCTCTCCTGCTCTGCTGCTCTGCGGAGGCTGCGGAGGCTAGCAGGCAGGAGGCTAGGAGCACCACCACCACCACTGCTGCTCTGTGGAGTGGGGGAGGAAGCAGGCAGGAGGCTGGGAGAGTGACGGGGGCAGAAAGACAGAAAGAGTGATGAGGTGGGGAGGCAGAAAAACAAAGAGAATGATGACAGGTCAGAAAGAGAGAGGAAGTCACATGCATGGAGGAGAAAGAGAGTAAGAAAAGGGGGGCAGAGGGAAGAAATAGTGTGAGAGGGGTAGGACGTGAGGAGAGGAAGCAAAGGTGTGATGAATGAGATAACCATCTTCACTAGTGGGTCCCTCTAAGCGGGTCTTCACTAGTGTTCCCTCTAAGCTGAGTTAGTGTGAGCTAGCTCACAGTTTTTTAGCCTCCAGCTCACAGATTTTTGTCTTAGCTCAGGAAGGATGGCTCCAGAGCAAACTAATTTATGCAGTAGCCAAATTGATCACTCACAACTTTAATGTCAGTAGCTCACAAAGTAGAATTTTTGATCACGACTCCACAGCTTAGAGGGAGAATTGGTCTCCACTTGTATATATAATTAATTCTTAAGGTCCCCTCTGTGTGCAGATACTTATTTCCATGGATCTGGGTCACATGGAGGGTAAACAGATCTTCCAGCAAACTTGGGGCAGTCCCCATGTTTGCAAAAAAAATCTAAAATGCTTTAAAAAGTATACAGGGATATTTAAATCCCTATAAAAGTAAAATGGCTTACTCTGCACAAGCGCAGTTAATGGACTTCCTGAGTCATGGGGAAAGCCGCTGGAGCCACGAGGGAAGCTGCAACCGCAATAGCTGTGCACCCCGCTGCTGGGAAAGCACCCACCAAGACCGCCGGCAACGAAGACTTTATAGCTTCAGCCAGCAGGTTTGTGAACTGGACTGCTGAGTAAAGGCAGCCGGCGGCTTCCCCGAGGAGGGAGGGCAGCTGTGTCCCGGCGTCAGTTGAAGCAGGAGAAGGCGAAGCCTGTGTCCTCAGCCCCCCTCCCTCCTGCAACCAGGCTGGGGGTGTTTGCTGTCCTGCAGTTGCAAAGGGAGAGAAATAGAAAGTGGGTTTCTGTGAGAGGGGAGAGAGAGACAGAGAAAGAATAGGGAATTTCTGCTGGGGGGGGGAGAAAGAAAAGAATGGGAGATTGTCTGAGGGAGGGGGAGAGAAAGAGGAAGGGGAGATGGGGGGGTAGAGAAATAGTGGAGAGAAAGAGAGGGGCAGACTGAGGGGGTGGGGGGGAAAGGACATTGAGAAGGGCTGGGGTAAGGGGGGGTGAGACATACAAGGAGTGAGAGGAGAAGGGGGTAAGAAAGGATTGCTAGAGAATGCTCCCTCTAAGATGTGGAGTCTCGTGAGCAAAAATTCTACGTTGTGAGCTACCGGCATTAAAGTTGTGAGCAAACGATTTGGCTGCTGCATAACTTTGTTTGCTCTGGAGCCGTCCTTCCTGAGCTAAGACAAAATTGTGTGAGCTGGAGGCTAAAAAACTGTGAGCTAGCTCACACTAACTCAGCTTAGAGGGAACACTGGCAGGGAGGAAAGCTGACATAAAGGGGTGAGGACTGCCTGCAACGAAGACTATGGTAGGGCCACAATACATTATGCAGCATTTTGTTGCGGGTACCCTCTTGTATATATATAATTCCCAACTGTGCCCCTTATGTGCGGATATCTAAAGCTGCATATAGGGGGCATATAGGGGGCATATAGGCTTTTTTTGAGTGACCCCCTAGTTTTGCAGAAAAATCTGAAAAGTTAAAAAAGGGGGGGAGATTACATTGCCCCTGAAAATAACAAACCATCTGCACATGTGCTGGCAACACACTTACTGTAGTGCAGCTGGTATGGAGCCTTGTGGTTGCTGTGGCAACAGAGCACCAGATCTGCCAGTGGGGGTAATGGAAGCCTCCACAGGTCCACTCAGAGTACCTCCAGGTGAGCAGCCAAGAGTGGAGAGTAAAGAAACCTTGGTGAACCCATTTGGAGCAGCTCTGAGCGAGCTGCCAAGAGAAGGGGGGGAGCAAGCCTTGGCAAGCCTGCTCGAAGAATAAGGAAGCCTTGGCAGGCCCACTCAGTGGACACTGGGAACCACTCAGAGATCAGCCACCACTGGGACAGAAGCAGGGAGCCACACAGGGCTCAGCTGCTGCCACGGTGCACATTGGGAGCCACTCGAGGCCTGGCTTGGCAGGAGACACTGGGATCTGCTTGGGGCCTGGGTGCCATAGCAGTGGACGCAGGGAGCCCTTTGGGGTCTGGACACCACAACGCACATTGGGAGCCGTTTGGGCCTTGGAGTGGCTCCCAGACACTGCCATGGTGAGGTCCTGAGGTGAGTGCTAGGGCCTTGATGTGCTGGCTCAGTGATGGGGGGGGGAAGAGATGGGATTCCCCCTGTGTGTAGTTGAGTGTCAAGGGTGGGAGGTAGGTGGGAAGAAAGCAAGGGTTTGGGGTGAGTGAATGCCAAGGGGAGATCAGCAAAAGTGGTGGGTGAATGGAGTGCCAAGGGTGGGGGGTAGGTGGGAAAGCAGCAAGGGTGGGGGTGAGCTGAGTTCTAAGGTTGGTGGTGGGTAGGTGGGGAGAGCAGCAAGGGTGGGGGTGAGTGAAGTACCAGGGGTGGGTGGTAGGTGGGGAGAGCAGCAAGGGTTCAGTAGACTGATAGAGAAAATGTGGGAGGGCAAAAAAGATAGGGGTAGATTAACAGATAAGGGGAATAGGAGAAAGGAGTGAAATAGGGGGCAGGTTGACAGATAAAGTTAATGGGAGAAAGGGGGAATGGGGTAGTTTATCACAGAAGGGGGGGAGATTGACAAGGGGGGTAGATTGACAGAGAAGGGATGGGGGCAAAAGGGATGGGGGTAGGTAGACAGATAAGGGAAAAGGTAGAAAGAGGGGGGAAGGTTGGTAGAGAAAGAGGGAGAGTGAAGGAAGCAAAGAGGGGGGAGGGATTCACTGTCTCTGCAAGTTTCTTGTGGATCCCCACTTGTGATCTCCTAAATGTTGGAAAAAATAGGCAAAAATACTTAAATACTCAGTTTCCTTTTTTTCTTTTTTCTAGATTATTTTTATTAATTTTCAATAACAAACAGAAATACAAACATACATAAAACATAGATATGGGGGTACCTTATAGATAAATTGTATTTCAAGTGCCTTTTCCATACCAATTTCAATTTAGGACCTTAAAAATTATTATAGTCTTTTTTGCAAACAATTTGTACAGGTATAATTGCTGTTCTAGTCTATGTAATATTGCTTAGTGTCCTTGTCTTGTTAGAATTGTAGTTCTCATACCATATATAAAATCTTATCCGTGTATTTTCTTTTTTTTGGCCCCCCGAAGGGGAATTTTATTGAATTTTCTATAAACTACAAAGAAACAAGGAAGGGTAACTTCAAACTATGGGAGAAAGTAAAGAAAACCACTAAAACCCCAAGAGATGGAGGTCATATAAAGCTTGAAAAATTAGCTTAAATTTTTCATAAAACAAATTTTTTAATGTTGAAAGTGATCATCAAATATTTCACTTATATTATCAATTCCAGCAAAACTGACTATATAAAGAGTAATACCAAGGCATAATTATAAATCATTTAAGCAAACAACAGAGAACATCAGCAACTCATTAATTAACTTTCTTATTCCCCCCCTAATAGCCTTATTTAAGGGGAAACCTCCCCATTTTGAAACCATTTTAAAGAGTCTATAGTTATTTCCAGTCATCTGACCTGACTGAGTTTACACACACTTCCTGAAGAAGGCTGAGGCTTCATTCCGCTCCTGATCACCATTTTTTTGGTTGTTTACCTTTTAAAAGTTTTGCCAAAGTCCTGAGTTTTTGCTTGATCACTTGAACACCTCTTGGGAACTCTTTATAATAGTCCATGTTCACTTTAGAAGCCTCACCCCCCCCCTTAACATGCTTCAGAATCCTGATGTTTTTGTGCAGGGGAGAGTTCCCTCCTCCCTCACTTACAAGGAGAGGGGCTTTAAAATGCCTTTGTGATGTCTTCACTTTAACCAAACTCACATTTCAATGTAGATCTCAGCTTCACAGCATGGATATCGCCTTGATGTATGGGTAAGTTGCTTAACCTCCAACCGCTTGTCCCAGTCTGCGTCCCTGAGTCCAATACTGGGAACTCAGTGGCAGGACCATCGGGGCATAGGGCAGCCTCCCTTCGCTGGCTGGTTGCAGCAGGAAAGGCTACCCCCGGGCCCCATGGCTAGGAGCCCATCGCAAGGGCTCCAGGGAGAGTGCGTACATTCGCACCCCCTCCCATACGCTGGTTCATGGCATACATCTCTTGGAGCTCTGAGTAGCCACGGCCATTGCTAGGGTGCCAAACTGGAAGCTTATCCATGTATTTTCAAACATATTTTCTGTGTGGTCTTTCAAGAATAAAGTGAGTTTGTTCATTTCCACTGCTTCAAATACTTTGTTAATAAATTCTTCTTTTTTCGGCATTTCCTGACTCCTCCAATATTTTGCATACAGAATTCTGGCAGATGTGGTCAAATACAATATAGGAATCATCTCTTTTGCAATTTTCTGGCAAAATATTCAAGAGAAATATTTCAGGGGTATAGGGTAGGTAACATTTTAATATATTTTGCAATACTTCATGAATTCATATCCAATATTTTTTGCTCTCTCGCATAACCACCACATGTGATAGAAAGATCCCATTTTATTTTGACATTTCCAACATTTATCTGAGCATTTTGAATCAAATTTGGATAATTTCTCAGGAGCTATATACCATCTGGAAAAAAACATTATACATATTTTCTTTATAAGAAATTGCTTTCGTAACCTTAATATTTTTTCCATATTTGAGACCACTGGTCTAACTTGATATTATAGCTCAAATTTTTAACAGTTTCATCATGCATTTTATAATCCAAGAACAAAGCGTACATTTTCTTTATAACATTCTGTTCAACCAACAACATTATCTTATCAATTTCTAACCAATTTTTATAAAATCCTATCGCTTTATCTTTGGTGTATCTTGATTCAATCTGAGCTTTTTGCCACCAGTTAAGTTCTGAGGGTAATTTTAAGCTAAGTTTAGAGTCCAATAAATCATGATGCCTTTTAATCGGTTCCTCTTGATACGTCTTCGGGTTTGTAAATGCTTCTAAGAGAGCCACAAGTTTAGAAATTTTTGAATAAAACTGTTTTTTAATTGACTCCCAGACTTTCATCAAAGAAGCCCTCAACGAGTGTTGTTTAAAGTATTTGTGGGAGTCTGTTTTCCCATATCATAGAAAAGCATGCCATCCTAATAATATATCGTGCCATTCTAGTTTGAATAGTCTTTGGTTATCCAATGTAATCCAGTCTTTAATCCAGGCCAATGCTGTTGCTTTATCATAAAGGGCGCAATCTGGAAGGGCAAAACCAGCCCTCTCTTTAGAATCCTGTAAAGTTTTACGCTTTATTCTTGGTCTCTTTCCTTGCCAAATAAAATGAGTCATCAATTTGTCAACTTCTTTAAAATAGTTTAGATTTTGGATAACTGGGATTGTTTGAAATAAAAACATCAATCTTGGTAAAATATTCATTTTAATGGTGGCTATTCTACCCATGAAGTAAATGTGAAGATTTTCCCAAGTGTCTAGATCTTTTTAAATTATTTTCAATAATTTCATACAGTTGTTTCCCACCAAGGAACTGCATTTATTCATTAAATTTATTCCAAGATATTTGATTTTCTTTTGGATTTCATCTCCTGTTATTTCCTGCAAAAGTAGTGCTTGAGTCCTTGTCATAGTTTTACCAGGATTTTTGTTTTGTTTTTATTAATTTTTAAACCAGCCACTATTCCATATTCCTGTAACAACGATAACAAAACATTTGTTGAGTCTAGAGGATTTTCCAAAATATAGGCTAAGTCATCAGCAAAAGTTTAAATTCTACTCCTCTTATTTTAAGACCTCTGATTTGTTCCTCTACTCTAATTACATCATTTATAACTTCAAGAACAAAAATAAATAATAAAGGTGACAGTGAACACCCTTGTTGTGTCCCTTTTTGAATTTCAGTATTTTGAGTTAAGTCTCCATTAATTGAAATCTTGGCGTGTTGTTTAGTATATATTGCTTCAATCATTTTAGGAAACTCTCCTCCAGCCTGGGAATGTGTTAATAATTCTTTTGTACATATTAGATTCCATGTCAAAAATGAAGTCAAATGTGGAGGAAGATCTATGTTTTAGTTCAATTAACAGAAAAACAATTGGACCAAATAGTCCATCCAAAATTGACTACTTTCTTCTCAGTATATTCAGGAAATATGCTTCAATTAACAGGAAAAACAATTGGACCAAATAACTCATCAAAAATTGACTACTTTCTTCTTTTTCTTCTTCATCTTCTTCTTCTTCTTGAACATATTCTGAACATATTCAGGAAATACATGACATTTTACACATGGACTGACATCATCAGGAAAACAATATTCAAAAAGCATAATTGGTTACAAAAGACAGTGGTAATTTTAGTAATAATCCTGTGATTGGCCAGATGTAAAAAGAGATGTACCTATGTAAATATGTTTACTTAACCTAATCTAAAATGATAATGGGCAAGGAATCTTTATACCCCAAACAAAAGTATTTTTTACTGATACGAGAATAAAATCTTCTCTGACCCAGACATTGCAAGGTTTTGCCCTTAAGAATTACAGAATCATGAACTTTTGTACCTATTATCTTGTCTGCTAGCAATATCAGACCTACAAGGGGAAAGGCTTCTATATAACAGGCCTTTCTTTACATTCTAATAAAATGGCACCTGCTGCGGCTTTAACAGCTGTTGACTGCATTCTCAAAGACATCATGCAGAATCAGAGGCCTTTCGGAGGAAAACTAATAATACCCGGAGGTGACTTTCGACAAACACTTCCAGTAGTCAAGCATGGGGTCTGTAGGGGCTACCATCAAATACCACCCTCTGTGGGATGTGTTTCAAGTCCTAACACTAGGCAATAATACCCGATCAATGAATGCATCTTTTAGTGAGTGGCTTCTGCATCTTGGAAATGGGAACCATGATACAAGTCACAGCCTGGGACTTGACTTCATACAGATTCCACAACATATACTACATCATGGAAACATAGCTACAGAAATCTTTGGAGATACCTTAACAGCCTCAGATTTCCCATACTTCTCAAAAAGGGCTATTCTGTGCCCAACCAACTCCGATGTGGAACTGCTCAATGAGAGTGTTCATAGCCTGCTTCAGGGTATATTGAGACAACTTACTTCAGTTCAGACTTAATAGTCCCTGATAGTGGTGCTGATGATGAGTAGTGCTACCTAGTTGAGTTTCTACACTCACTTAATCCTGCAGGAATGGCTCTCCATATTTTGCATTTGAAGACTGGAGCAATAATAATGCTTCTAAGAAACATTAATACACAACAAGGCCTATGCAATGGAACAAGACTGATTGTCACAGACTTCAAACCCAATTTAATCACTGCAAGAGTGCTTACTGGGTCTGCAAGTGGGGAGATACTGTTTATCCCATGTATAGATATTGCCCCCACAGACATTGACCTCCTGTTTACATTACAAAGACGTCAGTTCCCTATTAAACTAGCCTTTGCCATGACGATAAACAAATCACAGGGCTAAACTCTGGGAAAGGTTGGTGTTTACCTGCAAAACCCAGTTTTTGCACATGGCCAACTGTATGTTGCTTTCTCAAGGGTACGTTGTTTCCAAGACCTCAGAGTGTGTATCATTGATGGCCCCCAACAGGGAAAACTCCTACCAGCCTCTGACCAAGTGTTCACCAAAAATGTCGTCTACAAGAAGATCCTGCAGTCCTCATAATGGTTATATCACATGCCTCTTAAAAATACCATTCAAACACTCTAACCCTTACATGATCACTGATTTCCATTAGGGAAAAACAGTATGGTGGACTACTGACGAATTTCTCCATACACTACAGCTACATCCAAAGGCTGACTCTTTCTCTGAAACCATCCACCCTGAACAATCTGGCTGGGAAACATACCTCAGCCACACGTCTCTACCTTAAAAAACAGCTCTCACTTGAAACCTGAGATAGGACCACTACAACGTCATACAAACATCAGCCACATTGCTGCTGTAGACTGCCCTTCCTATGCCTACAGACCACAGCTACAATGATTTACCACCGTAAGAATAAGAAATTTGATAACAAAACAGAAGAAGAGATTATAGATTTTTTCAAATGAAACACACAATCGGAAATATCCATAGAAATAGTCTGGGAAGCATTCAAAGCCTTCTTAAGGGGCTGGTTTATAAATCAAGAAGCATGGAAAAGAAAAGGAAAAGGAAAAAACAATATGAAGAACTGACGAAGCAAATATGAAAAGAAGAGAAGCTGAAAAAGTTACATATGGATGCAGAAAAAACAAAGTTAAATTTAAAAATGCTACATCACCAAATGAATCTTATATTGACACAGGAAATAGCCAAAAATATAGAATTCGCGAAACAACATCATTTTGAGAATGCTAATAAACCGAAAAGGTGGCTAGCTTATAAATTAAAAAAGAAGAGGAAAAAAAGATAATTAAATCACTTAGAAACGAAAGGGGTGAAGAGAAAGTTAAAATAATAGAAATGAAAAAAATAGTGGAAAATTTTTATACGAATCTATACCAACAAAAGAACAGGAGAAGCAGCATACAATAGACTATATTGATAGTAGGAATACGAAGAAGTTTAATGAAGAAAAAGCAAATCTTAAACAAACCAATTACAATATGTGAAATTGTGGAGGCAATAAAGAAACAGAAGAAAAATAAAACTCTGAGACCTGACAGAATACCAATAGAAATATATCAAAGATATGCTGATCAGATAGCATTAATCCTTAAAAAACTATTCCAAAACATATCCAGAATTGAAAAACTCCCAGATTCATGGAATCATGCTCTAATAGCGTTGATTCATAAACCTAATACAGATGATAAAGAAATAAAAAATTATAGACCAATATTATTGCTAAACGCAGATTACAAGATCTTTGCATCAGTGATAGCTATGAGATTTAAGAGAATTTTAATGCAGGTAATACACCAAGACCAAGCTGGCTTTCTCCCAAAAAGACAAATTAAAAATAACATTAGAACAATAATTAACATTCTAGAATACTATGAAGTTCATTCGGATAAAGCTATGTCATTGGTATTTTTAGATGCAGAAAAAGTGTTTGACAATGTAAATTGGCAATTTATGTTTCAAAAGTTAAAGGCATGGAACTGTGGTATAAACTTCTAGACAACAATAAAAGCTATCTACAAAACACAAACTGTAAAAATACAAATAAATGGTGATATGACAGAGGACATCAGAATAGAAAAGGGTACCAGACAAGGATGTCCATTATCGCCTCTTCTGTTTATCTTCACATTGGAGACTTTAATCAATCAAATAATAGAAAGTGAAATAATTAAAGGTCTTAAGATAAAGAAAGATGAGTTTAAAGTACAAGCCTTTGCAGATGATCTAGTATTTTTATTAGAAAATCCAACAGCATCTTTGAAATACCTGATAGAAATAATACAGGAATATGGGCAAGTGGCAGGGTTAAAAATTAATCTGAAGAAATAAAATATAATAAATCCAATTACTTCCAAGAAATGGATAAGATTTGTAGTAATTTCATATGGAACAATAAAACAGCAGGGATCAAATGAAAAGTTATGCAGGATAAGAAAGAGAGAGGAGGTTTTGGTCTTCCAAATTGGAAGTTATATTATAAAGCAGCAGCTTTAAACTGGATAAAGGAATGGGTAATGTGACGACCTCTTATTTGGGGAGGTCTAGTTTTACTTTAAAAGTTCTTATGGTTTATTTTTCTTCGGGTATTCTGGCTGCCACCAGGAATTTTTATAAATTCCAATTCTTCTCTTTGCTTCTGGGGTTGGTATTGTAGCACGGGGTCTAGGCCTTTTGAGGAACTATGTGGTCTGAGGAAGGATTCTTTACTTATCTGGTAAACTTGAAGTGAATAAGATTTATTTAACGAAAGTATAAACACGAGGGTGAACAAGGTAAACAATACTGGGAATGATTTGACCAAATGCTTGGTGTCTCTCCCAAGCCTCCCTCCATTGACAGGGATATTTCATAGGCAACTTTATAACTCTTTTCACTGTACTTTTCTTAGGGACTCTCAGCTTTCAACACTGTTACTCTTATAACACAGAACTTAACAGTCTGCTTCACACAGAGACTTCACTCTTATATTTCACACAGGAAAACTTCTCACACAGAGAACTCAGGACAAAACTCATATTAACTCTTTTACACAGCACACTCTGCTCTCTGACTCATCAACTGTTTAACTCAACTGTCATCATAAACTGTCTTTCTCTAACAGTCACTCCTGATAGACATTCAAATCATCCACACAGCATCCATTCCAAAAAACCCTCCCCCTCTCTGTCACTCACCAATCACACAACTTGCCTGTTTCAGCATTCTAGATTGTCCCACACAGCCATGCCAACCAACTTTTAAACACACACAGTAAAACATGGAATCGTTACAGGTAACATTAGAAAATACCAGGCTACTAAACCTAGAAGGATTTAATTTAACAATGGGATGGCATAAATACGTATGGTACGAGGAAG
The DNA here is from genome assembly GCF_001447785.1 of Gekko japonicus. Lineage (NCBI taxonomy): Eukaryota > Metazoa > Chordata > Lepidosauria > Squamata > Gekkonidae > Gekko > Gekko japonicus. Next base: position 25,692 of record NW_015164814.1, read on the forward strand.
ACAAAAGCACCAAGAACTTTACCTATCATACAATAAGAGGCACTCTAATGAAAATATGGAATGAAACTAGAAAGTCTTATTATTCCAAAACTCCGAAATGGGTAGCTCTTATAGAGGCTAACACAAAACTGACACTGATTGATAAAAACAAGAAAGTGACATACAATGATCTACTAGATAAAGGTAATAAATTAAAATCTGAAGAAGAGCTGAAAACTCAGAATATTAGACTCACTTGGTGGGATAATATGCAACTAACGTCAAGATTCAATAAAGATAAAAAATAGGATTTTATGATAGTATTAACGAACTTGACAAGATAGGGCTGTCTTCAAATGATAAGCAAATACAAAAATTGTAAAACTTATTATCAGATTATCTAATAGATGAAACTGTGAAAGGGGCTATGGTTACATGGATGAGACCTAGAACACACGTTAGAGATAGAGCAATGGTCCAAAATATGGAAGGCAGTTGACCCTATGAGAGCAATCCCGTACAAGGAAAATATATTCAAAATGATTAATAGATGGCACTGGACACCGGACAAGATATCAAAATGTTATGGAAATATTAGTAAAAACTGTTGGAAATGTAAGAATAATGTTGGTACATTTATACATTTGTGGTGGAGATGTGAAAGAGTGCAAAAATATTGGCGTAAAATATTTAAAATATTAAAAGAGATTACCGGGAGTGAACTACCTTTCCTACCAGAAGTGGCATTACTAAATATTCTTCCAGATAGCTATAGTAAGGAAGACAAGTATGTAATAATCTATACCTTTACTGTGGCAAGAATATTGTTAGCCAAATGCTGGAAAGGAGAAAAAATACCCTCAAAGGAGGAATTGATAGAAAAAATATTGTTAATGGCAGAAATTGACATGTTGAGTTCATTTTTTTGCAGGGGAAAGAATATGATGTATTTGAAAAAAGATGGGAAAAGCTGTATATTTGGTTAGAAAAGATTATGTAAAAAGTTGACTGGCACACACACGCACACACACACACACACATATGAATATGACAAACTTAAGAGATATGTATATAATGTTTTAAATTATAAATAAACAGTTTTAAAAAACCCTTATTTGTTACAAGGGCCAGATCTGACATAAATGGGACTCTGGAGCCAGGCCATGCATGTCATAAAATGTAATGCCAGGTATCAGAGATATAAACTTTATAAAAAATACAAACACAATTAAAGATATTATTTTTTTTACTTAAAATACAAATATGCTTAAAAATCTTGCGATATTTTGTTTATTTAACTGTCTTTGATAACTGACACCTCCCCTCCCCCCCAAAAAAGATGCCTGCCTAAAATGAAAAGGTTGGGAAATAGTGGGGTTTGGCAGTGCAATTTTTAAAATAAAACTTCAAGAAAAAGCACAAGGATCACAGAAGAGACTAAAAACATAAAATGGCTGGGCATTGCAAGCTCCCCCCCCCCCAGAGTAGCAGTGGGTCTCTAGTGTAATGTCCCCCTTTGGCTGTGGGTTCCCAGGTTAGAGTACTCACTCAGGCACCTGTTCTCAGGTACATTCAGCAGAGACAAGCTGGCTCAAAACATCAACCCTGTATTTGTAAGGAGACAACTCCAGGAAGCAACAGCTGCAACTATACAAACACTGGACAGTGAAACTTCTTGATTTCCACTCCATTGAAATACATTGCAGCACAGACAAAGTTGCAAAGAAAATGCAGAATGGATTTCCTAGACTGCTCTGGGACTGGAATGACAGCCACCAGAGTGAAATGACAGTCCCTGGGAGTAGCAGAAGCATTCTGGGATTGGAATGAGGCCCCCCAGAGTGGAATTCTAGTCCCAGAATGCTGCTGCTACTCCCCAGGATTATCATTCCACTCTGTGCCCTGTCATCCCAGACCCAGAACACAGATTCTGTTGCTAGGAACCATCTTTCTGCTCTGGGTGCTGTCATTCCAGCCAGAGCACTGTTTCTATTGCTGGAAACAGTCCCAGAGTAGTCTATCTGGGTGCAGAGACCTTAATGGAAGAATTCATTCCATATTTTCTTTGTGGCTTTGCAAGCCCAGAAGAGCTTCCTAAACTGAAGCAAGCAAAGACAAGATGGAGGAAGCTGGGAATCTCAGCAGCCTCAAGCTTCAAAGGGTGAGGACAGGAGGAGGGGGGGAGAAAAGAGCCGGGGGCCTGATTGAAGTCATGGTTGGGCCACTTCTGGCCCGTAGGCCTTAAGTTTGACACCCCTGTATTAAAGTCTTCCACAACATCGGCCATTTCTGATTTGGTGGCCATTTTAGAGAGTCTGGCCTGTATCATGTTCCTTTTCTCAGATGGTTTTCCAGCAGTCAAAAAGGCTTTAATGGGGTGTGAAATCATTGTTTGGAATCTGCATCGTTGTCCCCCTATTTTCCCCATTCGGTTTTTGTTTTTTGGAATTTGCGATGTTTGCTTTAGTCGAGTGGGTAAAGGAGGCAAGTTGGAGCTCAGGTCTCACACATCTGTTCTCCTCAGAACCGATGCCATTCCCCCCAACTTCTTGATTAATACCTGGTAGGGCATTAATCAGAAGATTGGCAGTCCTACCTGTTGTTGAAGCTACCAGAGTCTCCTTTGTGCTGGCTACAGAGCCGCAGAGGGAAAACTACTTTGTTATATCATAGGGTATACCTTCACAGAAGTGGCAGTTTCCTCATATACAGCCTGAAGCTTTCTTGATACCCTGAGGCAAAACTCTTTCTTATTTTTCTCCTCAGGCTTTTCCAGCCAATCAGTCTTATTTTTCCCATGAAACATGGAATTTTATACTGGAACTCATTTTATTAGATTGGGGGGGGGTCCCCCCCTTTTATTTGTATTTTTTGCCATTCCATTTGCTACTTTAGTTGGATTCAAATCTCAGTTGCATAAAGATGTTCCTTACTTAAAAAGAAAAGAAAAGAATTCTTCAGTACTTCACACTTGAATGAACGAAGAACTCAGAACAGGCCATGTGCAAACAACTACAGCTAGCCCCAGAGGCAACTGTAGTTTGAACTCAATATTTATTCACGTTTTTTACATGATTATTTACTACAGAAGTCCATGTAAAAACAGCACTTACACCTATGCCACATCACGCCTATACACCACCCCTGGGATGCAGAGCAGCTATAGTAAAAGAATCAGCAATGCTGAATGTGTGTTTTTACAATGTTTTCAAAAACCTTTTACAACATGTAGAAACCCTTCTATAAAAAGCAGTCTTATTATTCCCCGTGTTAAAGTTTTCTGCACAAATATTTTGCTTGTCTGTCTCTCCCTCTTCTTTTTAAACAACAGCATTATGCTAGAGACATAATGACTAAGTGTTTCTTACAAGTGCTTTTTCAGGAATTCTAATAGTGTTTTGTTCCTTTGTAACACCTGCTAAGCTATTTTTCCATACCCATATTTTATACTTATTTAATATTTGTTGCATTTTTGATCTACCTTCCCTGCATTCAGGAGGGTAACACATTAATTACCAGCCACATCTCCAATAAAAAACAGATGACACTAATAATTTAAAACGAACATGTAAAATTTAAAGAACTACTTATAGTTAAAATTATAAAAAAGAAGTAATACAAATAAAATAATAGAAAACTATTTTAAAATCATTAATAGTTCAACTGAAAGCAGAATAAGTAGACAAGCTCGGTAGACAAGGGGTAGCAGTTGGAGGGCAAGTGTGGGCAGAGTGACTGGGGCCAGTATACACTGTAGCCTCAGCCTCACCAAATTGACTAGCATGGAGGTGTTCATGAAAATGTAGTTCTTTCCCCCTTGTGAAAAAAGGATGAGTTGGTTATATAGCAGCGGCCAATACAGAGACAGAGGCCTTTGTCTTGCCACAGCACTTGGAGTATGTGCTGAATGTGCAACATGCATTTTTCCCTCTCCCCCAGAGTTGACCTTTCTGGGCTTTGCTTTGCTACAGCTGTTCAACCCTGAGATGAAGAGGCAGGTGTATCTTGTCTGTCCCCTCTTCCTAGGAGTTGAGCACCATGTGTGAACTTGTGAAGGCAGCACCACCTCATTGTGGGAGGGGAAAGGGTTAGCATGGCTGTGATCAGAGTTTAGGGGCTGCTCAGTATTGCTAGTCTAAGAAGTCTGGACAGAAAATGTGAGAACTAGCCAACCAGTATCCTCCCAAGAAAGCCCCTGTTCATCTTTCCACCTTGGATGAGGGCACAAGCATAAGGGAACTAATCACTCAAATCAAGGCTATAGATTAGGTTAGGAAAAAGAATCATGCTAAGGCTGATCAGTTAGCAGTAGACTCTTCCCCACCACCACCACCCGCTTAGGTAACCAGGAGGAAAGCTCACAGGTACCTTTTGGCAACTCTCTTTGATAGGATGATGGAACTGGAGAAGGAAATAGAGCAACCTGGGTCATCCGGTGCTGATATTGTCCCAGTCATGGATGTAGCATTTAGATAAGCAGGGGCTGGTCTGGTGAGAAGTGGGGCAACTGGTGCCACATCAGTTTCCACAGAAGAGGCCATGAAAGGGGAGTCAGGAACAAGGTTGGAGCACCTCAGAGGTAGCTGGGACAATGGAGGATTGCATCAGGGCCACCTTCTGTGCATTCTGCATAGACTATTGTCTGTTCAGGCAGTGAACATATGATACCCAGAGGCCTTTCCCTCTGAACCTGCAGTAGTCAGTCTAGTGGGGTTTTCCCAAATAGGCTCAGTTGCCTTTAAAACATTTTTGTATGGTCTCCTCCTTTTGGGGAATCACCTCCTGCCAGTTACTAAGCTGAACATGCAGAAGGGTGGGCATGTTGAAATATTCTTGTTGTTTAGAGAGCCAGAAGTTAAAGAAGGCAGTATGAAAGAGCTGAAGGAATAGGGGGAAATAAAAGCCAGCAGATAACACTAAGACTAACTGGCTAATATTGGTCCTTTCTGCACTAACAATAGGCAATCCTGCCATTCCTTTTAATACACCCCCCTCCAAGTTGTGTGCAGATTGGCTTTGGGGAAGGGGGAAAAGATCCCTTCTTAGGGTACAATGTGCAAAGGATGGAGGTCAAACACCCCCTTGCAAGAGAGTGGCTGAAAAGTATCTTCAGCATGGAAGCTTCCGGGACAAGCATTTGGTGGCCAAGCAAACTGTGATTTAAAGCGGCCTCATCATTGAAATGTGGGTCAAAGTGGGTCAAAGTGTAAGTGAAAACACCTGAAAATAAGCCAAAAGCCTCTCCTCTGGAAGCGAGGGGGGGAAGGGAACTCTCCCCCGATAAGATTTTTTGTGTGTGTGCAACAGATGAGGGGGGGCTATTGAAACAGGGTGGACTGAAATAAAAAGCACTTAAGAATTTACCAGACTTTCCCAAGGATTCTGGAGACTTTGATAACTTTTACAAAACGTAAAGAATCTCAAACATGGCACCTCCAAAAAAAGGGAAAGAAGGATAAACAAGCAAAACTAAAGCCTCTTGCCAGAAGTGCCAGCCCAGCAAGTTCTGTCCCTAGACAGGACATAACTACAGACCTTCAAAGGATGCTGACTGAGGCGCTGCACCCTCTGCTGGAACAAGTCACAGCATTGCATCAAAAGTTCGATGCACAACAAATCCAACTTAATGAGACTGTGAAAAAAACCAGAGAAAACAGAGCAAGAGCTCAAAGAAGTGGATGCCAATACCAAAAAGCTTTAGAGGCATTTACCTTACCCAATGTATATAGGAAAGAAGAATCATTAAGATACCAGGATATTCTGGATAAAAAAGACAATCTTAAATTACCAGAACAATTATCCTGGTGGAAGAATACGCAACTGGAATCCATATATTTGAAGGATAAGAAACAAGGTTTTAATAAGAAAATAACTGAACTAGAAGAAATTGTTTTAACAGCAGAAAATAAAGTGATAAAGAAAATATACAAGGTTTTATTGGATGATGTGATGGTTGATGAAATAGTGAAAAAAATATGATTGTATGGGCCCAGAATATAGGCCATAATATTAATTTAGAAGAGTGGGAGCAGATTTTGGCTGAAGAATATAAAATTAACTAATGCTGTGTCATATAAAGAGAATATGTATAAGATGTTTTATAGATGGTATATTACACCAGATAGATTAGCTAAACAAAATAGTAACTCTGATAAATGCTGGAAATGTAAAAATAAGATTGGCTCTTTTTATCACATGTGGTGGCTATGTGATGCAACAAAGAGGTATTGGAGATGGATTCATGAGATAATGGAAAAAATAACAAAACTAATATCCCGTTTACTCCAGAGATACTGTTATTGAATATATTTCCGAAAGACTTTGATAAAGCAGATAGGTATTTGATAGTTCATATGTCAACAGCTGCAAGGATAGCATATGCCAAATATTGGAAAATAATGGAAACACCAACGAAACAAGAGTACGTGAATAAACTATTTGAAACGGTGGAAAATGAAAAACTGACACTTGAGATGGGAGCCAGCACAGAATGGACTTTTCAAAAAACTTGGAAGAGATTCTATCATTGGTATAATGTAAACGCAACTGATAGACAAATGTAGTAATTTGAGAATGCAGAAAAGATAAGCTTAGTAAAATAGATAATGAATTTAGAAATTTAATAAGCAGAAGAAGTGATAAAAGTCTCTTGTTATATATTATATGTTGTTGGGGGTAGTTGGGTGTTGTTTGTATGTATGTCTGTAGTATATAATGAAAAATAATAATAAAAGTGTACCCTCGGGTACTTTAAAAAAAACTGCAGGTGATGGGAAAAAAGAGACTAGCTGATGAGTGTCATCTGTTACAGCTACAAATGGAAAGGGCAAGCTATGTTCTAAGATTTCAAGGAGTTCCTGAAGAGAAGGGAGAAGATTTAAAGCAGATCATGTGTGATGCTACAGGCCCAGTAGCAGACTTCAAAGTGGGTATATTACAAAGCGAGATAGATACGATCTTTAGGTCGTATTCTGAATATAGAAGAAAGAATAATCTGCCCGGGGAAGTGATGGTGAGATTCTCCAGAAGACAAGTGAGAGATCAAATACTTAAAGCTACAAGTGGAACTACCTTGAAAATCAAAGACAAAGAAATAAATTTTTTGAAGGATATTCCGTTTGAAATAAGAAAGATAAGAAAGAAATTTAGAGACTTGGTACTATTTCTTCAGAAAAATAGCATCCCCTACAGATGGAGCATACCCGAAAGCATAATCTTTAAATCCAAAGACAAGAAAGAAGAAGAAGAAGAAGAAGAAGAGATTGGATTTATACCCCGCCCTTCACTACCCAAAGGTGTCTCAGAGCGGCTTACAAACTCCTTTCCCTTCCCCTCCCCACAACAGACACCCTGTGAGGTGGGTGGGGCTGAGAGAACTCTGACACAAACTGCTCTTTTTCAAGGACAGCTGTGCCAGAGCTTGTGACTGACCCAAGGTCACATCAGCAGGTGCAAGTGGAGGAGTGGGGAATTAAACCCGGTTCTCCCAGATTAGAGTCCGCACACTTAACCACTACACCAAACTGGCTCTGTTGATAAGGCATTGGCATTTCTGCAGCAACATAATTGTCCAGCAGGCGAAGAAGACAAAAAGGAAGACGGCAGCACCAAGGGGAGTGAAGAAGAGGGAGCAGTGGCATCTTCTGACGAGGCAGCCCCAAAAACAAGCTATCAGCTGAGAAAGAAAAAGGACAAAAATGAGTTATTGTTTGCTAGAATCCTTTACAATGTTTCTTAATCATTTCTTATATTACTTTTTATGAAGTCAGGAGTGTTGGTGTTATTCTTTGTTTTTAGTTTAAATAGAATGTTTGATGACTACATCCAATGAACTTTAGCTGAATTGTAAGTCAAAAGCTAACTATAAGGTCAATGTCTTTTAAGGTCATTATTTTTCCTAATTAGCTATGAAACTATTCTCTGTCTAGCTAGACAAGCTGGATACTAATTGAAGCGATGATCGAGGACACTCCTCATGTCAGAAGTTAACTGTCAAGAGTCACCATTTTTTAAGTGTATATAACCTTCTACACTTGGGCTTTTAGTGCCTTCTTTTCTGTCTCCCATATTTTGTAGTCTGTCCCCCCATTTTTTCGTTTTAGTTTTGTAGTTGTTTTAGAAATGCAAATTTAAAAAATCCCCTTCGGGGGGCAAAAAAAGAAGAAGCTAACTATAAGCATTTTGTATGACCACCATCTCTTGGGTTTTTAGGGGGTTTTCTTATGGTGGGAAAAAAGTAACTTTTTCCCCACTATAGAGAACAATGGAGGGGATGGGGCAACCTGTTTGAAAGCCCGTAGAATTGGACCCCCTGATTCAATGCTCTTGAAACATGGTTGGTATCTTGGGAAGAGGCTCCAGCAGCTACCCTGCAAGTTTGGAGTCTCTCCCTCAAGCCCCCTCCCCTCCATCCCCCAGAATATACCCTATTTTTTCACCATTGACTTCAATGGCCCATAGGATATAATGGGGCTGAAATTGACATTCGGCTGGCCGAAACACTCCCAAATCAGCTCGTACTGACAAAACTGACATGCAGGAGTCTTACTGCCAGCCGAAATTTATTCTGCCCGATTTGGCCGAATCCGAATGGGTCGAATTATTATTTTTTTGCACACCACTGTTTGGTATACTCTATATTCTTCGCTATTTACTGTGTCAATAGAAGATTCATTTGGTGTTGAAGATTTTTTATTTTAATCCTTATTGTTTCTGTAGAGAAATTTCATTTCATTTTATCTTCCTCTTTTTAAATTTGTTTTGCCAACTTATATTTCATTTTCAATACATTGTGCCTGGCAGAGAAATAAGTGTAGTCTCTATCTAGTGGGTGAAGCAGTCTCCATGTATCGTAGAGTTGATATTTGGTAAGATGCTTGGAGAGTTTAGTAGAAGAAGGGTGTTTACAAGGATCAAATTGAAAGTTCTTACAAGACCACAACCAATCCAAAAAACCATTAGAGATAAAGTTTAAGTCATCCCCAAGTATAAGGTCTCCTCCTTGAAACTTTTTGAGAGCGGAGAAGACTCCACCCAAAAAAGAAATCTGGTCTTGGTTGGGAGTGTATAAACATGTAGGTGTTAAGAGTTTTCCATTCAAAAGGCCCTTTATGAATAAAAAGCATCCTTACAGATTGAGGATCTTAGCATGTAGCACAAAATTAATGGTTTTGGCTATAAGTATAGCAATCCCTTTGCTTTTCGAACCCCTTTTGGTATTGAAGGGGATAGAGTGGAGTTTTCAGCACATCCTCGGTATCATTGCGAGAGTGAGTTTCTTGAAAGAAAATTCACAATATTCACAGTTAGAGTGAAAAGATGTAATACCAACTAATAGTATGCAATGCAGGCCAGAGAACCTCAAGTAGTGCACAAAAATACTATGTGTCAAATAACACTTCTCTTTGAGTATAGATCTGACAGTAGGACTAAGTAAAGTTGTAGAACACAACATTCACAGAGTGAAAAGATTAAAAACTGATGTGTATTTAAAAGCAAATCTGCAGTGTATAATAAATCACAGTAATATTTACCAGAAAAAGAAAGCTAAAACCTTATGCTTATTGCTAACTTCAGATATTGTGAGTTAAAAGAATGAGAAAAGTGAATTAATTAATGAAATTGTTATCCAGTCAAAATCACTGACCCCCACCCTCCTCCCCAATTAATTATCAATAAAAGTCCCCTGCAATAAAAACCTGTAAGAGAGAAAGTGTTTGCCTCTGTTCACCAAGAACGTGACTAAGCAATCACTGTCCCCCCTTCCCCAATTAATTCATTTAAAAAGTCCCCTGCAGTTAATTACAATGAAAATGAATTGATTAAACAATGCAAGAATTAAAGAACAATCAAAAACTCCAGCAGTAGCAATAACAATCAAGTAAGGAATGTACAAAATTAAAAGGAAGCGCCAAACAACTGTAAACCTGTATAGAAACTCTTTGCAATACACCAAAACTGCTTAATAGAGCTTCTAATCAGTCATCCCTGGAAGGGAGAAGCCGCTTGCCCTGTTCGCTAAAAATGCGAACTGACAGGGAAGCATCCAGGAACAACTTGTGACAAAAGGAGGAAAGAAAAAATCCATTTCCCCCCTCCCCCCTTCAGAAGAACCTGTCTATATATTAATTAGAATAGCAACAAAAGTTATTAATATGCTGTCAAAGGCTTTCACGGCCAGAGTTCATTAGTTGCTGTAGATTTTCTGGGTTTTGTGGCCGTGGTCTTGGCATTGTAGAACCTGGAATCCTCAGAGGTATAACACAGAAAGATGGAGTACTCTCTGTGTCAAGGTGAGAAGAAAATGGTAGGCAGGTAACTTATATCTACTCCAGAAGGTGGGGTAGGGCTGAGGGCTCAACGAGGGCAGACACACATTGAAGAGCTCCACGCATCTCAGCCCTGACCTTCACTTTTCTTGACTTTTTACCATCAGTCAAAGTACTGGATCGGAGGGAGAGTCTCTGCAAGAAACTTAGAACTACAACAGGAGGGGGGGGCATCCCCTCTCTGTACTGTAGCTTTTGTTTCTGAAGCGGAAAGTGCAAGGAAGCCTGACAAGGCGCTGTCTTCACCTGAGCACCAGAAGAGCTCGCTAGGACTGACAGAGTGCTACATCTCAACTTAAAAGGAGGAAACAGAGAAAGAACCACGAAGCTAAGTGTTAAAATTAATGCCATCTCTAAGGGTGTATATAACTATAGTCATAATTAGAGGGAGAGAAGTAGTGTGAGAAACAGAAAGTTCAGAGAAAAAGAGTTTAAAGTAATTTCCTAGAGGGTAGAGAACAAGCGGATGGGATAGCGGCCACCATTTTGAAAGCTTTCTGGCTGGGACCTCTAACTCTCTATGCCTGTTTCTTCATCTGCCACTTGGTAAATGGAACCTCTGAAGGACACATACAGTCTTCCTGAGGGAAACCATCTATATCTGATATCAGCAGCTGTAAGTTTTAAAAAATTAAATACCCCTTAAGTCTTGCCATGTCTTGTATTTTCTTCTTAACACTCCAACTATTAAATTGAACAAACACATCTCTTGGGCCATAATGTCTATTCTTATTCAGAGGTCCCAGCTGGAAAGCTTTCAAAATGGTGGGTAATATGTCAGCCTCCGTGCTTGGTGGGGTTGGAAGGAGCCAGCAGTCTCTTGAGGGCCCAAGGAGATTGGCCCGCAGCCAGGAAAAGGGCAGAGCACCAGGGTCCTGGAGAACAACAATGAAGTGCCCCTGGTGGTGGGCCTGCGGTAGACCAGCCAGAGTTCATGACAGGGCAGCTGGTGCCCCTAGCGGAGGACTTGTGCAAGATCAGCCAACAAGTGGAGGGACAATCCCACTTGGGCTCCCTCTCTTTCCTTGACGGATGTGGACGCAGCCAGGAGGGCTGAACCAACCATGGGAGTTTTATTGGCTAGAGATGAGTGTTCGGATGCACGGGTGAATGACGTGAGGAGTTGTTTTCTGCTTAAGGGGTGAATGTCTGGAGGGTGTGAGTGCCAGGTAGATTATTTTTTAATAGGTAAATGTAAGGTGACATAGGTTGCTGGCACGAATAAGTCAATTGTAGAACCAATTGAGTGGTATAGCAGATTGTGGGATTATTTGTGTAGCAGTGGGAGGGAAGCGGGCTACGGCAATGGCACTAAGAGACTAACTGTTTACTGTGCTGCCGGTGGTCTGGTGCTCTGGCGTGGACTGGCCGTTGCAACAATGCTAGTACAGCAGATTGCGGTGCTCTTTGGGAGGGGAAAGAATAGCGGTGGGACCAGACAGAATGATAAAGGAAGGAAACTGAGAAACAAGAGGGCTCGGTGTCCTTCCAGCCTGCATCCCATCCCAAAGGATGTCAGCAGTGGGGCTAGGTCTAGTAATCCTCCTCTGTCATTGGTGTTGTGCAATGCCAGGTCCATTAATAACAAGGCAACAGTCCTTCGGGACTTTGTCATAGACCACCAAGCTGACCTGGCATGCGTGACCGAGATCTGGGTGCAGGAGGGGGAGACCGTAGTGCTCTCCCAGCTTGCCCCACCTGGATTTTCGGTCCTACACCAATCATGGATGAGGGGACGGGGGAAGGAGTGGCAATGTTCGTACAGGAGGCTTACTCGCTCCCTACGTTAAAGATTGCGGGCATGGAGTGTGTCGGTCTGTTGCTGGAGGCTGAGGAGAGTGTGGCAATCTGGCTGGTGCACCATCCGCCTAATGCACCGGCCAGTTGTCTGCCATCCCTGCTGGAGGCCGTATCAGGCTGGGCGTTGGAGCACCCTAGGCTATTAGTCTTGGGTGACTTCAACGTCCATGCCAATGACGCGGCCTCCAGCCAGGCTACGGACCTAGTGGCGTCCATGGTGGCGCTGGGACTCTCCCAATGTGTATCGGTCCCTACGCACCAGGCGGGGAACACGCTCGATTTAATCTTCACGATGGGGATCACAGTGGACCGGATCACTACAGATGCAATGCCATGGTCAGACCACTATGCCCTGAAGGCCCATATGAACGTCCCGCCCCAACCCTGTATAAGTGGCGAGCGGATTTTAGTTCGCTCGCAGAGCCAAATGGACCCATTGCGGCTTCAACTGGCTCTGCGGGAACCAATGCCCCCTGGCGGTTCATTGGATGAGCTTGTGGATGACTGGTATAGTCGACTTTCCACAGCCATCAACGTGATCACTCCCCGGCTCCCTCTGCGCCCTCGCTCTAGGCTGGCCCCCTGGTATACCCAGGGGTTGCGGCTGATGAAGCAAGAGTTAAGACAGTTAGAGAGACGGGGGCGCCGAGCTCGCGATGAGGCTACAAGAGCATCCTATAGGACGTTTATGGGATCCTATGAGATGGCAGTCAAGGCTGCAAAGAGGGACTTCTACGCAGCCAGGGTTGCGTCCGCTAGCTCTCGCCCAGCCCAATTATTTAGAACAATTCGGTCGTTGACGGCTCTGCCACAGGGCAGACAAAATGATAGGGAATTGGATATTGGCCGTGAGGCTTTTGCGAGCTATTTTGCGGATAAAGTCTTGTCGCTCCACCGTGACCTCCCCGCCACAGTTAAAACAGATAGTGAACTCGAGGCCCCTTGTGCGTCTTCAGGTCCGGGTTTAGAATGCTTCGACCAGCTCAGCCTGGAGGAAGTCGACAGGTTACTCGTATCTGTACGCCCAACCACGTGCAACCTTGATCCGTGCCCCTCCTGGCTCATTAAAGCGAGCCATGAGGGGTTTCGAGGTGGCTTGAGGGAGATTGTTAACAAGCGATGGCCCACCCTCTCTTGGAAAAAACATCTTTGGACCCGGCCGAATTGGCCAACTATCGGCTGGTGTACAATTTTCCCTATTTGGGCAAATTGATTGAGAAGGCGGTGGCGGTGCAGTTACAGAGTTACCTGGATGACGCTTCTGTCCTTGACCCATTCCAGTCCGGTTTTCACCCGGGACATGGGACGGAGACAGTACTGTTCGCCCTGACTGATGACCTCCATAGACATCTGGATCGAGGTGGTGTGGCAGTGCTGGTGTTGTTAGATCTGTCGGCTGCATTTGATACGGTCAACCATCAGTTGCTGGCCCACCGCCTCGCTGACGTGGGGATCAGGGGGCTTGCCCTTCAATGGCTTGCCTTGTTTCCCCAAGGTCGTGGACAGAGGGTAGTGTTAGAGGAACAGCAGTCACAGAGGTGCCCGCTTGAGTGTGGGGTGCCTCAGGGGGCTGTGCTATCCCCGATGCTGTTTAATATATATATGCGTCCCCTCGCCCAGATTGTCCGAGGTATGGGCTGGGGTGTCATCAATATGCAGATGACACCCAGCTCTATTTGGTGTTGGGCGGCCGGTTGGACTCCAACCCAGAAGACCTACACTGGGCTCTGCAAGCTGTGGCTGGGTGGCTCAGGCTGAGCAGGCTGAAGTTAAACCCAGCGAAGACGGAGGTCCTGTGCTTGAGTTGGACCGGATCGGGGTTAGGGCTCCCGACCTTCAACGGGGCACCTTTAGTGCCAGCTTCAAAGGTTAGGAGTTTGGGAGTGCTCCTGGACCCTACCTTAACGATGGAGGCCCAGGTGGCGGCCACTGCCAAATCGGCCTTTTATCATCTTCGGCTGATTCGGCAGTTGGTTGCTTTCCTTGACCGCAATGACCTAGCTACAGTGATCCATGCGACGGCCACCTCAAGGCTAGACTACTGCAACACTCTCTACATGGGGCTGCCTTTGTCGCAAATCCGGAAGCTACAGCTGGTGCAGAATGCTGCAGCCAGGTTGTTGGTGGGCGCCCCGAGTTGGGAGCACACCCGACCTGTGCTGAAAGTGCTACACTGGCTGCCTATAGCATACCGGATTCGCTTCAAAGTGCTGGTGCTTACTTTTAAAGGCCTACATGGCCAGGGTCCGACCTACCTGAGGGACCGCATTTCCCCATATGTTCCCAAAAGAGCACTTTGGTCAGTGTCACAACACCAGCTGGTGACCCCGGGCCCTAAGGAGGCCAAGCTGGTGGCAACAAGGGCCAGGTCTTTTTCAGTGGTGGCTCCTACCTGGTGGAATGAGCTCCCGGAAGAGATCAGGGCCCTGCAGGACCTGGTGCAGTTTCGCAGGGCCTGCAAGATGGAGCTCTTCCACCAGGCTTACGAGTAGGAGCTGCCACGGCCACTTACACCAACGCCCTTTTATAGAGAGAGACTGCTAGGGTGGTTGAGTAATATCTTTCATCACCCGGCCTTCCCTCCCTGCTATGCAAAATGTGAGGAGTTTATATGCGCATCCGGCTAACTGATTTTAATCTGTTTTAACTTTGTATTTTGTTTTATGTATTTGTATATTGAACGCATTTAGTGCCTGTGTGAGCCGCCCCTGAGTCCATTCATGGGGAGGGCGGGGTATAAATATAATAAATAAATAAATAAATCCATGAAGATAATCAAATTCAGCCAGGAAGCAATAAACATAATTAAATCAGATGCCTCTTCTGCCCCCTCTGGAAACCCCCTAAATTTTAAATTTAAAGACTTCACCTGGGTTTCCAGCAACAGCAACCAATCTTTAGATTGTGCTTCAAAATATGCAGTTCCTTCATATCATCTCTTAAGGCAGTCCCTAGTCTTAACGCCGAATCCATGGTTTGTGATGTCTTTTGAAGAGAAGTTTGAATATCTTTTAATTGTTCTATGATAGGTTGAATAACTTGAGTTAACTGCTCACGGAGCCTTCTTTCCAGCGTATCTCATCACGCAGGAAGATCTAACTTGTTAAGCGCCACCTCTAATAGCTGAGATATAGCACTCTCATCCACCATTATATGAGTTTTGGCAGGAAGAGCTTTCTGTTCCAGTTTGGTCTCTTTAAACACGGGAGCTTTTTGCCAGAGATCTCGGAGTCATTTTAGTAGAACTAGTAGCCATTCCAGTGTTTCTTCCCATAGTAATGAAGGTAAGATCAGTGCTTGAATCAAAGTGAGGGGTTCTCGAAGGAGAAAGGGAAGCAGAGACAAAGACTCAGATGACTGCCATGAACCCTGGCATCACCACGCCCCCCACAGGCAGAATTTTCATGCCAAAATTATTTTAGTTCCCCTCAGTGACTGAGTCACCCTCCAGTAGTGTGTATTTCTTCTTTCTTTGATAAGCTTAAATTGTCCCACCCAGTCACAGATATTTGTTTAGGCTTTAGACCCAGTACAGGAACTTGAGGGAAATACAGGAGCTGTCCTGTTTTATAAACTTGTGTGAAATGGCACTTGAGGCAGATTAACTTTCAAAAACTGGAATAAAGATTTTATTAAACAGACAGGGAATATATAAATATGAGGATTCAAGATATAGAAGATCCTGAGATAAAACTTTCTAATACATACAAAATTAAGGCTTTTGAACATACAAAATTGTGTGGTTGAAGCTTAATTTCTGAGTTTCAAGTTCTTTTCAGTGAGATGTGTCTGCAGATGAGAATCCGTCTCCTCCTGCCACAGAACACAGCACCTAAAAATAAACCATCAAGAGACATGATTGTAGAGCATCTCGACATAAAGACTGAATTTCTCAATGGAGAACTGTCTGAAAAATTTTATATGGAACAACCTGAGGGTTTCAAAGTCAAAGGACAAGAAAATTACATTTACAGACTCAAAAAAGTATGAACTAAAACAAGGAGCAAAGGACTGGTATGACAAAATTACAGGACTATTGCAGAAGCAAGGCTTTGAGCAAGGGAAAGCTGAACCTTGCCTGTACACTAGAATTAAAAATGGACAATACCAGTACATTCTTGTTTACGTTGACGACTTGATCATGTCTTGTCAAAAAAGAGAGGATATTAAAGAAATAGCTGATGCTTTGAAAAAGGAAGTAAAAGTCAAACAGCTTGGAGACGTAAAACACTACCTCAAAATGCAAGTTGGAAGACTCGAGGATGGAACCTTCCTTCTATGCCAGAAATGAAAGATTATGGACTTTATACCAACCATCTGTTGGTATGAAAAACTGTAAAGCATCATCCATACCACTTCAACCTGGATATCTAAAGGAGAAGGATGGAACACCTCTCAAAGACATTAGAGAATTCAGAGAAGCAGTTGGGAAACTTCTCTACTTGAGCAAAACCATGAGGCCTGACAGCATAGCAGCACTTGGCATCTTGTGCAGAAAAGTGAGTTTGCCTAACCATCATGATTGGTGTGCAATAAAGAAACTAGCAAGGTACATGAAAGGAACAATGGACTTAGAACTGAAAATTGTACCATCTGAAGGGCCAAGACTAGTCAAATATATGGACGCCAACTGGGGAGAAGAATCAAACAATCTCAAATCATTGAGTGGATATCTGTTCTTCTATGGAGATGGACTAAAAGACTGGACTAGTAGAAAGCAAACTGTTGTGGCGCAGTCTACAGCAGAAACTGAGTGTGTTTCAGCAGCAAGTGCCTGCAGTGAATTTGAATGGATTTTTAATTTGTTGAAGGACTTTGGAATAAGAGAGCCTGTACCTGTCCTTATGTTTGAGGACAATCAAGCTTGTATTACTATATGCAAGGGAGAAAACACCACAGTGAAAAGTAGATTGGTATAAAGTGTGCACTAGTGAAATATTTGTACCA
>NW_015164815.1:0-13087 GCF_001447785.1 Gekko japonicus
TTCCGAAAATGGAATTCCGAGTTCCAAGACTGGAGTTCCAATTTCTGAGAACATCATTCCGTGTTCCAAGTTCCGAGAATGAAGCTCCAAGTTCCGAATTCCGAAAATGGAATTCCGAGTTCCAAGACTGGAGTTCCAATTTCTGAAAACGTAATTCCGAGTTCCGAGAATGTAATTTCCAAGTTCCGAGAATGGAGTTCTGAGTTCAGAATTCCGTGAACAGAGTTCTGAGTTCCAAATTCCGATAATGGAGTTCAGTGTTCCAAGTTCTGAGAATGGAGTTCCAAGTTCTGAGAATGGAGTTCGGTGTTCCAAGTTCCGAAAACGGAGTTCTGTTCCAAATTCCAAGAACGGTGTTTCAAATTCCATTTTCCGAGAATGAAGGACTGAGTTCCGAGAATGGAGTTCTGAGTTCCAAATTCCAAGAACATAATTCCGTGTTGTAAGTTCCAAGAATGAAGTTCCGAGTTCCAAATTCTGAGAACAGAATTCCGTGTTCCAAGTTCCGAGAATGGAGTTCCTAGTTCCAAATTCCGAGGACAGTGTTCCATGTTCTGAGTTCTGAGAACAGAGTTACGAATTAAGAGAAAGGTGTTCCAAGTTCTGAGAATGGAGTTCCGAGTTCTGAGAATGGAGTTCCGAGTTCCAAATTCCGAGAACAGAGTTCCGTGTTCCAAGTTCCGAGAACTGTTCCAAGATCCGAGAATGGAGTTCCAAGTTCCAGATTCTGAGAACAGTGTTCCGTGTTCAAAGTTCTGAGAATGGAGTTCCGAGATCCAATTTCTGAGAACAGATTTCTATGTTCCGAGTTCCGAGAATGGAATTCCGTGTTCAAAGTTCCGAGAATTGAGTTCCAAGTTCCAAATTCTGAGAACAGAGTTCCGAGTTCTGAAAATAGAGTTCCAAATTCCAAGAACGGTGTTCCAAGTTCCATTTCCCAAGAATGGAGTTCTGAATTTAAAGTTCCAAGAATGGAGCTCTGAAGTCTGAGAACAGAGTTCTGAGTTCCAAACTCTGAAAATGGAATCCCTTGTTCCGAATTCTAAGAATGGAGTTCCGAGTTCCATATTCTGAGAACGGAGTTTCAAGTTCCGAGTTCCAAGAATGGAGTTCCGAGAATGGAGTTCCAAATTCCGATAACGTTCTGAATTCAGAGTTCCGAGAACAGCATTCCGAGTTCCAAATTCAGAGAACGGTGTTCCGAGATCTGAGAACAAAGTTCCGAATTCGGAATTCTATGAAAGGAGTTATTTCTAAATTCTGATAATGGAATTAAGTGTTCAGAATTCCGAGAATGGAGTTCCGAGTTCCAAATTCCGAGAACACAGTTCCGTGTTCCAAGTTCTGAGATCCAAGAATGGAGTTCTGAGTTCCAGATTCCGAGAACAGAGTTCTGTGTTCAAAGTTCTGAGAACAGAGTTCCGAAAATAGAGTTCCAAATTCCAAGAACGGTGTTGCAAGTTCCATTTTCCAAAACTGGAGTTCTGAGTTTAAAGTTCCAAGAATGGAGTTCCGAGGTCCGAAAATGGAGTTCTGAGTTCCAAACTCTGAAAATGGAGTTCCAAGTTCCAAGAATGGAGTTTCGTGTTCCAAGTTCCGAGAATGGTGTTCCGAATTCCGAGAACTAAGTTCTGAGATACGGCAACAGAGTTCCGTGTTCCAAATTCCGAGAACGGAGTTCTGTATTCTGAATTCTGAGAATGGAGTTCCGTGTTCCAGATTCCGAGAACGGAGTTCCATGTTTCAAAATTTGAGAATTGAGTTCCGTATTCCGAGTCCGAGAATGGAATTCCAAGTTCAAAGTTCCAAGAATGGAGTTCCAAGTTCCAAATTCCGAGAATGGAATCCCATCTTCCGAGTTCCAAGAATGGAGTTTTGAGTTCCAAATTCTGAGAACGGAGTTCAGAGTTCCAAATTCCAAAAACGGAATTCAGTGTTCCAAGTTCCGAGACTGGAGTTCCGAGTTCCAATCTCCGAGAATGTAATTCCGTGTTCCAAGTTCCGAAAATGGTGTTCTGCGTTTGGAATTCTGTGAATGGAGTTCCGAGTTCCATATTCCGAGAATGGCGTTCCGAGTTCCAAGAAATAGTATTTCCGGTTCTTTTTTGAAAGTACATTTTAAATTTTTTTGCATCTCTTCATGAATATCTGCCCAAAAGGTCATAGCTTTTTCACAAGTCCACCACATATGATAAAAAGAGCCTTCAGAGTTTGGAATTTCGTGGAGTTCTGAGTTCCAAATTCCAAAAGTGGAGTTCTGTGTTCCAAGTTCCAAATGGAGTTCCGAGTTTCAAATACTGAGAATGGAGTTCCGGGTTCTGAAAACAGAGTTCTGAGTTCCAAATTCCGAGAATGGAGTTCTTAGTTTTTATTTCCGAGAATGGAGTTCCGAGTTTCGAAAATTGAGTTCCGAGTTCCGAGAATGGAGTTCTGTGTTCCGAGATCTGAGAATGGAATTCCGTGTTCAAAGTTCCAAGAATGGAATTCCGTGTTTAAAGTTCCGAGAATGGAGTTCACAATTCTGAGAACGGTGTTCCAAGTTCAGAATTTGGAACTCAGAACTCCATTCTTGGAATTTTGAACCCGGAATTAAGTTCTTGGACCTCGGAACACAGAACTCCGTTCTCCGAATTTGGATCTCAGAACTCCATTCTCGAAACTCATAATACGGAACTCAGTTCTTGGAATTTGGAACACGGAACTCTGTTCTCGGAATTTGGAACTCTATTCTTGAAATTCAGAATATGGAACTCCATTCTCGGAATTTTGAACACGGAACTCCACTGTCGGATCTCGGAACTCAGTTCTCAGAATTCAGAACACCATTCTCAGAACTCTGTTCTTGGAAATTGGAACATGGAACACTGTTTTCGGAATTTGGAACTTGGAACTCCATTTTTGGAACTCGGAACACGGAACCCCGTTCTTGGAATTCGGAACTCCATTCTCAGAATTCAGAATACGGAACTCCGTTCTAGGAATTTTGAACACTGAACTTCATTGTCGGATCTCGGAACTCAGTTCTCGGAATTTGGAACACCATTCTTGGAACTTGGAACACAGAACTCCGTTCTCAGGAATTGGAACATGGAACACTGTTCTTGGTATTTGGACACGGAACTCCGTTTTCAGAACTCAGAACACAGAACTTCATTCTCGGAATTTGGAACTCGGAACTCTTATCTCAGAAAGTGGACATCGGAACGCCATTCTCGGAACTTGGAACTCAATTTTCGGAACTCAGAACTCCATTCTCGGAAATTAATACTAAGAACTCGGAATATGGAACTCGGAACTCCGTTCATGGCATTCCATATTCGGAACACCATTCTCAGAATTTGGAACATGGAATAACAGTCTCGGAAATTGGAACTCGGAACTCCATTCTCGAAACTCAGAAGGCGGAATTCTATTCTTGGAATTTGGAACTCGGAACTCCATTCTCAGAACTTTGAACTTGGAATTCCATTCTCAGATCTCGGAACACAGAACTCCATTCTCGGAATTTGAATCTCAGAACTCCATTGTCGGATCTCCGAACTCAGTTCTCGGAATTCAGAAGACCATTCTCAGAACTTGGAACATGGAACTCCATTCTCGGAATTTGGAACTCAGAACTCCATTCTTAGAACTTGGAAGGCGGAATTCCATTAT
Source organism: Gekko japonicus (assembly GCF_001447785.1). Lineage (NCBI taxonomy): Eukaryota > Metazoa > Chordata > Lepidosauria > Squamata > Gekkonidae > Gekko > Gekko japonicus. Next base: position 3,655 of record NW_015164815.1, read on the forward strand.
TGGAATTTGGAACTCGGAACTCCATTCTCGTAACTCAGAATACGGAACTCAATTCTCTGAATTTGAAACACGGAACTCCGTTCTCAGAATTCGGAACTCAGAACTCTGTTTTCAGAATTCAGAACTCAGTACTCCATTCTCGGAATTCAAAATACGGAACTCCATTCTCGGAATTTGGAACACGGAACTCCATTGTCTGATCTCAGAATTCAGTTCTCGGAATTCGGAACACCATTTTCGATAACTTGGAACACAGAACTCTGTTCTTGGAATTTGGAACTCAGAATTCCATTCTCGGAACTCGGAAGGAAGATTTCCATTCTCGGTAGATGAGAATGTGCAAATGTAGGGAGGTAAAATATGATACTTCCTCGCCTGCCTGGAGGGCTCTGGTACCTTTCTAATTTTGCCAGACCATCTCCCATTTGCTGTATCACTCCCATTTGCTGTACATCTCCTTGGTATTAATGGCGTCAGAATGACCTAACAGTAAGACCTTATGTCATCATAGCCTGGCTGGAGTCTGGCCGTCTTTTTCACTAGTGCAATGGAGGGGGTTGCCTTTGACCACCAAAAGGCTATCCTGGAGACTATGGGACCTGTCTGGATGAAAGCCATGTAGAATGGGGGTTGTAATAAGGAGGGGAATTAAGTCACATTGAATAAAGTTGGCTGGATCCAGCCCCCTGTGTATAAGGCTTCATACTACAACTATTGTATCGAATGTAAAAGATCTGTTGTGACTCCTCAAGGATGAGGTAAATATCAGTGGCTAATATTTCTTTATAACAGTGGCTGAATTGCATACATACATATACAATACACATGTGCACACACACATGTGCAATAACACCTGTCATGGCCCCTCTCTGTAATGCTATGACTTGACCAATATTATGCTGCCTCCTGGACTTCCTTAGCATTTTTGCTGCCTCTCAAACTTAACTTGAAGAACTAGACAGCTTAAGTTATTTTGGTAGACCAATAGAATGATCATTACTTTGGTGGGTGGGGGTGGCTGTGAGGTAAAAAGGGGCTCCTTTGTTCTTATGTATTTATTTATTTATTTTTAGAATTATATCCCACCCTTCCAAATGGCTCAGGGCAGCTAACATACGGCTAGTGCCGGATGAAATAGATAAAATACAATAAACAGCGTTAAACAACCACAATAAAACCCATACAATATTTAAGGTGCTCTGATGTCATCCTATATATAAGTCACCCAAGATGGGAACAATAATCCCAATTCAACAGCCAGCTGTCTCAATAGCGCGGTCTCCAGTGACAATGTTCTACACGCTTCTGCCAGGCGATGCATACCTCCCATAATAGGGGTAGACGATGGAGCAATACCACGGTGGTGGAATAGTGGTGGCGGCTCCTACTCAAAAGCCTGGTGGAAGAGCTCTGTCTTGTAGGCCCTGCGGAACTGCACAAGGTCCCACAGGGCCCGGATCTCCTCCGGGAGCTCGTTCCACCAGGTAGGAGCCGCCACCGAAAACGCCCTGGCCCTAGTAGGGGCAAACTTGACGTCTCAGGGGCCTGGAACTTCCAGGAGGTGGAGACTCCCCGATTGTAGTGCTCTTGAGGGAACATACGAGGAGAGGCAGTCCCTCAGGTAAGCTGGACCCCAGCCATTTAGGGCTTTAAAGGTGAGAACTGGTATGATATTGGCAGCCAGTGCAGTGCTTGCAGCACAGGCTGGATGTGGTCTCGCCTAGAGAAACCCATCAGCAGCCTGGCTGGAGCATTCTGCACTAGCTGCAGCTTCCGGATTTGCAACAGAGGCAGCCCCATGTAGAGAGTGTTACAGTAGTCAAGCCTCGAGGTGACCGTCACATGGATCACAGTGGCCAAGTCCTTACGGTCAAGGTAGGGGACCAACTGCTGAGCCAGCCGCAGATGGTAAAAGGCCACCTGGGCCTCCATAGTTAACAAGGAGTTCAGGAGCACCCCCAAACTCCTAACCTCCCGCGCAGGCACCAAAGGCACCCCATCGAAGGCCGGGAGAGGGAGCCCCAACCCCAGACCGGTCCGACTCAGGCCCAGGACCTCCGTCTTTGCCGGGTTTAATTTCAACCGACTCAGTCTGAGCCAACCAGCCACAGCTTGTAACGCCCGATAAAGGTCATCGGGACCGGAATCTAAATAATATGGCTATTTTTACTTAAACAGAAATAAAGTTTATTTAGAAGTATAAAATGGTTTCAGCATGGTTCAAAAGTGTAATGGTTTCCTTTATACTAATAGTTTCTTGGTTGCCAGATAGATTCTTTACCTCCTTTATTCTCATTTCCCCCCACACAAAGGCTTGGTTTTCTTCTCTTGCCACTTTGTCAAATAACTTCCACGTGAAAAAACACATGGATCTCCCCTCACTTTCCAGCACCTCACTCTCTCCCCCTCCACACTTGCACATGTGTGCACACAGTCACACATGGTTTGCCAACCTCCAGGTGGTGTCTGGAGATATCCGGCTATTACAACTGATCTCCAGGTGACAGAGATCAGCTCACCTGAAGAAAATGGCTGCTTTGGAAGGTGGACTCTATGGCTCTGAAGTCCCTCCCCAAACCCTGCCTTCCTCAGGCTCCACCCCTAAAATCTCCAGGTATTTCCCAACCCAGAGCTGGCAACTCTTAACACACGCACACACAAAACCATCCCCTAGCGTACCACTACCATACAATAAACACATTTCACTTAGGGCTCTTTTTGTAGCAGGAACTCCTTTGCATATTAGGCGACACACCCCTACTGTAGCCAATCCTCCAGGAGCTTATAGTAGCCCCTGTAAAAAGAGCTCTGTAAGCTCTCGGAGGATTGGCTACATTAGGGGTGTGTAACCGAATATGCAAAGGAGTTCCTGCTACAAAAAGAGCCCATCATACAAGGCCTCCCTCTTTCTTACTTCAGAGGCCAGCATTTTAAACCACAGCAAACATACCTTCAAAACCCTCCATTAATTCGCAAAAAGAAAGCACACAATATTTACATAGCAAAACATTACACACACAAACACACACATGAGCTTAACGACCTCTCATATACTTAATTATTTTTTTTGTTTATTTAGAGAGGGTTGCCAGATGTCCTCTTTTCAGAGGACACATTTTCCTTTTTCTTTTTTGGTGTCTGTCCTCCTTTGGGCTCTTCTTTAAAAACTGATGAAAATGTCCTTGTGACGACCCCTTATCTGGGGAGGCCTGGTTTCACTTTAAAAGTGTTCTTTTTATTTTGTTCTATTGAGGATATCCGGCTGCCACCAGGAAATTTAAGCTTTCCAAACCTTTATACTATACTGTTTCTATTACTGGGTAGGTAGGTCGAGTTTAAGGCTTTTCAAGGTACTGTTCCTGAGGAAGGATTCCTTTCAGCTGGTATGCTTAAATAAAAGTAGATTTATTGAAATACTTCATAAATAAAAAGGTATAACAAAGTAACCGGTAATGTGAATATTCTGATAAATTGTTTGGTGTCTCACACAAGCTCTACTCCCTTCCTCTACAGGGATTTATCAGGTAACTTTGTAACCCTTTAACTCAAGATCATCTACGTTTCTTGTTTCTCTCCAGTCTGTCACTCAGACTTGCATATAATTTCTGTTCTCTTAAACTTTACTTTACTGTTTTATATACATTCAACTTTTTTCCATACACAGAACTAACTCCTATATCACACACAAGACTGCTTCTCTCCCAGACTTCAGAACCAACTTATCAACTGTCTTTATCAACTATCAAACGTGTAACTGTCACTCCTGACAGACACACATATTCATCCACTCAGAACCACTTCCAAAACCCCTCCCCCTCTCTGTCAATCACCAATCACACCACTCTTGTCTCTTCAACCACTCTATTCTATCACACAGCCAGGCAACCAAATTTTAAAGAGATACACACACATATATAAAACAAGGAATCATTACAGTCCTCTTTTGGGGTTGGAAAGTTAGGAATAGGGATGGGCACGAACAAGGAAAATCAAGGGTTGTTTTGGTTGGTGGCTCATGGGGCCAGACGAACCACGAACCTTCATAAGCCTTCCCATCTACTGAACCGGTTAATTTCATGAAGCAGTAGAATGGCCCCACTGTGGGCTAGAGAAGCGAAACTTGCAGCGAGCCTCCAGCTGTAAGAAGGACAGGTGGCTCAGAGCCCTGAGTTAGCACCAAACACCCCCAACCCCACTGCTCACACTGAGGAATGACTTCCAGTTCCCTTCCCACTGTGCCTCTACTTTATGCTGATGGGGGGGAAATATGCATGTGAGCGGAGGGAGTATATACCCTTCTGCTCCCACAGAGCAAAATGGAAGCTCTCTTATTGGTGTCCAGTGCTGCCTGTCAAGCTTTGGAGGGCTACTGTTGGTATTTACAGAGTTGTAGAAGCCCCCCCCCCGTTGCTTTGACAGCAAGCAGACAAGAGGGGGCAAAATGCTCCATAGGAGGCACTTCACCCCTTCCTTTCTGCTGGTTGGGAAAAGCCGCGGCCAGCAGAAAGGAAGGGGTGAAGGGCATTTCACTCCCTCCTGTCTGCTGGCGACAGCTTTCCCTGGCCAGGAGAAAGGAAGGGGTGAAGTGTCTCCCATGCGGCATTTCACCCCCTCCTGTCTGCTGGCCGTGGCTTTCCCCGGCCTGCGGAAAGGAAGAGGTGAAGTGCTTCCCATGGAACATTTTATCCCATCCCGTCTGCCAGCTGCAGCATTCCCATAGAGCAGAATGGGAGCTCTTTTATTGGAAGCCAGCGTTGCCTGTCAAGATTTGCTGTTTTCAGGCCTGCAGACGTCCATCCCCCCTCCCGTTGCTTTGACCGTTACAATTGACCTGTGCCAGCATGTCCGCCTTAGACGTCGCTGACATGCACCGCCACGAACCACCCAAGCCTCCGAAAACCACACGGTGGATTGTGGGAGGCTCATTGCAGGTGAGATCGCGCGGCCCTCAGCTAGAGGAGGGCAGGGAGCTGTTCCAAGCCTCCCAAAACCACATGGTGGATTGTGGGAGGCTCATTGCAGGTGTGATTGTGCGGCCCTCAGCTAGAGAAGAAGAAGAAGAGAAGAAGAGATTGTATTTATATCCCGCCCTTCACTTGGAGTCTCAGAGCAGTTTACAAACTCCTCTCCCTTCCCCTCCCCACAACAGACACCCCGTGAGGTGGGTGGGGCTGAGAGAGCTCTGACACAAACTGCTCTTTTTCATGGACAGCTGTGCCAGAGCTTGTGACTGACCCAAGGTCACATCAGCAGGTGCAAGTGGAGGAGTGGGGAATCAAACCTGGTTCTCCCAGATTAGAGTCCGCGCACTAGTTGCAGTAGAGGAGGGCAGGGAACTGTTCCTGTTGGCAGCAGGGGAGAGGACTCACAATAATGGATTTTAATTTGAGGGCGGGAAGGTACCGGCTGGATATTAGGAAAAACGTTTTGAAAGCCAGAGTTGTGCAGCAGTGGAATCGGCCGCCTCTGGAGGTGGCGAGCTCCCCCTCCCTGGCAGTCTTTAAGCAGCGTCTGGACAAACACTTGTCAGGGATATTCTAGGCTGATCCTGCATTGAGCAGGGGGTTGGACTAGATGGCCTGTCTGGCCCCTTCCAACTCTGTGATTCTATGATTCATGAAATGTGAACCAGGCAATTTACATAATGAATTTAGGTTTCTGGGCAAGTTTGTGCCCATCCCAAGTTAGGCATCTGCCTAGTTAGTAGCAATTATCACAGCTTAAATAGTAGGGGTATTTAAAATGTGGTTTGTCATATTTGTATATTTGTCATATACCCAGAATTAAACTTTGTTGGTCATAAAGGTGCCACTGGACCAGTGTTCCCTCTAAGCTGAGTTAGTGTGAGCTAGCTCACAGGTTTTTTTAGCCTCAAGCTCACACATTTTTGTCTCAGCTCAGGAAGGAGGGCTCCAGAGCAAACTGATTTATGCAGTAGCCAAATCGCTCGCTCACAACCTTAATGCCGGTAGATCACAAAGTAAGAGTTTTGCTCACAAGACTCCACAGCTTAGAGGGAGCATTGCACTGGAGTCAAACTTTGTTCTATAAAAAATTATCTGTAAGACTGTAAAATATCAGGCCGTGAGCAGAATGACAGTGGGAATATCAAAGCAAAAGCAACACATGCTGGTGAAGGTACAATTAGTAATGCATCTAGAGCCAAGCAGTTAATAACTGGGTCCGGCAAAAACATAATATGCACAGCAAGATACACAATCTTCACAGGTTCGAAATCATCCACACAACAAACGCTTCAGACTGCAGGGCAATTTGGATGCAATGAGAACTAACTGTACGCCACAGCACTCCTGTTGCTGCCAAAGAAACTAAAAACAGAGGGACGTTTTAGAATTCACAAATGACCAGCCATTCAAGTCCGCAACGTCGATCGTGCCATTTGCCGTCCGGATGCACTTCTACGCAGTCTTCGTTTTCAAGATTATTTGGTTCTCCCGGTGCCCAGTTGGAGTATTTCATCGTTTCGCCATTTTGACAGACAAAGCGGCCTTCTATTTCCATGTCATCGCATCCTATAACGGCGTTCTTGTTTTGCCACTCCACTATTTGTTGTACCGCTTTGTTCTCGGCAGCATTCCTTGGCGAAGCAACCGTGGCACCCATTTGTGAGCAGATGGTTTTTGCAGTCTCGTAGTCACCCGTGGAGCCGTCAGTTTTGAATATTTTGTCGCCAACCATCACACCGGAGGGCACGAGGAGAACTAGGAGACAGAAAGGCAGTGTTTCTGGATTGTTTACACCAGGCTCCCCAATGTGGTCCCCGTGGCGCCCACCAGTACTTCCCTTGACATCTGACAAGCTTTTCGGTAAGTGGGCAGGGCCATTGTAAGGCAGGGCTTCTTACTGGTTGACCTCGTTCAAATGAAAAGGTTTTTCACTGAAGGGTCAGTTTTTCACTGAAGGATCAGACTAAGCTGTCCTTAGTCAGTGTGTGGGTCCATTGCCCCTTCAGGCTTTCCTTCTTCTCAGGAAGGGGGAGGTTATTCTGAGGGGTGACATGATTGAGGTTTATAAGATTATGCATGGGAAAGAGCAGGTAGAGAAAGAGGTACTTTTCTCCATTTCTCACAATACAAGAACTCGTGGGCACTCCATGAAATTGCTGAGCGGTCGGGTTAGAACGGACAAAAGGAAGTCCTCCTTCACCAAAAGAGTGATTAACACATGGAATTCACTGCCACAGGAGGTGGCGACTACAAGCATGGGCGGCTTCAAGAGGGAATTAGATAAGCATATGGAGCAGAGGTCCATCAGTGGCTATTAGCCACAAGGTATAGATAGGGGCTCTGGGGCAAGTGATGCTCTGTCTTCTTGGTGCTTGGGGGGGGTCAACAGTGGGAGGGAGGGCTTCTAATGTCCTGGCCCCACTGCTGGACCTCCTGATGGCACTGGTATTTCTGGCCACTGTGTGACACAGAGTGTTGGACTGGATGGGCCTTTGGCCTGATCCAACATTGGCGTCTCTTATGTTCTTATTCCATTTGGCTCCACCTCCTGCAGAAGTTATTTGGGTTTGGCTCCGCCTCCCATGGAAGCCATTTTTGGGGCGGCGCTCACCACCCTCCTCTCGAAATTCGAAACCTTCCTACAGACCTAAAAACACTGCAGACTTTATACTGAAAAGTGTGGTGGTACTTTGCTGGCGAGGATACCATTTCGGGAGAGGGGAAATGATTCTGCAGCTGGGTCTGTCCTGCCCCCATTTCTCCATACTGACCATGAGTCCTGGCCTTTAGCATTCCAGTTCTGGCCCACCAGCCACCAGGCCAACCATGGTCTGCAAAACCGTCCTTGCTTCATACATGTTCCCCAGGTGAGTGTGCCGTCCTCAAGCATCGCTTTTCTATCCAAGCAATGAATCTTGCACCTAGTTGTCTGGCCTTCAATGCTTACAGCCTAAGTTGAGCATAGGGTTGCCAGTCCCCAGTTATGGGCAGGGGATCTGCTGGTTTGGAGGTCCACCCCCTGCTTCAGGGTTATTAGAAAGCAGTGGAGGGAATGTCTTCTGGGTGCTCCGTTATACCCTATGGAGACTGGTCCCCATAGGGTATAATGGAGAATAAACCCATGGTTATCTGGGGGGCTGTTTTTTCGAGGTAGAGGCATCAAATTTACTGTATAGCATCTGGTGCCTGTTCTCAACCGCCCCTTCCCCAAGTTTCAAAAATATTTGACTAGTGGGTCAGATTCTGTGAGCCCCAAAAGAAGTTGCCCCCATTCTCCATTATTTCCAATGGACGGAAGGCATCTTCTGCTGTTATTAGAGTGTTTATGGACCAAGGCCTTCAAGGTCAAACAATGATCAACAGTACTATGGCCCTTGAGAAAGCCACCTTGACCAGGGTAAAAGAGACTTCTTGATTCTGCTCATTCTTCCAATCTGAGCAAAAGATGGCAGGTGTATAATTTAGAAGAGATGTCCAGTAGGCTGATAGGACAACAGTGTGCAGGGGCTTGCCTGCTACCTTTTTTGTAAACAGGGTTTATGATGCTTTGACCCCGGTCATACGAGAGGTTTTGGGCCGGGAGAGGGACGGATCAGGGGCGGAGCAAATGGGCGCGATCCCACCGCAACATCTGGGAAGCGTTGCGCACCCGTCCCCGATCCGGCCCTTCCGCCCAAAACACAGAGCAAAAATGAACCACCTACCGAGGTGGTTCTTCTGGGATGGCCGCATCAAGGCCGGCCGTGGGATCGCCGGCGCGTCCTTTCGCTGGCGCATCCCCGGCTCCTGGCCAAACTGCGCATGCTCAGACATGCGCAGTTCGGCAGCCTCCCCCTCCCGACCGTCTTCCTCCCCAGCATCTGATCGTGCCGGGGAGCAATGGCGCCGTGGCTCAGGGGATCTGTGGGATCTTGCTGCGGCGTCTCTACTTTGGTACGGCTCTGATTTGCCACACTTTGGCCGATGTTTTTCCTGCCGTGTGGCAGGGACCAATGCAAGTCTTCTGTGAGGACAAGGCACATCTGCATAAAGATGGCCTGCCCACTGTGTCTCTGCATAAATTAGAGCTTTGACTTTGCCTCTTTCCAATCATAATGGAGGAGATAATTTTGTTGCATTTCCACACTGAGTTGAGATGACTCTCTCAGTCATTTGCGATGCCAGAGTCCCCCGTTTTGGTCACATCCGTTTTGGTTACGACCAGACCTCACGTCCCCCTTCTTACCTCTCAGGGTTTTGTTGACTACAGCTTTGTAAGCATTCAGTTGCATTTGTACGTCCCTTATTTCCTTTCTCAGATGCTCAAGCTCTGAATGGGGAAAAGAGTATTTTTAAAAATTTATTTAAGTATATGTATTAGCCACCTTTCTCCCTTGCACAATACAAGGCAGCTTAGAATGTAAATATAAAATAGAATGCTTATTGTAAAAGAAGAAGAAGAAGAAAAAGAAGAGATTGGATTTATA
>NW_015164815.1:13381-17625 GCF_001447785.1 Gekko japonicus
GTCACATCAGCAGGGGCAAGTGGAAGAGTGGGGAATCAAACCCAGTTCTTCCAGAACAATGATTAAAACACGTAAAAGGTCGCAATTTGAACATTCCAATTAGGAATGTCAGTAAATAAAAACTAAGTCAAATGCTGTTTTCAAGAAAGCCCTCAACTGCCTCCTGAAGATAAACAGTGAGAGAGGCCAGGCACATCGCCCTGGGGAGGTTGTACTATAATCATGGGCTGCCACCAAAAAGGCCCTGTCTCGTGTCCCCACCAGATGCGTTTCTTTGATTAGTGCAACATTGAGGAAGGCCTCTCACTGTGATCTTAATTCCCAAGAAGGAATGTACAGGAGAAGACAATTCTTACCATTGTACATCAAATTATGAAAGGTGTTTTTTAAAAAAATAAATTAATTAAACAATCGGTATAGGCATCTTTCTGAGAAAGCATTAAGAAACGCAGCAGGTTGCATCCATTCTTTTGAACTGCTGTGTATTGCATCTGTTGACTGAGGCTGTGGTCAGAATGAGCAATTTGATCCAACATGGTTGCTGTTCCCTATCGGATTTAAAGTGCATGATCAAATAGTCACATCTGCCTCCCGTTCCCTAGTCATCGCCACCCTGTTCTCACCTGTCCTCAAATCAGAGTTAGTGCACTGGGGAAAGTCCAATGTTTATGGATATCAGCTCCTTCACCCTGCATTTCTGGATGTCTGAACTCCCCTGGTGCAAGCTCAACCCAGTTGGGAAGTCTGATCGCACTGTTCCGTTTTCACTCTTTTTTTTTTAGCCTGTTAGTGATGTGCACATAATTGCATCTTCATGCACACCAGCAAGCTTTCAGCAGTCCTCTGAGGTAAGAAAGGGGGGAGGGAAGGCCAGGCTGAGAAGCCTCCTTTGGTTTTTTTCACGCAGGTTCCTCTGCCTACGGCTTTGCAGCACACAGGGTAGGGAAGGGGTTAATTGAAAAGATGAGGGTTTTTTGGAGGGGGAGGAAGCCCCCTCTAACTGTCAAAATGGAGTGGTGCTTTGAACAAGCAGTTATGTGCATATGCAAAACGCATTTTTAAAAAAAGAGAGAGAGAGAGAGAGAGAAGTCACTCAACTGCCCACTCCGTGGTTGCCATGCAGCAATAATCTGAATGGCAGATCACGAGGCAGCCCACAGTGAGGCCAGTTCAGGGTGGGATGTATCATTAAAACTCTCTGTTACAAACTGCAATGGAGTACTTAAGAGCCGGGGCCGGACCACGCCAACCCTGCAATCTGACCACAGCCTGAATCTGTTTTGCTGATTTTTTTTTTTTAAAAAGTGATTGGGTGCAAACATTGCAAGGGATAGCTCACACCTTACAAGGTGGATTCAGGTGGATAGCCTGATATGGATGGTGGATATCTGAAGAACTGTGCATGCACATGAAAGCTATGCCTTGAGTAAAACTTTGTTGGTCTTAAAGATGCCACTGGACTCCATCCATTACATTGAGGGGTAGGTGTAAATTGTTCTGTATGTTTCCTTAAAAATGTAAAAAGTGTTACTTGGAAGTAAAAAAAGGTAAAGGTTCCCTTGCTCGAAAGCCAGTCGAATCCGAGTCTAGGGTTGCAGTGCTCATCTCCGTTTAAAAGCCGAAGAGCCAGCGCTGTCCGACGACGTTTCCGTGGTCATGTGGCCGGCATGACTAAACACCAAGGCGCACGGAACGCTGTTACCTTCCCGCCGAAGCGGTACCTATTTATCTACTTGCAATTTCTTGCTTTCGAACTGCTAGGTTGGCAGGAGCTGGAACTAGAGATGGGAGCTCACTCCATCACAGTAGTCCACATGTGCACTTCAATTTAATGAGTATTTAGTTCCATTCTTAGGTGTAAAGGTAAAGGTAAAGGTTCCCTTGCTCGAAAGCCAGTCGAGTCCGACTCTAGGGTTGCGGTGCTCATCTCCATTTCCAAGCCAAAGAGCCAGCGCTGTCCGAAGACGTTTCCGTGGTCATGTGGCCGGCATGACTAAACACCGAGGCGCATGTTATTTTAACTTTGTTAGACGCCTTGAGCCAGCATGTCCAGCAAGGCGCGGTACAAATCGAAGCAATAAATATAAATAAATAAATAGCTTGGGCCATTCAGGTCAGGGCGTTAGCAGACATTAGAGTGAGGAGAACTGTCCACAGGGTGTCTGTCTCAGGTTTCCCAAACCCAGGCCCCCGAACGATATAACTGCATGCTTGCAAACTAGTGTGTGCCTCATTTTTAGGTGCATATTTGAAATATTTGCCCGGGCTGGTGGTCTGAAAGCAAACAGGAAGGCAGGAACGGGCAGTGTGAGAGCACAGTCTGTGTTGAATAACGCAAATGCTCTGAGGGCATCAGGCCAGAGTCAGTAGCTTTATAGGGCTAGGTGAAACCCAATTAGCCTTTAAGCATCGCATGATTCCTGGTAAGCCCAGGGCTATTTTTGGGCAAGAACGCACAGGAACGGAGTTCCGGCTGGCTCCTGAGTTGGCCACGTCCAGCAGGAACTCATTAGCCTATTAGGCCACACCCCTGACAGCACAGCTCATTAGCACATTAGGCCGCACCCCCATGTTCCCAGAAGTGTGGTCATCCAGCCACATCCACCTTTTGCTTCTTATTCTCTTTACCTTGTTTGTTGTCAAAACCCAGGGCTTTTTTGTAGCAGGAACCCCTTTGCATGTTAGGCCACACACCCCTAATGTAGCCAATCCTAATGAGTTCCTGCTGTTGGGTGTGGCCTGTTATGCTAATGAGTTCCTGCTCGGCTTTTTCTACAAAAAGAGCCCTGGGTAAGCCAATAGCTTAGTGCTATTCCTGGGTTCTCTCGCTGCAATGAAGAACAGCAGAGAGCTTGTGCATCACCCTCTCCTCCAGCAGCCTTACCAAAGTGTGGCAGAGTCCTCCATTTTGAAAAAAAAACCACCATGTAAATATCTTGTCTGTACTACACTGAGTGCCCCTCAGTGATTTTGGGCATATTACTGTCCCTCATCTTATCTTTCCTCCACGGGATGTTGTGAAGATGAGTGAGCAACATATTCTAAAGCTCTTTGTCTAATGAAAAAGGAGAGTAGAAATAGCATGTAGTGATCACGATATGACTCATGAACAGACCAAAACCCTCTATGGCCCTTTAGTGCTTTTTACAGTAAGAAGAATGAGTTTTTTGTTTTTGTTTTTAATTTACTGACCTGCTTGGTTAGCATCTCTTCTATATCTCTCATGTGCTTTTACTGAACCCTGGAATCCTAGGATAGAAAGACAAAATTCACCTGTGAGGTAAGTTTTTATCAAATTTAAAAACTTAGCATACTTTCATGAAACGGCGTTAGTTGACGTTGCTGCTAGAAGCGGCAGTACCAGGAAGGCAGCTACTACTGGTATTCCTCATTAGGTTAAAGGTAAAGGTTTCCCTTCCTCGAAAGCCAGTCGAATCTGACTCTAGGGTTGCGGTGCTCATCTCCGTTTCCAGGCCGAAGAGCCAGTGCTGTCCGCAGACGTTTCCGTGGTCATGTGGTCGGCATGACTGGACGCCAAGGTGCACAGAACGCTGTTACCTTCCCACCAAAGCGGTACCTATTTATCTACTTGCAGTTTCTTGATTTCGAACAGCTAGGTTGGCAGGAGCTGGGACCAGAGTCCGGAGCTTATTCTGTCTTGCGGCACTCGGGTCTCGAACTGCCGAACTACTGACCTTCCGGTCTGCAGTTCGGTGTCTTAACCACTGAGCCACCATGGCCTCACTGGGGGAACTTTAATAAAACATATTCCTTCCTCAGTGTACCTTCTATTGCTGGACATCATTCAAGTCCATGTACTGCATATGTGTGAAACCCCAGCTTCTAATTGGTGCCTGCCAACTATATCATAAATCCTTTTCGATGTGCTTACTCCGTGTCTACTATTAATAGAACAGAGTGGCCCAAAATAGTCACCCTTCCTGTAGTGCACAAAGCGAGTAAAAGCCCACCTTCCCTATAAAGATTCTGGTACCTTGATCTCCATTGCCCTTTCCTGGACTTCTCTCATGGGGCGCACATACAACCAGTGTGCAGGCATTTGGAACCCATCCTTTTAGAACGTAACTTGTCACTGATGAGCTTGTGACCTTCTGTGCTGATACACCCGGGACTGGCAGACATAATATTAGAAGCCACAACACGGTTTGGATATACGATCTGGAGTGGGGGGGGAAACACAACCAGAATGAATGTAATGTTATGGGACTTGTCAAGTTTAGGAA
>NW_015164815.1:17733-23686 GCF_001447785.1 Gekko japonicus
GAGTTTGGGAGTCACCTGACTGCGGGCATGGTTCCCAAACCCCCAGCCTATCTCCACTTGTACCCATGACAACCAAAAAATTGGCCACACACCCTGCTACTCCTGATTGTCCGATGGCCACAGCTAGTCATGATTAGATTGGGGGTTAATTGTCTGATCCCTTGGAAGAGAGCTCTCTGTTCCTGCTCTCTGCTGCTCTTGTGTTCTGTTCACCTGAAATGCTGTCCTGCCATGCTGTCTGTTGGAGAACAAAGGATTGCTTTTGTGCCTTAGAGCACATGGAGGCAAGGAGGGGATTTTCCTCCTCAAAATCCCTTGTGATACCTGGATTATCACAATGGACAATCTTGAACTCTTGGATGTTATCCTGACGGTAAATATGAAGCATTATGTTTAGTTAAGGCAAATTACCTTAGGCTTTCTTATTTTGTAAACTTATAGTCTATTTTGCTAAGCTCTGACTGAATGAACATTATTCTTGTTTTTAAATGGTCTTTGATGTTGTAACTGGGATTCCAAGCCTATTTCCCGTGCCTGCCTGGCCACACGCTACCATTGAGCATTAAGTGTGCATCTCTGAGGAGGTGCTAGTGTGTTCTGTCCCAGAGGCTAACCTAAAGGTTTGGAATCTCTCCCTTGGGGAAAAGCCGGGATTAGTTAAAAAGGGATTCTGGTGGCATATTGTTCTGAATCCAGAGAGGGTAGCCTACCTTTCTGGGTTGTTGTTTAATGTATTGAAAAAGTATAGGTTCCCCCCTCATTCCTGGACAGGCATGGAGGGGCAGAACCTATACAACCTTATAAGAGGAGTAGATAGATTCATGGAAAATAAGTCTATCAATGGCTACCAGCCGTGGTGACTGAGGGGAACCTCCACATTCAGAGGTACTAATCCTCTGAACAGAAGAACATAAGAGACGCCAATGTTGGATCAGGCCAAAGGCCCATCCAGTCCAACACTCTGTCACACAGTGGCCAGAAATACCAGGTGCCATCAGGAGGTCCACCAGTGGGGCCAGGAGTCAGGAACCAGGAGGCAACATCAGGGGAAGGCCTCAGCCTCTATGCCCTTTTGCTGGCTGTCCAGATGAACTGGATCCACGGTGTGAGACAGGATGGACTGTTGTTCTGATCCAGCAGGGCTGTCTTCTTATGTCCTTACCTCCATTAATTACAGAAAAGAATTTCTTCACATCCTGTTATGGTGAGCAAGCCCTGGCTTTCAGGAACCAGGTTATGTCCAGGCTGGTGACACTGATTATCATACATGAAGTGGACTTCTACTGAATCAGACCAGTGGTCCATCAAGACAGTCTTATCAGCATCAGACTGTCAGTGGCTCTCCAGGGTCTCAGGCAGAGGTCTGTTACATCATCTATGGCTTGGTCCTTGTTAAATGGAGATGCCGGGGACTGAACTTGGGACTTTCTACATGCTAGCAGAGGCTCTTCCCCTAAGCCAAAGCCCCTCCCTTTAGGATTCTTATTTAGGGAACGAGGCTAACATGGAAAGACAGCTAACAAAACACAGGATCAGAGGTCGTATTGAAAAGTGAGAAATAACAGAACCTGAGATCTTAGAGGAGAACATGTAGTTGGCTGGAAGAGTAGAGCAAGAACCAAAGGGTGCTTATAAATAGTTTTAGTAGCAGCCAAAGTACTTCAGAGGAGAGTTCTTTCCTGTTGTGGTTGCTTGGAGTGTATACTTAGGTTTTGGCAAGATGGTAGCCAGGGTTGCCAGGTCTGGGTTGGGAAATACCTGGAGACTTTGGGCCTGGTACAATGCCATAGAGTCCACCCTTCAAAGCAGCCACTTTCTCCAGGGGAGCTGATCTCTGTCAGCGGGAGATCAGTTGTAAAAGTGGGAGATCCCCAGGCCTCACTTGGAGGCTGGCAACTCTATAGCCCTACCTGCCTAGTCTGTTCAATCTGCACAAGATTACAGTTAGAGAGGAAAAAAGACACTTGCAATGTCTACTACAATTTTCATGAGCAATGGCAGAGCTCAGGATGGCTCCCATTGAATTCTGTGGGTCACGTAAAACAGGCTGGTCTCCCTTTCTCAAGAGAAATATTACAAAATAATTTTTTAAAAAACAAAGATATCAAAATTTTGGTTAAAACAAATGCAATCACTAAGGTACATATCTTTCTGGTGAGAAAGCAGATCTTCCGTAAGATGTTACATATTTAGGACACCTTTCTTCAGCTTGCAACAAGCATGTCTCATCTGATACTTGTTCATTTTCATCCTGGCTTGAGTCCTCAGTATTCTCACTGGACACATTACAAGATTCCCTATTTTGTGTGTCCAAATTTTCAGTTGTGGTCACATCCCGACCCAAATCTTCAGACCCATTACTTCCAGATACCCCTGTGTTGATACCTCAACTTGCATCTGTTACGCTTATAGGTGGATCCATCCATGATGAGGTCATCACTCGATATGTACATAAGCACATAAGAACATAAGAGATGCCAATGTTGGATCAGGCCAAATGCCCATCCAGTCCAACACTCTGTATCACACAGTGGCCAGAAATACCAGTGCCATCAGGAGGTCCACCAGTGGGGCCAGGACATTAGAAGCCCTCCCACTGTTAACCCCCCCAAGCACCAAGAAGACAGAGCATCACTTGCCCCAGAGTCCCTATCTATACCTTGTGACTCATAGCCACTGATGGACCTCTGCTCCATATGCTTATCTAATTCCCTCTTGAAGCCATCCATGCTTGTAGCTGCCACCACTTCCTGTGGCAGTGAATTCCATGTGTGAATCACTCTTTGGGTGAAGAAGGACTTCCTTTTATCCGTTCTAACCCGACCGCTCAGCAATTTCATGGAGTGCCCACGAGTTCTTGTATTGTGAGAAAGGGAGAAAAGTACCGACAGGCCACATGAAAACAGAAGGTGGCACATGGTGAATGCAATGACTAGAACTGACCTCAGCTGCACATCCATCGACACAGAGACACGTGCACACACGCAACCTTAACCTCAGTGCACATAGTTTTGGCGTCCCACGTGAACGTGGTCTTTAGGTTCATAACCACATTGTCTTGTTTAGTGGGTCCTTACACTGGCCTTTCACGTTTTTGATGGCATGCAAACAGAGTCAACACCACTAGTTAGCCTACACAGTGATCATTTTAATTATTGATACATTCATGAGGATTCCCGCGGTCTGAGGTTGAGTTGAAAAACCTGGTCACTTACGGTTGTCACTTTGCGTGTTCCACAGGAGTCTTATTAGTGAGAACAATTTTGCAGACGTAGGCTCCCATTTATAAACTATGGATTATGTAACAGGAGCTTACGTGTTCCTTAAGCAAATCACCTGAACAATAAACATTGAATTTGGGGCCATGATCCTCAAACAAACCTCCTTCGGAGCAGGTCAGTTGGTTTCCGCTGAGACGGCTCATGAGCTTGGCTGCCTGCCTTTGTTCAGTCCGTGCCAGTAAGGCAAAATCACATACAAAGGAAGGCTTTGTCCTGTTGTGATAAGCATGAGCAAAGAGCAGGAAAGTTGTTCACATCTGAATGGAAGCAAAGGAATTCGTAAGGCCTTGTTAAACTCATTGCTCATCTGGCAGAAAGGGGGCTTCTCTGAGGTTTCTGAAGTGTGGGGTGAAGTTGGAGGAAATTGGTAGCACTTGTGTGGGGCCCAGCGGTGGTTGCATCTAGTCCGTCCACCAGTATAGCCTCAGTCACCTTCTGGGACTTGTAAGACCTCAGCTAGAAGAAGGTAGGGGATTGTCAGCTAGGCTGCCATAAGGTTTATGGGTCTCAGTTCGCTTGCTTGACCTGTGTGCCAGCCGAGGCGCCTCTACTCCTTATCGCTGACCTTGTAGCTTGCTTGCATGGTGTCTCTTCCCATCCATTAACCGTGGGACTAGTTTTGTTTCCTCACCTGCACTCCACCGGCCCGCCCATGGGAGAATGGCCAATTGGTCCATGGATGGGTTTTTTTCCCTTCAAATATACTATATCTATACCTGCTTGCTTAGTATTAGTTATTCCTAACACTGAATATGTTTCTGCTACCATAGTTCTCACAATAAAGAATAACCTTCTTGGAGGTGTGTGCTGAAGTGACTGACTGTGGGTCCTGACAGCTATGGGTTGAAATAGTGGGCCCAAAAGGAAGCTTAACACTGGGAGTTTGTTATCGCCCACCACATCAAAAGATAAGAGGAGGGTTATAAAATGATGAATTAAAGATAGTGGCTAGACAAAAAAACTGTGTCATAATAGGTGATTTTAACTACCCACACATTGATTGGGTCAATATGTGTTCAAGTCAGGAAAAAGAGATTGAGTTTCTAGACACTCTCAATGACTGTGCTATGGAACAGGGCCTACTACGCTAATGAGTTTCTGCTGCTGGGTGTGGCCTGTTATGCTAATGAGTTCCTGCTGGGCTTTTTCTACAAAAAAAGCCCTGACTATATCTATACCTGCTTGCTTAGTATTAGTTATTCCTAACAGTGAATATGTTTCTGCTACCATAGTTCTCACAATAAAGTGTAACCTTCTTGGAAGTGTGTGCAGAAGTGATTGACTGTGGGTCCTGGCACTGATTTACAAAACAGAGGTTTACAAAATTATGCTTGGGGTAGAGAAAGAAGTCCCTTTCTCCCTTTCTCACAACGCAAGAACTTGTGGGCAGTCAGTGAAATTCATGAGCTGTAGGCTTAGAACAGATAAAAGGAAGTACTTCTTCACCCAGAGAGTAATTAACATGTAGAATTCACTGCCACAGGAAATGGTGGCAGCTACAAGCACAAACAGCTTCAAGAGGGGATTGAATAAACATATGGAACCAGAGGTCCATCAGTGGCTATTAGCCAGAAAGTATAGATGGAACACGATGTCTGGGGCAGTGATGCTCTGTATTCTTGGTGCTTGGGGGGCAACAGTGGGAGGGCTTCTAGAGTTCTGGCGCGCTGGTGGGCCTCCTGATGGCACCTGGGTTTTAGCCACTGTGTGACACAGAGTGTTGGACTGGATGGGCCATTGGCCTGATCCAACATTGGCTTCTCCTATATTCTGATGTTCTCAGTCACCTTGTCTCTTGCTCCTGAGCTCTTTCTGGTGCACAGAGAGCAGCCAGCAGTGTCTTCATTAGCCAAATTGTACTAAGTACTTAAGGGACCGCCTTTCCCCATATGTGCCCCAGAGAGCACTGAGGTTGGGGCTACAAAATCGCCAGGCTCTCTCTGGCCCGAAAGTCACCAGACTGGCTACCACCAGAGCCAGGCCCTTTTCGGTGGTGGCCCCATACTGGTGGAATGGGCTCCCGGAGGACATCAGGGCCTTGCAAAACCTCTTACAGTTCGGCAGGGACTGTAAAACAGAGCTCTTCCACCAGGCTTTCGATTAGCAGCCACCACTGATGAATTGAATCATCGGAACATCTATGGCCCTAGATATACCACTGGCTATACCAGCAAATAGGAGCTTTGGTGGCTCAAGTGGTTAAGATGCTGAACTGCAGGCTGTGGAAGGTCAGTAGTTCAGCAGTTCGAGACCCGGGTGCCGCATGACAGAGTGAGCTCCCGTCTCTGGTCCCAGCTCCTGCCAACCTAGCAGTTCGAAAGCAAGAAATTGCAAGTAGATAAATAGGTACCACTTCGGTGGGAAGGTAACAGCGTTCCGTGCGCCATGGTGTTTAGTCATGCCAGCCACATGACCATGGAAACGTCTTCGGACAGCGCTGGCTCTTCGGCTTTGAAACTGAGATGAGCACCGCAACCCTAGAGTTGGATTCGACTGGCTTTTGAGCAAGATAACCTTTACCTTTACCTTTTATACCAGCAATGGACCATCTACTGAAGATCGCCATCATTTGTATTATATTGTATTTTAGTACTGTACAAGCCAGACGACCCGCGAAACCCGCGGGGCGGGCGGAGCGGGGCGGCGGAGCTCTGCATTTAGCCGGCAGAGGA
>NW_015164815.1:23888-30673 GCF_001447785.1 Gekko japonicus
CGAGGCCCGCGCGGCTCGTAGCCGCCAGGCCTCGGCGCTTCCCCCTGCCCCTGGCTGGAGAGCGAGGCCCGCGCGGCTCGTAGCCGCCGGGCCTCGGCGCTTCCCCCCTCTCCCCCGCAAAGCGGCTGTGAGGCGGTGGCGAGGGTGCCCGCAGAGCGTTCCCTGTGCATGCGTAGGGGACGCTCTGACAGTTTTTTGGGGGGTTTAAGTATCCCCCGGGTTTTTTTTGAAGTTTTTGGATTTTTGTGCAGATGTGGGGACCTCCCCACGTGCGCACAAACATCTCCCTCCCCCCCAGGTGCCCCCGGTGCGCAGATTTAAGCATCCGCATACAGGGGCACACTTGAGAATTAGATATATAGATGCTATTTTAACTATTTTATTGTTCATACTGTTTTATATTATTGTGATTGTTGTACGCTGCCTTGAGCCAGCTCGTCCGGCAAGGCAGGATAGAAGTTAAAGCAATAAAAAAATAAACAAATTCCCTGCCAATGTGGGATGCTTTTGACCAGGTGGTTTAGGCTACAAGGTCCCCTCATAATGAGGAGGCTGGGCTGCTTCTCCTCCCCTCCTCAGAAATTTTTGGTACATCCAGAAATTCCCTCAACCCTGTACAGCTTGGTTCCCTGGTTATTTTATGCTTGCCATGTGCTCTGATTATCCACACAAAGCAAAATCGATAGCTTTGAAGACTGTGGCTGACTTCAGTATTCTTAGGTGCAATCTATACCATGTACTTAAGGGGTTTAACAGTCATTCCCTCTTCCCAGGTAGTTCTGGGAACTGTAGTTCTTTGAAGGGTTTCTAATAGAATTCAGTGTACTCTCACCAAACTATGATTCCCAGAAAAGGAAGGGGAAGTTCTGACACATGACTTCATGTTGTTGGGGCACCACAGATTCTTAGGAGAAGGATTATGGCCAAGTTCGTCTTAAATTCAGTGTACTGATTTTCCCTGGATATATGCTCTCATAATTTTTGCAATTATGGCCCCGGTCACACGGCAAAGTTGCCGCGGGAGAGGCACGGATGGTGGGCGGATTATCCGGGCGCGATCATACCCCAACATCTGGGAAGTGGAGCGCACCCGTGGCTTACCGCCGAAAATGCGCCTTAAAAAAGTAGTACCTCCAAGGTACTAGTAAATGTTTGCCACGGGCTGCCTCCAGACTCCCGTGGTGTGATCGCGCCGGTGCGCGGCATTCCCCTCTGGTCCCTCGTTTACCCGCCGGCGCTGAGGGAAGGACCCGTGGTGTGCCGCTGGCATGTCTGATCGCGTAATCGCACATCAAACTGTGCCAGGGAACTTTGGTTAAGTGAAAATGTTTTAAATATATGATTACCTTTAAGAGAAAATAAAAATTGTTTTAACCAAAAAAAAACTGTGCCAGGGCAATTAGCCACGCCTCCTCCCCCCCCCCCCCCAATATCCGGCCCGTGTGACCGGGGCCTAAGTAATTTAACCATTCCTACCTGGGTCTTAGGGCCATGGTGGCTCAGAGGTTAAGCCACTGAGCTGCAGACGGGAAGGTCAGTAGCTCGGCAGTTCAAGACCCAAGTGCCGCTTGACAGAGTGAGCTCCAGTCTCTGGCCTCAGCTCCTGCCAACCTAGCGGTTTGAAAGCAAGAAATTGCAAGTAGATAAATAGGTACTGCTTTGGTGGGAAGGTAACAGCATTCCGTGCACCTCGGTGTTTAGTCATGCCGGCCACATGACCACAGAGACGTCTTCGGACAGTGCTGGCTCTTCGGCTTGGAAATGGAGATGAGCACTGCTTTCGAGCAAAGGTGTCAGAACAAAGGATGAACAGTTCTCCTTGTAGCTGTGGGTTTAGTAAGGAGGACGAGGATACCTGGTCTTCTTTTGCACCAGACTATTATTTCTGGCAACCTGCACCCCCTTGGAAATTACGTAAGTGACAGCATGGGAATTAAATGGATCTAAAAGCAAGAATTAAATGGATGTAAAAACAACAATAGGATGTTTTGGAGGACATTAATTCATAAGGTCGCCATAAGTCGGAAGCGGCTTGACAGCCCTTAACGGACACACGCACGCAAAAGGGATGTGATTTTGTAGTGTAAATATTTCCTAGTTTTCAAGTTACAGCAGAGCCGAACACCGTAGCCTAGATAACAATTCCTGCCACTGTTTTCCCTGCTCCCCAGAAGTCTCTGGGTAAATCCAGGGATTCCCCTGCCTTTGGACAACTTGATGTTCTACAAACTCAAAGCTCTAAGTGCTTTCCACCGTAAATAAATATTTATTTATTTATTTGACTTATATCCCGCCCTTCCACGTGGACTCAGGGCGGCTAACAAGAGGCAACAAGGCCAGTTCGCATTGCCAAGAATGGCAGCGCGGTGATGGTACAGCGTCGGTGGCGGCTCCTACTCAAAAGCCTGGCGGAAGAGCTCCGTCTCGCAGGCCCTGGGCGGAACTGCATAAGGTCCCGCAGAGCCCTGATCTCCTCCGGGAGCTCATTCCACCAGATAGGAGCCGCCACCGAAAAAGCCCTGGCCCTGGTCGCAGCATATTTGACTTCTCTAGGGGCTGGAACAACCAGAAGATGTTTTGCCCCCGACCGTAGTGCCCTTGGGGGAACATATGGGGAAAGGCGGTTCCTTAGGTAGGCTGGACCCTGGCCATGTAGGGCTTTATAGGTAAGAACCTATATTAGAATTTAGTAAAGCGAACAATTGTTCTCCCTTCCCTTTCTGATATAATCTAAAATACAGGCATACAGTTAATTCAGGCAGCCCTTAATCTCTTCTTATGCCATCTGGCAAAAAAAAAACACCCCAGAAACCCTCATGAACTCATGAATCTCTTTTATGCTGAATTTATTTATTATTTATCAGACCACTGGTCCAGCAAGGTCAGTATTGTCTACTCAGACTGGCAGCGGCTCTCCAGGGACTCGGGTGGAGGTCTTTCCCGTCACCTGCGGCTCAGTCCTTTTAACTGGAGTTGCTGGGGATTGAACCTGGGACCTTCTGCATACCACTGAGCCATAGCGCCCCCCCCCCAAGAAAAGATTAAGGGCAGCATAAATTCAGGGTTAGCGGTTGCTGCAGGATGGACATTTTGGGCTTGCGACACTGAACGGGCAGTTGCTCTTGTGTGTCAGACTCCTGCAACAATCAGTGCCAACGACTTGCTTCTTTAGAAGAGGAGTTTATTGATAAGTATTGGCAGAACATGTCTCCTTCAGGATCTGTGTTAAGACTACCAGTAAAAGCGCGGGGTGAATAGATATACAGGGTTTGAAAAAGGTCACTGGGTGGCAGGGAGCCAATCAAGGTAACAAGCGGGGGCCGCCAAAAGAGAAATGGCCCCTCGTTCTCAGGGAATGATGCTACAGCTAGGATCCAGGGTCACAAATGGAATAAGGCATAGCAGTATGGTTAAGCCAAAATAACTAGAACTACTGCAATAGTGCGAGTAATTGTAATAATAATAACTATAGTAACTCCTAAGTGTGTACACAATTACAAAAATACAGTAACATTATTTCTTTAACAAATCTATCTAACAGACAAACAGATGGACGAAAATCTCTGGAGTTCATATTTCGGTTCGTGGAGACTTCTTCCTACATCAAAGATTCCTGATGAAACACATTCTACGGTTATTTCAGATCAACATACCTGATATTAATTCATAAATCCATTAAGCTCAATACATACATAAAGAAGTATTCCTCAGAAGTCACAAACATTCCAAGCTGGCTCTCCATTCTATAATAAAATTTCATATTTAAATCATCCGGGTCTCGCTACATTATTTACTACAAATGGTTTTACGCAGTTATTTACAAAGTTAATAGAACTCTTACCACAAAGCATTTGTTGTATTCATTTCAGATGTCTATCCGACCATAGTGCATCACCCAGACGACTGGAAAGAGAAAGTACATTCCAAGGAAACCCTTCATGGCAGCGAACTGACATTGAGGGTGGGAGTTTGGGTGTTTTGGGCATACTCTGCTGAGGCTTTGAGAGGGGATGTCAGTTTGGCTATTTAAATTGGTCACAAATTGGGTGGACGTTGTGGGTATTTGGAGAGGTAAGATAGGGAACACCTGGTAAGCAGCCCAAGACATTAGTGTATCGACTCAACAGGAGCTGGCTGGTACACTAGTCATCTTGCTGGCCCTCTGGCTTACCTAGAAGGAATGCAAGATATACTCTGAAAGTAGGGTAAAAGTTTAAGGACGGAATTGGTGCACTTTCTTTTGGAATTCTAGACCCTGACCTTTTGTCTGTTTCATCCTATAAATGAAAAGGTTTGAAGCTTGTTCAGTATGCCAGCTTGATCTTTTTATCATGATCATATTATTAAAACTGCATGCTCTGGTAGCCTAAAGCATTGTGAATTCCCCACCCCTCCCAGATAGAACTTGGAAAAAGGAGGGGTTATATTAGAATTTAGAAAACTCCCCTAATATTATCTTAGATAAAGGTTCATTTGCTCGAAAGCCAGTCGAATCCGCCTCTAGGGTTGCGGTGCTCATCTCCATTTCAAAGCCGAAGAGCCAGCGCTGTCCGAAGACGTCTCCATGGTCATGTGGCCGGCGTGACTAAACGCCAAGGCGCACGGAACGCTGTTACCTTCCCACCGAGAGCCACCGCAGGTCCTTCTAATATTATCTGACTGATGTTATAAGAAAATGGCATGCAAATGATCAGGGGTTCACGTTGCATTGGATAATGCAAGGATACCAATCAGTTCCTTGGATCATGTTGTTATTTCTCATTCCACCTCTGCATGTCCTCAGTGCCAGTGGTACTGTTGTGGAAAGTATCCACATGGGCTCCTATTACATATGATACCTCCCTAACATAGAGTTCACTCACACCGAAGCATCTTTTAAAAACACATAACCGAAGTGACATACAAATTGGACCTAAGTCCTACTGTCTCCAAAATCATTTGAGGAGGAGAAGGTAAGGTAAAGGTAAAGGTTCCCTTGCTCGAAAGCCAGTCGAATCTGACTCTAGGGTTGCGGTACTCATCTCCGTTTCAAAGCCGAAGAGCCAGTGCTGTCCAAAGACGTTTCCGTGGTCATGTGGCCGGCATGACTAAACACCAAGGCGCATGGAACGCTGTTACCTTTCCACTGAAGTGGTACCTATTTATCTACTTGCAATTTCTTGCTTTCGAACTGCTAGGCTGGCAGGAGCTGGAACTAGAGCCGGGAGCTCACTCCGTCATGCGGCACCCGGGTCTCGAACTGCTGAACTACCGACCTTCCACAGCCTGCAGTTCAGCGTCTTAACCACTTGAGCCACCGCAGCTCCTTGGAGGAGAAGGTACAAGAATGGTAAGTCAGGGCCCCTGTTCCAGAATTTTGTGTTCCTCACAGGATTTAAGGTTTCACAAGCTTTAAAAATAGATGTCTGCTTTCGAATTTGAAAAAATTAGGGCTTTCCCCACATTATATTTAGGTGGCACAGGTGTGTGCTTGCCCGTTCTTGGGGGTCAAATGACAGGAATGACATTGTACAGTTGTTTGAAAGCAAGCTGGGAGACGTTTCAAAATAAATAATGTCCTAGTGAGTGAAGTTCCGGGGATATGTTAGGCCTGAGGGCGTTTTAGACAATGAGGCTGTGAAAGATGAATAAGTGTTTTGTTCTGTCAGGAGGAGAATCCATCATGATATGCCAAAACCATAAGATATTTTTGTGGCCCAGGTGTGAAGGCTGCGGTATCAAACACAGGAACATTCCAACAGTTCATATCTTATGAGGCGGGAGAGGGGGCTGACTCCTGGTTAGGTCAATACCAGAGTATCTCCATTGACTTCCGGTCCATTCCTGAGACCCATTCTGAGTTTGGGGCCTAAATACGTCACAGACTGCCTTTCCATATGTGATCACGTCCTCATGCCCAATCATCTACAGAAGCTCTGCTCTGTGTCCCACCCTCATCCAAAATGCAGCCAAGTGGGCGAGACGAGGCCTTTTGGCAGTGGTGCCCAGCTTCTGGAACTTTCTGCCCTAATAGGTCCACTTGGCTCCCCCTCTCCTCATATCTTCAGATGCCAAGTCCAGGCGCTAGTGTTCCAGTGTGCTGTGGGTTTGTGCTGGTGGAATATTGAGTTGTGAATGTGATTTGCGGCTTGTTTTACAAGAGAGGTTTGCTTTATTTTGCTGGTTTGTTGTGGTTTTGTTTTCATTTTAAGGTCTTGTTGCTTTTATTATTTTATTTGCTGAGCCCTGACCTCCATGTCCCAGGTCTGGGTGCACCCATTGTTGTTCTTTTTCTTGCTCTGTCGGCCCCCTCTTTACTTCTTTCCCCTTACCATTCCCATGTTATCCACCCTGAGTCTCAGTGAGAAGGCGAATGGGAAATAAAATACTTAACATTGTCACGTGGGCACCCGTGGAAGCCTCATTACCCTACACACTATACATCTCTCTTCTGTTACCATCCATAAGGTCGCCAACTCCAGCTTGGGAAGTTCCTAGATATTTGGGGCACTGCTTAGAGAGGACAGAGTGTCAGAAGAGGAGAGCGCTCGAGAGTGATGTGGTGTTATAGGTTCCGCCAGGGGTCATTTCGTAGAAAAAGAGGTACAGGAGCTCATTAGCATAACTTATTAGCATAACTTATTTGCATATGCCACACCCCCTGACATCACCGGAAGTGTATCAGAAGGCAACACCCACCGCTCAGGCTCCACTGGACTGTTTTGGATTGCTAGCTATTGGGGGGGGGCAATGCGCAGATCTGCCCTCACAGAGGAGGGAGAGCTTGTACCTGAAGGAGGGCCGGG
>NW_015164815.1:30700-30863 GCF_001447785.1 Gekko japonicus
GCTTCTTGCTCCTTGTGGCCCAACTGAAGGCTGCTGGGAGCAGGGGGTGGGGCTTGTTGCATGTGCCCTCCCCCTGGGCTCTTTACTGCCGGAGCTCCGCTTCTGTGCACTCTGGCAGGAAATGACCCCTGGGTTCCGCCCTCAAAAGCTGCCATTTCCTCCA
>NW_015164815.1:30910-31087 GCF_001447785.1 Gekko japonicus
ATACTCTCACTACTACTGAGTCGTCTCTCACAGTATCAATAAGTTGTGAAGTTGCCTATAGATTGAAGTCAACAAAGGATCATTTGTGCCGTATGTAACAAGTAAATAGGGGAAAAGATGAGGCGTAGCAGAGAGGCATTTTATATCAGAGTTTGCCACTAGACTAAAATGCAGTGT
>NW_015164815.1:31235-31338 GCF_001447785.1 Gekko japonicus
ATATTCTATGCTTATATGTTCACCGCACTAATATTCAGCAATATTATGTGGTGGAAGGTGCCGTGGAGTCCAGTTGAAGCTGACTTACAGCAAGACTGTTTGG
>NW_015164815.1:33622-33833 GCF_001447785.1 Gekko japonicus
TTCGTTCCTGTTCCCGAGGGAACACTGAAATAAATACGGGGCAGGGGGAGAGGAATCAGGATTGTACCCACATATATTGCCCCCTGTGCTCCCAATGCTGAAAAGCCTCATTGTCACAGATGCTGTATGCGAACATGTAAAGCAGGAGTCCCCAACATGGCTCCTGTGGTTCCCATGGTGCCCAACAACATTCTCGGCCCCCGCCAAGTGG
>NW_015164815.1:34273-34726 GCF_001447785.1 Gekko japonicus
GCCAGGCGGGGCTGTCGACCTGTAGGGCTTCACGATGGCCACGAAGGATCTGATTCAAATAACAGCGTTTCAGCGGCAGATGTAACCAGATTGTTTTATACTGTGTCCCTTTATTATCTTGACTATTACCATACAATGAGCAGACTTTTAAAAAAAAAAATGCCCTGGAGAATTCAATGTTCCCTCTAAGCTGTGGAGTCTTGTGAGCAAAAATTCTACTTGGTGAGCTGCTGGCATTAAAGTTGTGAGCGAGCGATTTGGCTGCTGCATAAATTAGTTGGCTCTGGAGCCCTCCTTCCCGAGCAAAGACAAAAATGTGTGCGCCGGAGGCTAAAACACTGTGAGCTGGCTCACACAAACTCAGCTTAGAGGGAACACTGCGTGGAGATCAGTTTTTGTGGAATCCTTTCCTTCACCACAATGCCATTTAGGAAATTACTATGAAGTCGAAAT
>NW_015164815.1:35271-42418 GCF_001447785.1 Gekko japonicus
AGAGAGAGTGAGCTCCTGTCTCTAGTTCCAGCTCCTGCCAACCTAGCAGTTCGAAAGCAAGAAATTGCAAGCAAATAAATAGGTACCACTTTGGTGGGAAGGGAACAGCGTTCCGTGCGCCTTGGTGTTTAGTCATGCCGGCCACATGACCACGGAAACGTCTTCGGACAGTGTTGGCTCTTCGGCTTTGAAACGAAGATGAGCGGAACGGAACCCTAGAGTCAGACTCGACTGGCTTTCGAGCAAGGGAATCTTTACCTTTACCTTTAATCATACCTAACCAGATTTTCCTCCTGTTAATGGCCATCCACCCATTTTTTGCCACTTTGAGGGTAATTTCCCTATTCCTACAGGCTACCATTATTACAAGATACTCCCTTCTAGTTTTGCCTGGCAGGCTATCGATTATAGGTTTAATATATATATTCCCCTAAAATACTCACATATTTTACAGTCAAAGACTACATGCACAAACAACTCAACACTCCCATCTCCACAGGGGCATAAACATTTTTTCATATGGTATCCTCTTATATTTACCTGCCAAAACAGCGGAAGGTAGGGCCTCATAACACCGTAAAGTAAAAGCTCTCCTATGGTCAGGGTTTCCTAAGCTGTTTATAGAAGGCATCAGTGAGACCTTATTCATAATACGTCTCTCCGATATCTTGTTGTTGAGTTTAGTCAGGCCGTGTTGCCTTTCCACATCTAGGATTCTTTGTTTAACCAAAACCTTAGCCTGTGCCATATTCATAGACAATAGATATTGTTGAGATAAACCATAGAAACCTGATTTATTCCTCAGTAATCTCAACCAGGGGGATGGGGACGGGGACAAAGTTATCCTTCAAAATTATATGTGCAAGACCATTCGCTGAGGAAGCCAATGTTAACCAATATGATGAGAGGACTGCATGTCATTATACCCCATTTGAAGACCCTCCCTTTCCCCATCCTCAGAGTCTACATCCACATCTCCAGGAATTTCCCAAACCAGCGTTGGCACTACAAGAAAAAGGAGCTGAGGGACACCAATCTGACAGTCTTTGTATCCAGCCGGATCAGGCTTGTCTTCCCTATCTGGTCCCACGCAGAGGTTGTAGGACCATGTTGTGGTCCTTATTCCTCTCCTCTAACCCAGTAGTCTTCAAGCTTCTAGGCTCAGAATTCATTCAGTTTAGTTCCTCCTTCGTGATGGGGAAGAGAAACCTGACCTCCAGGTGGGCACCTGGAGATCTTCAGGAACTACAGCTCATCTCCAGCCTATGGAGATCAGTTCCCCTGGAGAAAACAGATGCTTTGGAGGGTGGACTCTATGCCCTCACATCCCCACCGAGGACAATAATGCACCAATTTCAACTTCAGAAGTAAATGAAGCAAAGGAAACAAAACAAAACAAAAAAAATTGCATCCCTAACTCTAAAGTGTAACTGCTCCCACCAGGATTTCTGTACTCTAATGTATAAATCCTGGATGGATCCTCTCACAAAGACAGGTTGCTTACCTGTAACTGATGATCTTCTAGTGGTCATCTGTGCATCCACACACTGGGATTTACGCCTTTCTTACCTACGAGGGATTGACACAGGCGTAAATCCCAGTGTGTGGAATGCACAGAGACCACGAAGAAGATCCTTGCTTCTAATATATGTTCCTTCCTTGGCTGCTTTCTGGGAGTAAAAGACCTCTCATCTAACTGAACTCCAACTGTCTCAACAGCTCTAGAATTGTCTAAACTTTTCTCCGATCAGTTTGCAGCTTTCCGGTTCAACCTATCACAGGGAAGGCGAGCAGGAGCCAATCGCTTCAATTCCACACCTCCTTCAGCCAATAGAAAAGTGATTATCTAAACCATTGTTTTCTTTTTCTAAGCTCTCCACCTCAGCTGTGTTTCTTCTCATTTTATAGTCTGACGTTTGAACCAAAACCCTCTTATTGTCACAGAGTCCCCTGAGCAAGGAAGCTGTAGAGCTAGAAGGAGACATTGGTCATGTGACATTAGTCATGTACTTCTTCACACAAAAGAGTAATTAACAGGGCTCTTTTTGTAGAAAAAGCCCAGCAGGAACTCATTAGCATAATAGGCCACACCCAACAGCAGAAACTCGTTAGCATAATAGGCCACACACCCCAACAGCACAGTGCATTCGCATATTAAGCCACACACCCATGTCTTCCCTTCACTTGCCCAGTTGCCCCACGGCTGCGGGATGCCTGGCAAGCTGGCCCTTAAATGTCTCCCTGATCCTTCCAGGCCCCCCCCCTGGCCTGCCTGCTTCGGAGTCGCTGGGGGAGGGTTGCTCTCCAGGCCTTCCCTCTGTAGCCACGAGCACAGACGTTTTAGCTGTAGGGGCGTGGCCAACTCTGAAGCCAGCCGGAACTCCGTTCCTGTGCGTTCCTGCCCCCAAATAACCCTGGTAATTAACATGTGGAATTCACTGCCACCGGAAGTGGCGGCTACAAGCACAGGCAGCTTCAAGAGGGGATTGAAGAAACGTATGGAGCAGAGGTCCATCAGTGGCTACTAGCCACAAGGTATAGATGGAACGCTCTGTCTGGGGCAAGGGATGCTCTGTATTCTTGGTGCTTGGGGGGCAATATTGGGAGGTCTTCTGGCATTGTGGCCCCGCTGATGGATCTCCTGATGGCACCTGGGTTTTGGCCACTGTGTGACACAGAGGGTGCGTTCAGATGGGGCGTTTCAGCCGGCATAAACTGCACCGGTTGGAACCGTTGCAGTTTATGCTGGCTGAAACGCGATCACACTTCCCTCCCATCTGCGGAACCCATCGCTGTATGCCCGTTCACACACAGCGGGCATCAGCGGTTGTTTTTTTAAAAACTCAGTTTGCACATGTGCATAGGCAGCCATCCACAGAATGGCGATCTTCGCGCATGCGCAAAACACCCCGTCCAGAAAAGCATGCCCTGAAGAGAGGACTTACCTTTAAAGTTTAAAGAGCAAACTGGCCTCCCTGAGGTCCCGGACTCCTCTAAAACATTAAACTAAGGACCTTTTCTTTTTTTTAATAAACAAACGCAGGGGCAAAGCTTCGCCCAAGCGCATATCGCCGACCTAAAAAAAAATGGTGGGCAAAAATCGGAAGCCTCGGGCTTCCGAACGGAAGTGGCTCTACAACGGTGGAGAGCAATCAGACGGGGGGGGGGGGTAAAGCGATTACAACCGTTGCACTCAGGATACCACCACTTGGGGACCTAGTGGCAGAATACAACGGTTTAAAGCTCTTTGCAACGGTTAGGGACGGAAAGCAGATGTTCACTGTGTGAACGCCGGTAAGTACACCGATTCCAACCAGCACCTATACCGTTGTATATGCCCCGTCTGAATGCACTCAGAGTGTTGGACTGGATGGGCCATTGGCCTGATCCAGCATGGCTTCTCTTATGTCCTTATGTCTTATGTCCTTATGAGTTCTGGTTCTTCCAGTGGACCTTTTGATAGCATCTGCGTTTTGGCCACTGTGTGACACGGAGAGTTGGACTGGATGGACCACTGGCCTTATCCAACATGGCTTCTCTTATGTTATTATGACATCAGAGACATGTGACAGGAAGAGGGGAACCAAAATTATCACCTTAAGGGTTTCAAGGCCAGGGCGGTGGTTGGCAGAATAACAACAGGGGCCAGGAAACTCAAGCCAAGAGCTATGAGGTGTTCCATGGTAAGGAACAAATGCAGTAAGTGAGACAGAGTTGCCAGTTCTTGGTTGGGAAATCCCTGTACATTTTGGGGGTAAAGCCTTTGGAGGGTGTGGTTTAGGGAAAGGATGGCCCTCAGCAAAGTAGAATGCCATAAAGTGCACCCTCCAAAGCAGTCATTTTTTCCAGGTGAACTCATCTCTCTGTCCTGGACATCAATTGTAACCCCAGGGGATCTCCATAAGAACATAAGAGAAGCCAATATTGGATCAGGCCAATGGCCCATCCAGTCCAACACTCTGTGTCACACCGTGGCCAAAAAGACCAGGTGCCATCAGGAGGTCCAGCAGTGGGGCCAGGACACTAGGAGCCCTCCCACTATTTGTTGGAAATGCATGTGTTTACAAGGTCTGACAATCCAGTCATTATAGGGTTAACTTGTTTGGCTAGTATTGCTATTGTTTAGACTGACCTGGAAGGGATACCTGGCAGTGAGCCAATGGGGAATTAGCCCAGGAAAAGTAACTTCTGTTATGATAAGTGATTGGTTGTTTGTTCCAGGTGACTTCCTTTCTAGGGGTCGAGAAGAAGGGCAGATTCTCCATTATCTCTGTGTTAGTGTTGACTATAGACAGCTTAGAAAATGTAGCTGTCAGTGTTATGTTTATTTGTAGTTATCCCGTGTACCTTTTACCCTTAGAAATAAAGGTTTTTAAAAGCAAAGAAATCTCTTCTTTCCAATAGAGCAAGATCCATTGATAGTCTGAGTATTAAACACTTTTGACTATTTTACAACACTATTGACCCCTCCCCCCCCAAAGCACCAAGAATACAGAGAATCACTTGCCCTGGAGTCCCTATCTATACCTTGTGGCTAATAGCCACCGATGGACCTCTGCTCCATATGCTCCAGCCACCACCTGGAGGTTGTCAACCACAGCAAATCCAGGCTGAAGTTTCTAATGCAAGGATGGGCATGTTGTCGTTTTGTCTTTATCTGGATAAAGAAATTAACTCTGTGATTGGGATTGCCGCTTTCAGCATGTGGCAGGCTTAGAAACACTTGGGCCGCCAAAGAGCATGGGTAATGTACATACCAGTGTGGATGGTTGGCCATATTAACACACTTCCTCTAAAATAGGTAGCAGAAATGTTGACGGACATGCGGAAGACAGCACCCAGAATTTTATTGTTTGGTATGCAGTTTGATGTTTAGGAGCTGTGGTGGCTCAAGTGGTTAAGACGCTGAACTGCAGGCTGTGGAAGGTCAGTAGTTCAGCAGTTCAAGACCCAAGTTGCCACATGACGGAGTGAGTTCCCGTCTCCAGTTCCAGCTCCTGCCAACCTAGCAGTTCGAAAGCAAGAAATTGCAAGTAGATAAATAGGTACCACTTTGGTGGGAAGGGAACAGCGTTCCGTGCGCCTTGGTGTTTAGTCATGCCGGCCACATGACCACGGAAACGTCTTCGGACAGCGCTGGCTCTTCGGCTTTGAAACGGAGATGAGCACCGCAACCCTAGAGTCGGACTCGACTGGCTTTCGAGCAAGGGAACCTTTACCTTTATGCAATTTGGTGTTTAATGCACATGGGGAAGGTTGGCTAATCTGACAAGCATTCAGGAATGAATGGATTTAAGATACTCTTTATTTTAAAAAAGGGGGGGTGACAAATGGATAGAACGGCATCCTATCATACCATGATATCTGTGCAGTCCTCCTCTGGTAGCAGGAACATCACTCAAAAAGATCCCTCCATTTCAAATATCTCTGTGTGGCCTTTGTGCCATGGACAGAGCAGGGTGTATCCTTATAAAGGGGCTCCATTTGGTGCCGAAGAGTTATGGGCTTCAAATAGGGTTACCAACCCCCAGGCAGGGCCTGGAGAGCCCCCACTGTTACAACCGAGATCACTTCCCCTGGATAAAGTGGCTGCTTCGGAGAGCAGACTCTATGGTGTTACACTCTGCTGAGGTCTCTCCTCTCCCTGAACCCTCCTCTCCACCCCAAAAATCTCCAGATGTTTCCCAGTCCAGAGCCGGCTACCGGCTACCGTAGCTTCAAAGCAAGGCTTGCCCTTTGGACATCTCAGAGTCAGCCCATGGGTCAGCCACTGTCAACAACAGACTAACAAAGGGAGTTTGTCTCTGTTAAGTAGTTCCCCCGGCATTGGTTCCATAGCACAGAAACACAAGCAGGTCCAGTGTCAGCCTAGGCACAAATGTATCAGTTGAGATACACCACGGTTATATGGATTTCCCCTGTCTGCATTTCCTTAGCCCAACTTCCATGCACTCAACAGGACAGCTGTAATGCCTTCAATGTACATGCTTTATGCTGGAGTAACTCCGCTCAGGAAAGGCACTCTTAAGTCTGAAGCTTTATTATCGTCTTACTCGTGTCATCGTGCCACTGAACATTCCCAACATGTGGAAGAAGTTTATTTTGTTTCCCATTTCTTTGTCTTGCTTTGGAGTTAAAGGCAATCAGCCCAATCAAACTTGCTTTTGCAAAGTAGCACCAGAAGCAAGAGTCCAGGAGCACCTTAAACACTAACAAAATATGTGGCAGGGGGTGAGCTTTCACTTCTTCAGATGCAGCTAGAATGGGAGTCCGTCTGTCCTATCTATTGGAAAGTGGAGTGATTCCAGATGCCAAATGACATAAGCAGGCCAATGACAATAGCGGGTGAATGACAATAGGCGGTGTGATTGGATATAGGTGAGACATGCAGAGGGGTAATAGGCGTGGAGAAATCAGCATTGGTAATGAGACAGGAAACCTAGGTCTTGATTCAGTCCAGGTGGATGCATTGTCTTGAGCTTCATTACCAGTAGCAATTTAGCAGTTTCTCTTTCTAATCTCCCTTTGCTACAGACTGGAAAGCTGCATCTGAAGAAGTGAGCAGTGACTCATGAAAGCTCCTACCCCTGCCACATATTGTGTTAGTGTTTAAGGTGCTCCTGGACTCTGGCTCTTTCCCGCTGCTACCCATCTGGATCTATCACCATAATCAGAATTCATTTAAGACTGTTTGTTATTGGGGCTCATGATGATTTAAAATAACAAGCAAGCCCCCTTAGAGATTAGAGCCCAAAGTTACAACTATAACTATGGAATTCACCAGGGATCCTGAGTAAACATGTTTTCATGGAAATATAGAGTCCTTTATGCCGAAGACTTAAAGGAAATGAATTATAGATTGCCTCTCACACCCTGCCTTTCATGCCGAAGCCAGTAGAAAAGCCCTCGGAGGGAGATTTCATATTCTCAAAGGGCTTCTTTTTTCCCCCATTATGTGTCTGGACTGTGGTTTGAAATGCTAAGCATTCCCATGAACGAAACACGCAGTGACAATCACCGATGGAAAAACATAAAGCACTGAAATGCAAATGGGTGCGTTCCAAGCTGTGAGAGGGGGAAAGTACATTTAGATGAAAGCACTGCAGAAATCCTTTAGT
Organism: Gekko japonicus; assembly: GCF_001447785.1. Lineage (NCBI taxonomy): Eukaryota > Metazoa > Chordata > Lepidosauria > Squamata > Gekkonidae > Gekko > Gekko japonicus. Next base: position 42,390 of record NW_015164815.1, read on the forward strand.
GCTTCCTGTTCCTTAAAGTTAACTTTTTG
>NW_015164816.1:0-707 GCF_001447785.1 Gekko japonicus
TCTTTTTCTACGAAATGATCCCTGAGTATAACAGTTGGATTCGAGTCCAGTAGCGCCATATAGACCAACAAGATTTTCAGGGTGTAAGTTTTCGAGAGTCAAAGCTCCCTTAGACACAAGTAGGCAAGGAGATTCCGGGGTCTTTACAGCTCATTCCTTAAGGTGGAGGGTAGAGTGGTTGAGTCTGGAAATGCTTTCAGTGCGTCTTCCTTATTTTTTTTGCAAGCAGCATGCTCTGGCGCATTGGCTGGAGTGGTTGGCCTGCAGCCAGACTACATTTGATGACCTGAGATCTTTGCTCTTAAAAAAGGCGGGGGGGAGGGGGAGGCTCCGGGAAGGACTTAACCCTTTCCAGTCTCCGTATTTTCCCCAGTTCACTACCTGCATGCCTACAAGGCCCTGGCTTGCAAACACTTGCCTGGAAGAGCAAACAATAACTTCTTGGGTTGAGGCAGGGGAATTTTTGTTTTAATTAATGCCACCTTTCCACCCACATTGGGTCCCCAAGGCAATATTGAGTTTTATTTAAAACATTTCTGGGTTTAAATGGTTGAGAACTGAATGACAGAAGGTTTTCCTCCCTGCTGCCTCTGTGTGAGACGGGATGCTGGACTAGAGGGACCACTGGTCTGACCCAGCAGGGCTCTTCTGATGTTCTTGTGAAGGCCTCGGCCTCTATGCCCTGTTGTTGGCCCTCCAGTGGGACT
>NW_015164816.1:729-4177 GCF_001447785.1 Gekko japonicus
GACTAGAGGGACCACTGGCCTGATCCAGCAGGGCTGAGGTTCTTATGAAGGCCTCGGCTTCTATGCCCTGTAGTTGGCCCTCCAGAGGAACTGGTTGGCCTCTGTGTGAAACAGGATGCTGGACTAGAGGGACCACTGGTCTGAGCCAGCAGGGCTCTTCTGATATTGTTATGAAGGCCTCAGCCTCTGTGTCCTGTTGTTGGCCACCCAGAGGAAGAGGTTGGCCACTGTGTGAGATAGGATGCTGGAGGAGATGGGCCACTGGTCTGATCCAGCAGGGCTCTTCTGATGTTCATATATGAGTGTGTATAGATTTCAATTGAATCTACGTGTGTCCCCCCACAGCTGTGGGGGGGGGCTCCCTTCTCCTCCAGCCCAGGCTTCCAGCAGTGCCTTTCTCTTTTCACCTGTTTAATTACTTTGCATTCACAAGAGCTTTTTCCGCAGCCCAGGTGAAAAATCAAACTGAACACGGCTGCCTGCTGCTCCTTAATCGCTCCCCATAAATCCTTCTCGAGGGGGCCTGCCTGTCTTGGCAGCCGCTCAGTGCGAAGGTGTGGGTGGGGGGGATGGGAAAATGGGAAAGGGGAGGTGGCGCTAAAGAGATCCCTGTTCCGGGCAATCAGATTTCCTGGAAGCTGTAAGTGCTAACAGGGCAGGTGTGTTGTCGTCCCCACCCTGGGCCTGATCTCTGTCTGTGTTACAGCCCCAAATGCGGGGATAGGAACATTTTTTGGTGTAGTGGTTAAGTGCGCGGACTCTAACCTGGGAGAACCGGGTTTAATTCCCCACTCCTCCACTTGCACCTGCTGGATGACCTTGGTCAAGCCATAGTTCTGACAAGAGCTGTTCTTGAAAAAGAGCAGTTTCTGTCAGAGCTCTCTCAGTCCCACATACCTCGCAGGGTGTCTGTTGTGGGGAGGGGAAGGGAAAGGAGTTTGTAAACCGCTCTGAGACTCCCTTGGGTAGTGAAGGGCGGGGTATAAATCCAATCTCTCCTCCTCCTCTTTGGTGTAGTTTGGTGTAGTGGTTAAGTGCGCGGACTCTAATCTGGGACAACCGGGTTTGATTCCCCACTCCTCCACTTGCACCTGCTTGGATGACCTTGGGCAAGCCATAGTTCTGATAAGAGCTGTCCTTGAAAAAGAGCCGTTTCTGTCAGAGCTCTCTCAGCCTCGCCTACCTCCCAGGGTGTCTGTGGTGGGGAGGGGAAGGGAAAGGAGTTTGTAAGCCGCTCTGAGACACCTTTGGGTTGTGAAGGGCGGTGTATAAATCCAATCTCCTCCTCTTCTTCTCTTCTTCTCCTCCTCCTCCTCCTTTCCCGCTTTTCTGCCCTTACAAGAGCCACCAAGATGGCCAACGATTTAAAAGGCGCACACAATAAAACCCGCATTTTAAAGCCACTGGTATCAACAGTTCCCCCAACACACACCATTAAAAGGTTAGTAGAAAAGAGCTCGAGTCCAGGAGCACCTAAAAGACTAAACAGATTTGTGGCAGGGGAGGAGCTTTCGTGAGTCTCTCCTCACTTCTTAAGAGGTAGCCGGGTCCTCCCCTGGCCACTGGTGGGGACTGAGGGGGTAGGGTTGCCAGATCCCGGTTGGGAGATTCCTGGAGATTTGGGGGTGGAGCCTGGGGAGGACAGGGACATCATTGGAGTACAACGCCGAGTGAAGGGCGGGGTATAAATCCAATATCTTCTTCTTCTTCTTTTAATTGTTTTAATGATGTAGGCATGCCAGCCTCTAGGTGTGTTGGGTATTACAAGTTGAAAACACTCAGTATGTCTGGGGTTAAATGTTTGTTTATGTTACTCACTCACAGGAAGTCTCATGTTCCTCATGTAACCAATGTTCTTTAGATGTGGATTGCCTGGGGATTTTCTCCCAGATCTAGGGATTTGATTGGGACTAAAGTGTCAAGCAGGGCTCTTTTTGTAGAAAAAGCCCAGCAGGAAATCATTAGCATAATAGGCCACACCCAACAGCAGAAACCCATTAGCATATTAGGCCACGCGTTCCTGCCCAAAAATAGCCCTGCCAAGGTGTATTACCATTTTATGGCTTCTCTTCCCGCCTTTGTTTTGGTGTTCTCCATAAGAAGAAGAGCAGCCATAATCTCTCTCTTCCAGTTTTGTCTTTGTAGTGTAAGGATGTAGCCGATTATGCTCTGTTGTTATTTTCATCCCAGTTACCCTTCCCCATGCTAGAACTTAGTAAAAACGTTATGTTTTAATCACACATGGACTCTCAGTCTGAATTATTTTACTCTGGCTCAGCTGGACTATCTTATCTCTGCTAAATACCAATTTTTTCAATATCTCACTATCACCCAACAAGGTGGGACCTGGGGATCCCCCAGAATGACCGCTCATCTCCAGACTAAATAGATCAGCCCCCCTGGAGGACATGGCTGCTTTGAAGGGCGGAGTCTGTGGCATTGCGCCATGCCGAGGCCCCTCCCCTCCCCAAACCCCGCCCTCTCCTGTATCCACCTCCAAAGTCTCCAGGTATTTCCCAACCCAGACCTGGCAACCCTACGTGGTGCCCCCGGGCATGGCATTGGAGACCCCTGGCCTACCCCGTTCGCAAGGGTACAGAAGCCTGCTGGGTCTAGCCAAAGGACTGCCCAGCCTAGCACCCTCTCCCGAGCAGAGGCACCCAGGAAACCCTTGAGCAAGGAAGGAAGGCAAGTGCCTTCCTTCTGTCTTTCACCCCTCCCGCAACTGTCATTCAAAGGTACACTGCCTCTGAGTCAGGAGGTTCTATTTTGCCCTGATGGCTAACAGCCATAGAATGTGTTAACTGTCGTTCTGTTGGCTTTCCAGCTCCCGATTCTCTGCATCACTTCAGCGGCTCTCCACCCGCAGGGTCTGGACTAGGGCCACGTTCCAGAGCAGGGGTGGCCAAACTGTGGCTCGGGAGCCACATGTGGCTCTTTTACACATATTGTGCAGCTCCCGGAAGGGCAGCTGGGGAAGCGAAGGGGAGGCATGCCAGTTTGGTGTAGTGGTTAAGTGCGCAGACTCTAATCTGGGAGAACTGGGTTTGATTCCCCACTCCTCCACTTGCACCTGGCTGGATGACCTTGGGTCAGTCACAAGCTCTGGCACAGCTGTTCTTGAAAAATAGCAGTTTCTGTCAAGAGCTCTCTCAGCCCCACCTACCTCACAGGGTGCCTGTTGTGGGGAGGGGAAGGGAAAGGAGTTTGTAAGCCACTCTGAGACACCTTTGGGTAGTGAAGGACGGGGTATAAATCCAATCTCTTCTTCTTCCCTTCCCCAGCCAGCGTTCCCTTCCACCTTTCTTTCTCTTTCTCTCTCTTTCTCCCTTCCTTTCTCCCTGCCTTTCTCCCTGCCTTTCTCCCTGCCTTTTTTTCCTTCCTTCCTTCCTTCCTTCCTTCCTTCCTTCCTTCCTTCCTTCCTTCCTTCCTTCCTTCCTTCCTTCCT
>NW_015164816.1:4205-38741 GCF_001447785.1 Gekko japonicus
CCTCCCTTCCTTTCTTCCTCCCTTCCTTCTTTTCTCCCTTCCTTCCTTTCTCCCTCCCTCCCTCCCTCCCTCCCTTCCTCTTCCTTCCTCCCCCCTCCCTCACTTCCCCATCTATTTGCTTTCTTTCCCTCTCTCTCTTTCCACCTCTTTCATTCTTTCTTTCCACCTCTCTCTCTCTCTTTCTCTCTCAGACAAATAAATATCATTAGCAAACAAATATCACTGGACAAACAGATATCATTCTCAATATCTGTTTTTACCCCTTTTGTTTTTTTTATTTTTGGCAGCCTCGTTTAATGTTAATAAAAACGCGTGTGTGATATTTGTCTTGCGGCTCTCAGACGTCTGACGTTTATTCTGTGTGGCTCTTAACGTTACGCAAGTTCGGTTACCCCTGCTCCGGAGCATGCTGTTTTCCTTTTCCGACTGCAGAGGTGCGGAATCTGTGACTTTCCCATTTCACAACAACACCCCAGATAGGGAACTAACGCAAAGGGAATGTGCCTTACACATCACCGCCAAGTATGAGTCATTGGGCAGGGACAGCCGCCTCGACAAAACAAGGCCTCCTGGGGGGGGCGTGAGCGGTGGCCGGTAGCGCAACGCCAATAGTCGAATGTGCAGGAGACAGACAGAATCTTGCCAAGTTGGTTAGAACCGTGACTCAGAAGGCGGTGGACTCTTCCTGGTTCAAAAGGGAAGGGTAATTTCAGAGCTGAAGAATGCTTTCACGACCAACTCTGCTTACTGAGGGAAGAAAGGCAAATGCAGATGGTTAACTAGGACGTTTGGGAGCGTTTCCTTTTATTATTTACCAAAGTGTGTGGCCAGAGACTCAGAGAAGCCTCCCTTCTTCAAGCAGGAATCAAATGACTCAAAGGTTGCGATGATTCCCGTTTTACAGAAGGGCTTTCCCCAAGGAGGCATGAATTTGCATTTCTGCACCTGTAAATTGAACGGCAGCTATCAATGGCTGACTAAGGATGCAGCATGGAAAGCGGGAGAGAGCCAGTGGTTCAGTAGAACTTATCTCCTATTTGTGGCTTTTGAAAATTAGATCTACATTTCGGTGATTAATCCATCAGTGGTGGCTTTGGGGGCAGGTTCAGAGGGCTCGCTGTAAAACGCTGTTGTAGAAGAATAAATGTCCAGTACACCATAAAGCAGGGGTCCTGACTCTCCCCACATGTTCCCCGGAGAGCACTGCATTCAGGGGCACAAAATCGGTTGGCCTTTCTAGGCCCCAAGGATGCCAGGCTGGCAACAACCAGGGCCAGGGCCTTCTCGGTGGCGGCTCCGCTCTGGTGGAACGAGCTCCCAGAAGAGATTGGGGCCCTACGGGACCTCTTACAGTTCCGTAGGGCCTGCAAGACGGAGCTCTTCCACCAGGCGCTTAACTAAGGAGCCGCATCTTACACCAAGGAGTGTCCCTGTGCCCTGGCCTTACCACCTTCGCTATCTCCAGCCCGTACCCGCCGCATAACAAGTGACCGAACTGAGCTGGCGTGAAGTTATGGGAATTATACGGTCACCTAAGTCATATTGAGCTGCAGTGGATCAAGTGGTTAAGACGCTGAACTGCAGGCTGTGGAAGGTCGGTAGTTCAGCAGTTCGAGACCCGAGTGTGCCGCATGATGGAGTGAGCTCCCGTCTCTAGTTCCAGCTCCTGCCTACCTAGTAGTTCGAAAGCAAGAAATTGCAAGTAGATAAATAGGTACCACTTCAGTGGGAAGGTAGGAGCGTTCCGTGCGCCTTGGTGTTTAGTCATGCCGGCCACATGACCACGGAAACGTCTTCAGACAGCGCTGGCTCTTCGGCTTGGAAACGGAGATGAGCACCGCAACCCTAGAGTTGGACTACACTGGCTTTCGAGCAAGGGAATCTTTACCTTTTTAAGTCATATTATAAATCATCTGTGCACCTGTTTACTCGATAACGTTCCAGCATTTTAGTTGTATTTTAAATGAGTGGTATTTTATGTTATATGTTTATATGTTATATGTTTATAAAATATCTGTATGCTGGCCTGAGTCTGCCTTGGCTGGGAAGGAGGGGTATAAATAAAATAAATAAGTAGATAAATAAACAGGGGTCATTTCCTGCGGGAGCGCACAGGAACAGAGCTCCGGCAGTAAGGAGCCCAGGGGGCGGGCACATGCAACAAGCCCCACTCCCTGCTCCCAGCAGCCCTCAGTTGGGCCACGGGGAGCAAGAAGCAGCCAGGTAAGTTGCAAAGCCCCACCTGGCCCGCTTTCCCCTCCCCCCCATAGCTAGCAATCCAAAACAGTCCAGCGGCACCTTTAAGACCCAAGTTTTATTCAGGTACAAGCTCTCCCTCCTCTGTGAGGGCAGATCTGCACATTTCCCCCCCCCCAATAGCTAGCAATCCAAAGCAGTCCAGTGGAGCCTGAGCGGTGGGTGTTGCCTCCTGACACACTCCTGGTGATGTCAGGGGGTGTGGCATATACAAATAAGTTATGTTAATAAGTTATGCTAATGAGCTCCTGCACCTCTTTTTCTACGAAATGACCCGTGTAAAAATAAATAATAACCTTTTTGACCCTTCGGGCACCTTTGGAATTCTAACACAGCGTAGTGGGCGCAGCTGTAAAATGGCTGCTGCAGAAGGTGGAGCCAGCCACTGTACGGCTGCTACAACAGTTTGGTGTCGTGGTTAGGAGCACGGAGTCTGATCTGGGAGAACCAGGTTTGATTCCCCACTCCTCCACATGCAGCTGCCGGTGCGACCTTGGGTCAGTCACGAGTTCTCTCAGAGCTGTCCTCTCAAGGGCAGTCCCCGAAAGAGCTCTCTCAGCCCCATCTACCTCACAGGGTGTCTGTTGTGGGGAGGGGGAGGGAAAGGAGATTGGAAGCCCCTCTGAGACTCCTTCAGGTAGTGAAGGGCAGGGTATAAATCCAATCTCCTCCTCCTCCTTCTGTCACACAGTGAAGATTCTTGGGCTGTGGTGATAGCTACTCCCACAGCGGTGTTTTTAAAAATCCACACCGCCAATCAAATCCCCAAAGGCCAATCAGAAATGCTGCTAGGCAAGAGACTCACCTGGCCCCGCCCACTTTCTAAAAAACACTTGGTGGGCACCAGGAAAGGTCTTGGCAGGGGCTGTGGCGCCCACGGGCACCATATTGGGGACCCCCTGCCTTAAGGACTAGCCGCTTTTATTTCGACAAGAGCTTTTGTGAATCGGGGCTCCCTTCTCAGAGGCATGTGGCCAGGAATTCCTTATACAAACATCGATAAGGAAAGCGGCAGAGAGAGAGGACTGCGTCCGAAATCTTTTAGGTGTGAAACTCCATGTAAGGGACGGGAATGGATTAGGTTGTTAAAGGCATAAAGGAGGTCAGAGGTTCCAGCCTGTCCTTGGATCAGGCCGCAAAGCTTGCAGCCGTCTGTAGGGTGCCATAATGCAGAATATGGTGACTCAAGGGAACTCCACTCGGCTCTGAAGCTGAGCCAGGTACAAGCTCTCCCTCCTCTGTGAGGGCAGATCTGCACATTTCCCCCCCCCCAATAGCTAGCAATCCAAAGCAGTCCAGTGGAGCCTGAGCGGTGGGTGTTGCCTCCTGACACATGATTTGGGAGAACCAGGTTTGATTCCCCATTCCTCTGCATGCATCCAGCTGGGTGACCTCGGGTCAGTTACAAGTTCTCTCAGAGCTGTTCTCTCGGGAAGCAGTCCTCAAGAGAGCTCTCTCAGCCCCCCCCCCCACCTCACAGGGTGTCTGTTGTGGGGAGGGGAAGGGAAAGGAGATTGTAAGCAGCTCTGAAACTCCTTCGGGGTAGTGAAAGGTGGGGTACAAATCCAAACTCTTCTTCTCTACATTGGATTACCTTGAGCTGGTCAAGGTATGTAAGCCACCCTGAGCCAGCCTCAACTGGAAGGGTGGGGTAAAAACCAAATAAATGAATAAATAAATAATAAATACTCTCCAGCCAGCCAACCTCATAGGGCTGTTACTAGGATAAAACAGAGGGAGAATTTCATCATTATTATTATTTTTTGCTGTCAAGTTGCAGCCATTTTATGGGGTTTCCCTTTATCAGAGGCCTAATAGGAAGCTTTGTTTTGTTTTTAACCGGTTGATGCCATTCACCTGCATTCCATGAAAAGCTTCAGCTGCCCGTTCTCATACATTAAGCCTCTGTTAAAGGGACAGGACATTTGTCCCCCCTCTAAGAAGAAGAGGAGAAGAGATTGGATTTATACCCCGCCCTTCGCTACCTGAAGGAAAGGGTGGGGTAAAAACCAAATAAATGAATAAATAAATAATAAATACTCTCCAGCCAGCCAACCTCATAGGGCTGTTACTAGGATAAAACAGAGGGAGAATTTCATCATTATTATTATTTTTTGCTGTCAAGTTGCAGCCATTTTATGGGGTTTCCCTTTATCAGAGGCCTAATAGGAAGCTTTGTTTTGTTTTTAACCGGCTGATGCCATTCACCTGCATTCCATGAAAAGCTTCAACTGCCCATTCTCATACATTAAGCTTCTGTTAAAGGGACAGGACATTTGTCCCCCCTCTAAGAAGAAGAAGAAGAGGAGAAGAGATTGGATTTATACCCCGCCCTTCACTACCCAAAGGAGACTCAGAGCAGCTTACAAACTCCTTTCCCTTCCCCTCCCCACCACAGACACCCTGTGAGGCAGGTGGGGGCTGAGAGAACTCTCTTGAGAACTGCTCCTGAGAGAGTAGCTCTGAGAGAACTTGTAACTGACCCAAGGTCACCCAGCTGGCTTCATGTCGAGGAGTAGGGAATCAAACCCAGTTCTCCCAGATTAGAGTCCGCGCACTCAACCACTACACCAAACTGGCTCTGGGCTGTGGACAACCCTATAATGGTTGGATATTGTAACTCTGCATGCAAGAGGATCTGGGAGGGAAAGGGTTAAGAGAATTCTCTGCTCCGGTACACTCAGCAGTTGGCCCTAACCCTCTCATCCCTTAGATGTTGAGCCTCTTTGACCCTCGCTGGCCTTCTTTTCCCACCCACCTTATATAGGACCTCTCTTCTTCTTCTCTCTTACCTGGACCTGGAGCTGTAGCCACTTAACCTTTCGGAAGTTAATCTGTTCCCAATAGATAAAACTGAATGGTTATCTGAAGACGTGTGCATGCACAGGAAAGAGAGCCAGTTTGGTGTCGTGGTTAAGTGCGCGGACGATAATCTGGGAGAACTGGGTTTGATTCCCCAACGCCTCCACTCGCAGCTGCTGGATGACCTTCCAAAAACTCTTCAATTTCAACCTTTTGGTTCTGGCCCAACCTTCCGGGGCAACAGAAAACAACTCTTTACCATCCTCTCTATGACAGCCCTTCAGGTACTTGAAGACGGTTCTCATATCACCTCTCAGTCGTCTCCTCTCCAGGCTAAACAGACCCAGCTCCTTCGACCTTTCCTCATTGGACTTGGTCTCCAGACCCCTCACCTGCGCCTTCGTCTTCTGCTTCTTCGTCATCTTCATTTCAGGCTGCAGAGAGGAGTCGTATGATCGCCTGCAACTCCGCCTCATCCTCTCTATGACAGCCCTTCAAGTACGTGAAGATGGTTCTCATATCCCCTCTCGGACCCAGCTCCTTCAACCTTTCCTCACAGGACTCGGTCTCCAGACCCCTCACCATCTTCGTCGCCATCCTCTGGACACGTTCCAGCTCAGACGGGAGACCACCAAGGAAGTCCAGGGTTGCTCCGCAGAGGCAGACAATGACGAACCGCCTCTGTTCTTCTCCTGCCTTGAAAACCCCATGAGGGGTGGTAATCATGACTTGGCTGTGACTTGACGGCAATTCCCACCACATATTGTCTTTGGAGCTGCAAGGCCTGAGACGTCTTATGTCCTACGTTACAAGGCTGTTGTAAGGGTTAGAACCAGAGATTTAAAAGAGAGAGAAGAAGAGATTGGATTTATACCCCGCCCTTCGCTACCCAAAGGAGTCTCAGAGCAGCTTACAATCTCCTTCCCTTCCTCTCCCCACAACAGACACCCCGTGAGGTAGGTGGGGCTGAGAGAGCTCTTTCAAGAACTGCCCGTGAGAGAACAGCTCTTGTCAGAACTATGGCTTGCCCAAGGTCATCCAGCAGCTGCATGTGGAGGAGTGGGGAATCAAACACAGTTCTCCCAGAGTCTGCACACAGTTCCGCAGAGCCTGCAAGACGGAGCTCTTCCGCCAGGCTTTTGAATAGGAGCCGCCGCCACCAGTGTACCACCAACGCACCAGTGTACCACCAACGCCCCATAATTTCTGTACATGGACATCATGACGCGGGCATCATGTGTGAGAACGGGACGTTTAGGGGACGGCCATCTTGCTTTTAGAAATCGTAACTTTGGAATTGGTCTAGAGGAGCACCAAAATTGTTTATTAACTGTGATGTACTTTTAATATTTTGTATTGTTTTATTGTTTTATTTGGCGATATGCCTTGTTAGCCGCCCTGAGCCTTCGGGGAGGGCGGGATAGAAATGTAAATAATAAATTAATTAATTAATTAACCGCTACACCAAACTGACTCTTCAGGGGGTATACCAGGAGAGGCAGTCCCAAAGATATGTGGGTCCCAGACCATTAAGAGCCTTAAAAGTTGACACCAGAACCTTGAACTGGACCCAGTACCGCACCTGGAGCCAGTGTAGCTTACGCAGCACGGGATGGATATGTGCTGTTTGTCTGTCTAGGGCATTTTTAGGACCCCATTAAGGGGAAAAAATTGAATACCATCCTAAGTAGCGTTACATTTTTTAAAACCCATTGACTTCAGTAGCTGCAGGTCAGCGTAACCTTACTGGATAGCAGGTAGAAATATCACAGCTATGCAGAATGGAAACACAGTATTCTGCCAACCAGAAGGGGGAAAATTGTGGCCTTTTATTTAAAACCACCGTCACTTGATATGCAGAAATCAGCAGGTGACGGTCTTCTAGACATGGAGCTAAAACACAATACCTGCTAATTGCTGCAGATGAAAGGGCAGTTTAATAGCCATTTCAAAAGCTTTGTTCTCTCTACGGGGACTGGGCTTTTATCACAGGAATTGTGTTGGGGAAGGGGCGGGGGCCCACCTCGAGTACTCTGCTTCTTGTACAGTGTCATTTTAGAACAAAGTCTGAGTCCAGTGGCACCAATGAAGTTTCATTCAAGGTATAAGCTTTCCACGTGTGTGTGTGTGTGCGCGCACGCGTGCACACACTTCCTCAGATACTATGAAGTGGAATCTGCCAGTCCATATATATATAAGGCAGAGGTTGAACAACAAATTAGCATAACAGATGCAAACAGGAATAACGGGTTTCCGCAACTCCAGCTGAGAGCGGGTAGGCGGCTTGTCTTTTCTCATGGAAATTCTGCCAGCTTCCTTGTAGAAATGTCCAGTTCAGAGAGTTTGTCCTTGACCAGTTTCTGTTTGTTGTACGGGACACTGACCAGATGTTTGAGTCACCCCTTTACGTAAAGGTATGGAAACGCTAAATGTGCGAGCCCGGGTGTCATGGCTACTAATGGCTACCAATGATCATGTCACCCTCTCAGTGGCAAAATTCATAGGCGCAATAATCAAATATAAAAGAAATAATACTAAGGTCTTTTAAAATACTTTCTTTGGTTCTGATTTCAGCTTAAGATGATAGCCGTATGCAGGGGTCATTTTGCAGAAAAAGAGGTGCAAAAGCTCATTAGCATACCTCATTAGAATAACTTATTTGCATATGCCACACCCTCTGATATCACCGGAGGTGTGTCAGAAGGCAACACCCACCGCTCATGCTCCACTGGACTGTTTTGTATTGCTATCTGGGGGGGGAGCTCTGCAACTTACCTGGCTGCTTCTTGTTCCTCGTGGCCCGGGGCTGATGGGAGCAGGGGGCGGGGCTTGTTGCATGTGCCCGCCCCCTGGGCTCTGTACTGCCGAAGCTCCGCTCCTGTGCGCTCCTGCAGGAAATGACCCCTGGCCGTATGAGCAGTACTAGATAGATAGATAGACCAGATGTTTGAGTAGTTTCCTGGAGAATGTGAGGCACAGTTTTTCTGCATAGTTCGTAGGAAAGGTGGATTGTAGAGGATTCTTAATTCTCAGTCCCTTAGGCATAACATGTCCAGGTGTTTGCATTTTGTAAGAAAGGAATCAATCAGTTTGTACCTGCGTGAGTTTCTTTGTAAGGTTGATGGAGTTCCATTCTATGCACGAAAGGGGGGGAGAACCTGCCACATTTTAAATCTAATATACATATTGCTTTAATGCGATCACAGTGAGGATCCACCTGGGAGTGAATTTCCATCACTTGTTCTTCTTGCAGAAGAAAAAGAGATTGCAGGCGTTATAAAATGTAGTTTTTGGATACGCCGCTTGCGCTCTGGCCGATGACGCCGGCTGGCCACTTTTGAATTGTGCCACTAACAGCTGCAGCCCTTTGCAGGCGATCGTACAACTCCTCTCTGCAGCCTGAAATGAAGATGATGAAGAAGCAGAAGACGAAGGTGCAGGTGAGGGGTCTGGAGACCAAGTCCAATGAGGAAAGTTTGAAGGAGCTGGGTCTGTTTAGCCTGGAGAGGAGACGACTGAGAGGGGATATGATAACCGTCTTCAAGTACCTGAAGGGCTGTCATAGAGAGGATGGTAGGGAGTTGTTTTCTGTTGCCCCAAAAGGTCGGACCAGGACCAACGGGTTGAAATTAAATTAGAAGAGTTTTCGGCTAAACATGAGGAAGAACTTCCTGACTGTTAGAGCGCTTCCATGGAGGAAAAGGCTTCCTCGGGAGGTGGTGGGCTCTCCTTCTTTGGAGGTTTTCAAGCAGAGGCTAGATGGCCATCTGACAGCAATGTGGATTCTGTGAACTTGGGCAGATTGGGGGGGGGGCAGGAAGGGCTGCATCAGTCTCGTGGACCTTTCTAAAACACCCAGGGAAATGCCGATCACCACTTTGGGGCCAGGCAGCCATTTTTCTCCAGGCCAGTTTGGCTGAAGATCCTGGAGGGGTTTTTGGTCATCTCCTGGGTGTGGAACAGCGGTCACTGCAGGTGTGGAGGGGGGAGGTATTTGCAGGGCTATTTTTGGGCAGGAACGCACAGGAACGGAGTTCCGGATGGCTCCCGAGTTGGCCACACCCAGCAGGAACTCATTAGCATAATAGGCCACGCCCAACAGCAGAAACTCATTAGAATTGGCTACATTAGGGGTGTGTGGCCTAACATGCAAAGGAGTTCCTGCTACAAAAAAAGGCCCTGGGTTTTGACAACAAACAGGGTAAACGGAATAAGAAGCAAAAGGTGGGTGTGGCTGGATGACCACACTTCTGGTAACATGGGGGGGCGGCCTAATGTGCTAATGAGCTGTGCTGTCGGGGGTGTGGCCTAATATGCTAATGAGTTCCTGCTGTTGGGTGTGGCCTATTATGCTAATGAGTTCCTGCTGGGCTTTTTCTACAAAAAGAGCCCTGGACTATTTGTGAATTTCCTGCATTGTGCAAGGGGTTGGACTAGATGACCCTTGGAGGTCCCTTCTATGATTCTAAGAAAATGACGATGAGGAGGAGGAGGAGGAGATTGGATTTATACCCCACTCTTCGCTACCTGAAGGAGTTTCAGAGCAGCACAGGGCATTGATCCTCTATTGCCTGGAGATCAGAATTCTCCAGTCCCCACCTGGAGGTTGGCGACTCTGAATTCCAGCCACAAAGCCATGAATAATTCCAGCTGTCTTGCCGTGTTAGCCTGCAGACGCAAAATAAAACCGGAGTCCGGTGACACCTCTGAGAGAAACAGAATTTATCCCGGTTAATTCATTTAACCCCCCAAAGCTTATGCCAGAAAGTGGCACCCGGTTCTTGTTCCCTTCTAAATACAACTCAGCTTGTGGTCTTTCCACTGCCCTTTTAATCATGAAGAGAGCAGCTAATAAAAATATCTCTATATTGGCTCCGGGCCATGCCAAACGCCACGAAAGCCATCGGAACAAGTTGAGCTAGTTTCTTTCACTGGCTAGCTGGCACCTCTAAAGGAAGTGGATTTGTTTGCGTTCGTCCCTTGGCAGAGCCAGTTTGGTGTGGCAGTTAAGTGCGTGGGCTCTAATCTGGGAGAACCGGGTTTGGTTCCCCACTCCTCCACTTGCACCTGCTGGATGACCTTGGGCAAGCCGTAGCTCTGTCAGAGCTGTTCTCTCAAGGGCAGTCTTTGAAAGAGCTCTCTCAGCCCCGCCTACCTCACAGGGTGTCTGTTGTGGGGAGTGGAAGGGAAAGGAGCTTGTAAGCCGCTCTGAGACTCCGAGTGAAGGGAAGGGTATAAATCCAACCTCCTCCTCCTTCCCTGGTGCTTCCTTTCCCCCGGAACAATGGTCCATCTCCAGCAGCAGTGAGCTGATAGACAATGAAAATGGACCCTCTGTGCATCACCCCACCTTGGCATCAAGTTGCAGCTGACAGATGGTGGCCCCGTGGGGTTTTCAAGGCAAGAGAGGAGCAGAGGTGGTTTGCCCTTGCCTGCCTCTGCGTAGCAACCCTGGACTTCCTTGGCGGCCTCCCATCCAAGCACTAACCAGGGATGATCCTGCTTAGCTTCTGAGTTCTGACAATTGTGGTTTCCCAGTTTGGAGAGGCACTTTGGTGCAGTGGTTAAGAGGATCTGGGAGAACCAGGTTTGCCACGAGTTTCTTTCGGAGCGGCTCTCTCAAGAGCAGTTCTCTCAGAGCTCTCTCAGCCCCACCGACCTCACAGGGTACCTATTGTGGGGAGGGGGAGGGAAAGGAGGTTGTAAGCCGCTCTGAGACTCCTTCAGGTAGTGAAAAAAGGTAAAGGTATCCCTTGCTCGAAAGCCAGTCGAATCCGACTCTAGGGTTGCGGTGCTCATCTCCGTTTCCAAGCCGAAGAGCCAGCGCTGTCCGAAGACGTTTCCGTGGTCATGTGGCCGGCATGACTAAACACCAAGGCGCACGGAACGCTGTCACCTTCCCACCGAACTGGTCCCTATTTATCTACTTGCAATTTCTTGCTTTCGAACGGCTCGGTTGGCAGGAGCTGGAACTGGAGACGGGAGCTCACTCCGTCATGCGGCACACTCGGGTCTCGAACTGCTGAACGACCTTCCACAGCCTGCAGTTCAGCGTCTTAACCACTTGAGCCACCGCAGCTCAGGTAGTGAAGGGCAGGGTAAGAATCCAGTCTCCTCCTCTTCCATGGCCTGCCTCTGCAGAGCAACCCTGGCCTTCCTCGGTGGTCTCCCATCCAAATACTAACCAGGGCCGACCCCTGCTTAGCTTCCAAAATCTGACGGGACTGGGTTAGCTTGAGCTATTTGGGTCGGGGCCACTTTGCTCTTACTGTTGTGGAAAGACTTGTATTACATCACTGGCAAGATAAATGTCTACCTTTCATAATCCAGTAGACTGAGGATCTTTGGCAAATGGATGACAATAGCATAGCGACGTATATTTTTAGATATTTGGAAACTTTTAAATAGATGCCTGCAGGAGCGCATAGGAGCGGAGCTCCGGCACTAAAGAGCCCATGCAACAAGCCCCACCCCCTGCTCCCAGCAGCCCTCAGTCAGAGCAAGAAGCAGCCAGGTAAGCTGCAGAGCCCTCCCCCAGTCCCCCCGGTCCAAAACAGTCCAGTGGCACCTTTAAGACCAAGTTTTGTTCTGGTACAAGCTCTCCCTCCTCTGCAAGGACAGATCTGCACGCCCCCCCCCCCGAATGGCTAGCAATCCAAAACAGTCCAGTGGCACCTTTAAGACCAAATTTTATTCAGGTACAAGCTCTCCCTCCTCTGCGAGGACAGATCTGCACGGCCCCCCCCCCAATAGCTAGCAATCCAAAACAGTCCAGTGGCACCTTTAAGACCAAGTTTTGTTCAGGTACAAGCTCTCCCTCCTCTGTGAGGACAGATCTGCACATTCCCCCCCCCCAATAGCTAGCAATCCAAAGCAGTCCAGTGGCACCTTTAAGACCAAGTTTTATTCAGGTACAAGCTCTCCCTCCTCTGCGAGGAGAGATCTGCACACACACCCCCCAATAGCTAGCAATCCAAAACAGACCAAGTGTTATTCAAGGTACAAGCTCTCCCTCCTCTGCGAGGACAGATCTGCATGTCCCACCCCCAATAGCTAGCAATCCAAAATAGTCCAGTGGAGCCTGAGCGGTGGGTGTTGCCTTCTGAAACACTTCCGGTGATGTCAGGGGGTGTGGCATATGCAAATAAGTTATGCTAATGAGCTCCTGTACCTCTTTTTCTACAGAATGACCCCTGGATGCCTGTATCTACAGTTGTGCTAACCTGGACGCCCAGGCTAGCCCGATGTTGTCAGATCTCAGAAACTAAGCAAGGTCGGCCCTGGTTATTACTTGGATGGGAGACCACCAAGGAAGCCCAGGGTTGCTACGCAGAGACAGGGAATGACAAACCACCTTCTGAATGCCTCTTGCCTTGAAAACCGTACAGGGTCACCATAAGTTAGCTCTGACTCGAAGGCAAAAAGATAATAATCTAGACTGGCCCCCATTGTTGTTATTTTTTACATTTCTTCTCTGCTTGGGGAGAGGGCAGGGTTTGGGGAGGGGAGGGGCCTCAGCAGGGGAGAATGGCTGTTTTTTTGGGGGGTGCGCTCTGTGTCATTATACCCGGGCCCAGAGCTGGCAACCATAAACCACACAGATTGCAGCCAGTGCTCCCTCTAAGCTGTGGAGTCTTGTGAGCACAAATTCTACTTTGTGAGCTACTGGCATGAAAGTTGTGAGCGAGCGATTTGGCTGCTGCATAAATCAGTTTGCTCTGGAGCCCTCCTTCCCGAGCGGAGACAAGAATGGGTGAGCCGGAGGCTAAAAAACGGTGAGCTCGCTCACGCTCACTCAACTTAGAGGGAACACAGCTCTGGAGCCATCCTTCCTGAGCTACGACAAAACTGCGAGCCGGAGGCTAAAAAACTGTGAGCTTGCTCACACTTACTCAGCTTAGAGGGAACACTGCCCATGACCCTTGGAGAACTTTCCTCCCCTGCCACATATTTTGTGAGTCTTTAAGGTGCTCCTGGACGCTTGCTCTTTTCTAGTGTTGCGATGATAGAGTCAGGTGGCTAGCAATGCTCCCTCTAAGCTGAGCGAGTCTTGTGAGCAAAAATTCTACTTTGCAAGCTGCTGGCATTACGAGTTGTGAGTGAGCGATTTGGCCGCTGCATGAATTAATTTGCTCTGGAGCCATCCCTTCCTGAGTGGAGGCAAAAATGTGTGAGCCGGAGGCTAAAAAACTGTGAGCTCGCTCACACTAACTAAGCTTAGAGGGAGCACTGATTCACAGCAGGCTCTCTGCCCTGGCTCCGCTAGGCCGGCCAAGCGGCTGCTGCCGCCAAAGACGTGCTGTCCTGTTTGGATCTCGCACCCATCGCTGAAATTCGGAGCCCCTCCGCGAGGTACAAAGAGAGCCCAGGGAGGGCTGGGCCGGAGCGTGTCCTCCTGTCACCTTCAGGCCTCTCGGAAAGGCAAACGCTCCGAATGCCTTGTCTCCTGCCAGACCCAAAGGAGGACTTGCAAGCCCTGAGTCCACACGGTCACAAGTAAGTCCCCCCCCCCATCTTGGCCTAGAGGTAGGGTTGCTAGCTTCCAGGTGGGGGTCTGGTGTAGTGGTTAAGTGCGCGGACTCTAATCTGGGAGAACCGGGTTTGATTCCCCCACTCCTCCACTTGCAGCTGCCGGATGACCTCGGGCAAGCCATAGTTCTGGTCAGAGCTGTTCTTGAAAAAGAGCAGTTTCTGTCAAGAGCTCTCTCAGCCCCACTGACCTCACAAGGTGTCTGTTGTGGGCCAGTCACGAGTTCTCTCAGAGCTGTTCTTTCAAGGGCAGTCCTCGAGAGAGAGCTCTCAGCCCCACCGACCTCACAGGGTGTCTGTTGTGGGGAGGGAAAGGAGATTGTAAGCCGCTCTGAGACTCCTCTGGGTAGTGAAGGGTGGGGTATAAATCCAATCTCTTCTTCTTCTTCTCTCAGAGCTCTCTCAGCCCCACCGACCTCACAGGGTGTCTGTTGTGGGGAGGGGAAGGGAAAGGAGTTTGTAAGATGCTCTGAGACTCCTTTGGGTAGTGAAGGGTGGGACATAAATCCAATCTCTTCTTCTTTTTCTTCTTCTCCTCCTCCACCTCCTCCTCCTCTCCTGGAATTACTACTGATGTCCTGACGACAGAGATCAGTTCCCCCTGGAGAAAATGGCTGCTTTGGAGGGTGGACTCTGTGGCATTGGACTCCACTGAAGCCCCTCCCCTCCACAAACCCCGCCCTCCTTAGGCTCCACCCCCAAAATCTCCAGGAATCCCCCAACCCGGAGTTAGCAACCCTGTCTGTCACCCAGAAAGGCTGTCGCTTCTGAAGTGGTGCCCGTCACAAGAAGGGCTAGAGTTGCCAACCTCCAGGTGTTGGCTGGAGAGCTCTTGGAATGACAACAAATCTCCAGGCAACAGAGATCAGTTCCCCTAGGAAAAATGGCCACTTTGGAAGGTGGGGCATTATACCCCCTGGAAGCCCTTCCCCAAACCCCGCCCTCCTCAGTCTCCACCCCCCAAATCTCCAGGTATTTCCTGACCTGGAGCTGGCAACCTTATCAAGGGTATACATTGTCTCAAAGCATTTAAAGAACACTTACCTCCCTCCCCTCCTTCATCACAACTTCACCCGTCCATGCACATTTCTGCAGATTTAATTTGGCAAACTGATCACTGGCAAATTTGTCAATCAATTGACTGCGATTTCTGTGAAATTTAAGGCCGTTTTCATGGTGTTGTTCACTGTGTAATTACACTGTTTTTATTGCGTTTTGTAAACTGCCTTTATTGTCCCATAATTAATGTACAGTTTCAACTCATTGTTCTCCAGTCTTGTAATCCTGCTTTATCGTTTCTATTAGGCTGTGTTCTGTAGGGTGGTGCTCTCAAAAGTTTGCCAACTGAGTTGATTGGGTCGTTGGTTCGGTTTGTGATTGGCACTCCGTTCTGAGCTGAGGGACGGCAGCGAGAAAAGTGGACACTCAATCAAATCTCTTCTTATATATATTTGTGTTTTCGTGTGGCACTCTGCTGAACATTCCATGCGCTCCCAGATCAGTTGGCTCCCTGATCTGCCACTCAGAAGGTGTCCCTATCCACTGGCTGCGTTGCCTGAGTCCCGCCTCCAACATTCTAAACAGCTTGCTGTTCCTCTCCCCCCCCCCATAGCCAGTCGGAACACAGAGGTAATTTGCATATGCACCCTGATTGGCCTTTGCCTCTAACATTCTAAACAGTTTGCTGTTGCTGTTGGGAGTCACTGAATGTGTCCTGGGGTAAAATACATATCCCAATCTTCCCTTAAACGGTCACTGGAGTTGCCAATCTCCCTGTGGGGCCTGGAGATCTCTCAGAAATCACCATTTTCCCCAGCCACAGCACATCATTTCCCCTACAGAAAATTTCCCAGCTATTACAACTGATCTCCAGATGACCAAGATCAGTTCTCCTGGAGACAATGGCTGCTTTGGGCAGTGAACTCTATGGCATTATTCCCTGCTGAGGTCCCTCCCCACCCCAAACCCTGCCCTCCCCAGGCTCTATCTCTTAAATCTACAGGTATTTCCCAACCCAGAGTTGGCAACCGTGTAATTGGCTATGGAACCACTTTCCAGACCCTTGGAACCCAGAAGACATGGCATAGGAGGAGGTGCTTTTCTACCTTAGCTGCCACTGCATAACCCCCCTCCAACATAAGTCAGGGGTGGAGGGAACCCAGACCCTTGGAACCCAGAAGACATGGCATAGGAGGAGGTGCTTTTCTACCTTAGCTGCCACTGCATAACCCCCCTCCAAAAAAACAAAAACAAAGCATAAGTCAGGGGTGGAGGGAACCATGCCTGTTACCATGAGGCTGTCCTCCCATACTACCCACTTGGGGCAGCAAAATGACTTGAGACAGCCCTGCCTTTTAGCTATGCAGAAGGAAAGAAACATGGCTTGCCTCCCTCCGTTTCCCCCTTCCCTCTGCCGCCCCACCAACCACAGCTGGGACACTCACCTGGAGCTTCCTTCTAGAGCTCACAACAGGCCTTACTCCTAGTAAATACATAAATATAACTGACCAATGGTTCTGTTGGAGTGAGCGACTCAGCACGCCTGGACACTGGGGGGGGGGGCGCTACATCAAGGGTGTATAGGTGTCATCTCCTTGAATGGAATGCCTCTCTTTGTCTTAACCTGGGAACTGCTCTCTGCCCTCTCCTCTCCCTTTTCCCTCTCCCTTTCTTCACATGGCCTTCCATGGAGAGACACGTCTCTGCAGGTCTCTCCTGTAGATACAGAGCTGTCATATTCCCACACATATGATGCTGGACAAGCTGGCCATTAGTGACAGGGAAAGGACTCTTTAGATTAGGCTTCTATAAAGTACTGAGTCCAGCGGAGGCTGAACTGCCATCTTTCGGGTACGTTGTCGGGCTCTCAGCTCTGCTCCTGCAGAGTGCAGGGGGTTGGACTAGATGACCTGCAAGGTCCCTTCCGACTCTAACATTCTATGATTCTATGATGCGTAGTAGCGTGATTACAGCTCATACTTTATTGGTTACATGGAGAACTTGAGATCCTTAGTCTGGCCCGAGGCCAACTGCTATCCCCATAGCAAACCACACCCAAACACCCAAACACACCCGGGAAACGCTATTTACAGTGCACTCGAGTCCCATAGGTCCTTACTCGGATCCTAGCCCTCTGATAGGTGCGGGCTAGGATCCGTTCGGGCTATTGTCTCTACGAGCGAAGCTAGGGCCCTCCGCATGGCCACGTGCGGACCCGACCGCGTGTGCGGTCGTACTTGGTACACAACACCTTCTTCTCTCTCCTTTTGACTGCCACCTGAATGTGACCTGGATCTACTTGAATAAATATATTTATTATATTTGTACCCCGCCCTACCCCCCTGTCAGACTCCCATCACATCAACGAAGTACACACTTGTAGGCAGGGGTCATTTCGTAGAAAAAGAGCTAGGGGAACTCATTAGCATAACTCATTAGCATATGCCACACCCCCTGACATCACCGGAAGTGTGTCATAAGGCCACACCCCCTGACATCACTGGAAGTGTGTCATAAGGCCACACACCCCACCCCCAACGGTCCCGGCCGCCGCTGCTGGCCTTGCAGCTCCACTGCCGAGCCCCGTGAGGGGCCCGGCGGTGGACCTGCAAGACCGGCGGGAGTGCAAGGAAGCCCCGCGAAGGCCCTCCCTGGCCCCCGGCAGGCAGAGGTGGGGAGAGGCAGGGAGGAAGCAACTTACCCTCCCTCTTCTCCTGCCTCCTCCTGGCTGAATGAGGGCCGGAAGCAGGGCAGCCGGAAGCAGGGGGCGGGGCTTCATCATGTGCCCCGCCCCCCATAGATTATAGGAAATTCAAAAAGCTGACGCCCAATTGCGGGTCTTCCCGCGCGTGCCATTGAGCCTGGGAAGCAACGCTCCTACTTAATCATAACATACTGCTTCTCATGGATAATGCCATGAGATCACCCAAGCTACTACCCGCCAGCAACCACCTGTGGCCTTGAGAGATATGGACGTTCCTGCAACTAGGCAATTAAGCGCATAAACAGGCATACATGGGGAAGTGAAAGCAAACAAGCGCATACCCATAGAATAGGGGAACATAGGAGCATACACAGAGAACAGGGAACCATAGGAGCATACACAGAGAATAGGGAAACATATTGGCAGCTTGCTGACACCCCCCAAAAACGTACGTTTACCTTTTCTGCAGTCTACTTCTCGGGGGATTTATTTACTGCACTCTGTATCACGTTGGGCAAAACTCGGCTCTATTAACCGAAATATCCCAGTAGGTTCTAGTCTTGGGACCTGCTTTTGGAATCGTCTGGCTCGCCGCGCGATCGAGAAACAAATAAGAAAGGTATCCGTAATCGACTGCTGGGATCTGTGGTGGGTGATGGCGGAAAGGGCCGCCAACAAGCCACAGCTGACCGATGGCAGCCCCGCAGGGTCTTCAAGGCAAGAGACATTCAGAGGTGGGTTTGCCAATGCCTGCCTCTGTGCCATGACCCTGGGCTTCCTCGGTGGTCTCCCACCCAAGTACTAACCAGGACCGACCCTGCTTAGCTTCTGAGATATGACAAGATCAGGCTAGCCAGAGCCATTTCAGGTCGTGGGAACGCGTCACCAAGTTGCAGCTGATTTATGGCAACCAGTGTTCCCTCTAAGCTGAGTGAGTGTGAGCTAGCTCACAGTTTTTTAGTCTCCGGCTCACACATTTTTGTCTTAGCTCAGGGAGGATGGGGCTCCAGAGGAGACTAATCTATGCAGTAGCCAAATGGCTCGCTCACAACTTTAATGCCAGTAGCTCACAGAGTAGAATTATTGCTCACAAGACTCCACAGCTTAGAGGGAGCATTGATGGCAACCCTGTAAGATTTCCACGGCAAGAGATGAACGGAGGTGGTTTGCCACTGCCTGCCTCTGTATAGCGACCCTGGGGTTCCTTGGTGGTCTCCCATCCAAGGCCAGTTTGGTGCGCAGACTTGAAGCTGGGAGAACCAGGTTTGATTCCGCATTCCTCCACATGCAGCTGCTGGTGTCACCTTGGGTCAGTCACAAGTTCTCTCAGAGCTGTTCTCTCGGGTGCAGTTCTCAAAAGAGCTCTCTCTCTCTCAGCCCCACCGACCTCACAGGGTGTCTGTGGTGGGGAGGGGAAGGGAAAGGAGATTGCAGGCCGCTCTGAGACTCCTTCGCGTAGTGAAGGGCAGGACCGCTTTTCCCCACACGTTCCCCAGAGAGCACTAAAATCAGGGTCCCAAAATCGCCTGGCCCCACCAGGCCCTAAAGAAGGCAGGCTTAAGATGAGGAGGGCCAGGGCCTTCTCTGTGGTGGCCCCACACTGAAGGAACGAGCTCCCGGATGACACCAGAGCCCTGCCGGGACCTTTTATAGTTCCGCAGGGCTTGCAAGACGGAGCTCTTCCACCAGGCCTTCGATTAGGGAGCCGTCAACAGACACCCTGGGAGGTAGGTGGGGCTGAGAGAGCTCTTTCGAGGACTGCCCCTGAGAGGACAGCTCTGGGAGAACTTGTGACTGACCCAAGGTCACAACAGCAGCTGCATGTGGATGCGTGGGGAATCAAACCTGGCTCTTCCAAGTTAGAGTCCACGCTCCTAACCACTACACCAAACTTAAAAGGAGGGGTGCACACCTCTCAAGAGCAGTGTTCCCTCTTTGTTGAGTTCATAGAATCATAGAATGTTAGAGTTGGAAGGGACCTTGCAGGTCATCTAGTCCAACCCACTGCACTCTGCAGGAGCATAGCCGAAAGATAGCCCTACGACATACCCGAAAGATGGTCGTCCAGCCTCCGCTCAAAAACGTCCAGCGAAGGAGCCTCCACCACCTCCCGAGGCTGTCTATTCCACTGCTCAGCCACTCTGACAGTTAGGAAGTCTCTCCTGATATTTAGCCGGTAATGACTTTCTTGTAACTTCCACCCATTCGATCTAGTCTTGCAATCTGAAGTAAGAGAGAATAGATCCGCTCCACCTTCTACATGACAGCCCTTCAGATACTTGAAGACTGCAATCGTGTCCCCTCGAAGCCTTCTCTTTCCCAGGCTAAACAGACGCAACTCTTTCAGCCTTTCCTCGTAAGACTTGGATTCCAACCCTCTCACCATCCTGGTTGCCCTCTCCTGGACACGCTCGAGCTTGTCAACATCCTTCCTACAATGTGGTGCCCAAAACCTCGTACTTTTCTAGCCCCCGGCTCACAGATTTTTGTCTCAGCTCAGGGAGGATGGCGCCAGGGCAAACTAATTTATCCAGCAGCCAAGTGGCTCGCTCTCAACTTTAATGCCAGTCACTCACAAAGCAGACTTCTTGCTCACAAGACTCCACAGCTTTGAGGGTGCATCGCTCAAGAGACATGTGTTTATGTGCAGGTATAGAGCTTCCCCAGACAGACATACACACCGGCACCACCCCCAACCCCAACCCGCGAACACTTCCTGCATCTGATGAAATGGAGTCTCTAGTCCGTGGACGTTTATGCCGCCGTAAATCTGTTAGTTATTAAAGTGCCGCAACAGCCTATTGCAGTTCCGGGGGGCGTTCAGATCTGTTAAAATGACATCACTGCAGTAACCGCGAAAAGGGAGGCTGATGAGGGGGGACGCATTTCGTCCCTCATTTCTTAGAAACCCATTCAGTCACGTCTCTGTCTGTGGGAACAGGCTATTCTGCAGATGGCGTGCAATACGTGCGGGGGGGGGGCTGACTGACTACGCTTTTCGAGGGGTTGGGGGGAGTGTGAGAAGCAAGCAAGGGGGTATTCTGGGAGGGGGACATGAGGAGGGGTGAAGGGAGCAGTCCAATTAGATGGAATGTGGGGGAGAAGAAGAGGTAAGTTGCCAACCGGCCTAGAGATCTCCTGGAATTGCAGTTGGCCTCCAGATCACATGAAGACATGAAGCTGCCTTCTACTGAATCGGACCATCAAGGTCAGTATTGTCTACTCAGACTGGCAGCTGCTCTCCAGGGTCCTTCACATCACCTCCTGCCTGGTCCTTTTAATTAGAGATGCCGGGGATTGAACCTGGAACCTTCTGCACGCCAGGCAGAGGCTCTTCCACTGAGCCACAGCCCCTCTTTACAGCTCTCCAGGGTCTCAGATAGAGGTCTTTCACACCGCCACCTACCTGGTCCTTTTAACTGGAGATGCCAAGGATTGAACCTGGGACCTTCTGCATGCCAGGCAGAGGCTCTTCCACTGAGCCACAGCCCCTCTTTACAGCTCTCTAGGGTCTCAGGATGAGGTCTTCCACATCACCTCCTGCCTGGTCCTTTTTACCTGGAGATGCTGGGGATTGAACCTGGGACCTTCTGCATGCCAGGCAGAGGCTCTTCCACTGAGCCAAGACCCTCTTTACAGCTCCCCAGGGTCTCAGGCTGAGGTCTTTCCCACCACCTCCTGCCTGGTCCTTTTCACTGGAGATACCGGGGACTGAACCTGGGACCTCCTGCATGCCAGGCAGAAGCTCTTCCACTGAGCCACAGCCCCTCTTTACAGCTCTCCAGCATCTCAGGCTGAGGTCTTTCCCACCACCTCCTGCCTGGTCCTTTTAACTGGAGATGCCGAGGATTGAACCTGGGACCTTCTGCACGCCAGGCAGAGGCTCTTCCACTGAGCCACGGCCCCTCTTTACAGCTCTCCAGGGTCTCAGGCGGAGGTCTTTCCCACCACCTCCTGCCTGGTCCTTTTAACTGGAGATGTTGGGGACTGGACCTGGGACCTTCTGCATGCCACGCAGAGGCTCTTCCACTGAGCTACAGCCCATCTTTACAGCTCTCCAGGGTCTCAGGCTGGGATCTTTCCCATCACCTCCTGCCTGGTCCTTTTAACTGGAGATGCCAGGGATTGAACCTGGGACCTCCTGCACGCCAGGCAGAGGCTCTTCCACTGAGCCACAGCCCCTCTCTAGTTCCCCCGGAGAAAACAGCAACTTCGGAGGGTGGACTGTATGGCATTATGCCCCACTGAGGTTCTTCTGACCAGCCGAAAATGTCAGGGCTGCTACAGGCCTTCCCACTGAGCTGGCGTCCCTTGGTGCGGCGACTCTGAGCTCGGGTTGCCAGCCTCCAGGGGGCACCTGGATACATTCCGCTTTTCCAATCGATCCCCAGGCGATAGAGACCAGTCGCCATGGAGAAAGTGGCTGCTTTGAAGGGTGGACTCTATGACATTATAGCCTGCTGAGGCCCCTCCCCTCCCTAAGCCCCTCCCTCCCCAGGTTCAATCCCTTTTTCCTTCCGGGATCACGCTGTCTGGAGGCCAAAGTTTCACGGCCCCAAGCCAAACATAATGCCATAAGAAAACACACCTTCTTGGGAGGAACTTCCGGTCTGGGCGTTTGCTTTTTCGTGAGAACCGGCTGATTAATGTTTGGAATGTTTATGGCTGTGACTCTGGCCGGGAACTGTGAGAAAAGCTGAACTGTGACAGCGAGAAAGTGCCTTATAAGCGCTTTTAAAAGTCAACAGTTGCGGAGGAAGATCCAGCGAAGAGAATGGCAGCGTTTAAAAGTGAAACTGGAATTAAAAAGAAAAAGAAAATCCATTCTCAGAGCTAGGGATCTTTGGAAAGGGCATGAAAGAGCATGAAAGAGTGAAGATTTACAGTATATGAAATGGAAGCGTTAACAGCGACCCGGAGGAGGACTGGAAAAGCCGGAGAGAGGGAAACAGAAGAAGCCCCTCCATGAAATCGGGAATTTAAAAGAAGCCAGCACGTGAAGGAGCGATTCTGAATGCGCCTTGAGGAAACTTTAACTAACAGAGCATCGAATGAACACTACTAATACACTAACATAGATAACACCTTTAACTGGTTTGAAGAAAGAAGTTTGACTGCACACAGAAGAAGCCTAAGAAGATAATTTTGACATTACTAACAGATTAATTTACAAGTTAATATATCACTCAGCTTTCTCTTTCTCCCACTATATACCCTCCCTATTTTTCTATTTAAGCGAAATACCTCTCCTTTTTAGGAGAGTAAATAAAGCCTTTATTAAAAAAAGAAAAAGAAAACACACCTTCTTTGCCATCGTTTCCCATACTTTTCCATTACGTATTTTACCGCATTGCTGCCCCACGTTTCTCCCCAATGTCGCCCCCAAAGTGGCTTGCAACATTCCCTTCTCCCCTTTCTCCATTTTATCCTCTATGCCAGGTGTGTCAAACATGCGGCCCGGGGGCCGGATTAGGCCCCCGGAGGGCTTCTATCTGGCCCGCAGTGGAACTGGCTGTCTTCTGCTCCTTCTGGTTCTGCTGCTGCGTCATTGTAGGTTTGCAGCTTACGGAGACACACCTGAACAGCACTCTCAAGATTGCAAGAGCACAGACATTTTGATGCAATAACTCAGAACAAGAGGTGTCAGTTATCAGACACTGTTAAATAAATAAAATATTGAAAGAGTGCTCATGTTTTAAGCATGTTTTTATTTTAAGTAAAAAAACAAACCCTTTGTGTTTGTGTCCTTTATAAAGTTTATATCTCTGCTACCTGGCATTACATTTTATGACACACACGGCACGGCCCAACAAGGTCTCACTTATGTCAGATCCGGCCCTCACAACAAATGAGTTCGACACCCCTGCTCTATGCCTACGACCCCTCTGCATATCACACCTAATCCCATCACACCTTCTGTTGTCATTTGCCATTTGATGTCATTCAGCATCTGAAATCACTCCACTTTCAAATAAAGAGGGTAGACGGACTCACACAGGCCCATAGCTACGGTGGGGCTTGGAGGGGTGTCTGCCCCCTTTCTTAAAGGCACAGCCCCACAAGGATTTCTCCTCTAAATGCTTTCCCCCCCCCAATTGTTTTTTTAAAAATGTTATGGTGTGTGCTCCTTTAAGCAGAGTGGGGTGCTGTCCTGGACTAATTCCCATACTGAGCAAGGGGGTTGGAGTAGGTGACCTCTAGGATCCCTTCTAACTCCGTGTCAAGAAGCTGGTCTCCTTGAAGAGAGTTTTTCTGTCTAAATGTTATCTTTCTTGACTACAGAAGTCATCGCCCTCACCTCACCTGCTTGTTCTCAGAATGGTTGCTTAGGCTGGCAGAAGTGATTAACTTGCAGCAGCTGAGAACTGTCATCTAAAGTGGCTGACAGCTTGTGATTTAGAGATCTATTCTGGTGACAGCTTCCTGTTGGCTAAACGGCTTTTCTTTCTGTACTGAGAACTTCAGCCCCACTGGAAAACAATCTGCCCCACATGCTACAAAATCCTGGGTACGGGCCTGGACTCACCTTCTAGCTGCATCTGAAGAAGTGAGCCGTGACTCACAAAAGTGCATCCCCTGCCAAACGTTTTGTGAATCTTTAAGGTGCTACTGGACTCTCGCTCTTTTCTCCGGTGCAATGGGTTAGGCTGAGAGGGTGTGTGGCTGGCCCGAGGTCTCCGCACCTGCTTCCGTGGAAGAGTGCCGATTCGAACCTGGATCTCCCAGATCTGAGTCTGACACTCGGCCACACCACGCTTCCTCTTGTCTGTTCTAGACCACATCTACTGGTTTGGTGTAGAGGTTAAGAGCGTGTACTCTAATTTTGAGAACCAGGTTTAAGAACATAAGAACATAAGAGATGCCAATGTTGGATCAGGCCAAAGGCCCACCCCGTTCAACACTCTGTGTCACACAGTGGCCAGAAATAGCAGGTGCCATCAGGAGGTCCAGCAGTGGGGCCAGGACACCAGAAGCCCTCCCACTGTTGACCCCCCCAAGCACCAAGAAGACAGAGCATCCCTTGCCCCAGAGCCCCTATCTATACCTTGTGGCTAATAGCCACTGATGGACCTCTGCCCCATATGCTTATCTAATTCCCTTTTGAAGCCGTCCATGCTTGTAGCCGCCACCACTTCCTGTGGCAGTGAATTCCAAGTGTTAATCACTCTTTGGGTGAAGAAGGACTTCCTTTTATCCGTTCTAACCTGACCGCTCAGCAGTTTCATGGAGTGCCCACGAGTTCTTGTATTGTGAGAAAGGGAGAAAAGTACTTCTTTCTCTATTCCCCACTCCTCCACATGCAGCTGCTGGTGTGACCTTGGATCAGTCACCAGCTCTCAGAGCTGTCCTCTCAAGAGCAGTCCTCGAAAGAGCTCTCTCAGCCCCACCTACCTCACAGGGTGTCTGTTGCGGGGAGGGGAAGGGAAGGAGATTGTCCTTCAGGTAGTGAAGGGCGGGGTATAAATCCAATCTCCTCCTCTTCCTTCTTCCTCTTCCTCCTCCTCCTCTTCTTCTTCCTCTTCCTCCTCTTCTTCTTCTATTAGCTGTCACATGGGGGAAAGGGGAGGTCTGATAGAGGAATTAAGATCAAGGGGAGGAATCTGGCCAGGAATTAAGATGAAGGGGAGGGGCCCTCTTTGCAGGACTGTCCTGTCAATCAAAGAAGCTTGTTTGGCGGGTACTCGAGACACGGCCTTTTCAGTGGCTGCCCCACAGATGTGGAACAACCTCTTCAGAGAGGCGTGCCTAGGCCCCTCACTGTCAATCTTTTAAATCTAATTCTTTTATACCCTGCCTTTCTCCCCAACGGGAACCCAAGGCGGCTTACATCCTCCTCCCTTCCTCTCTTTTTCCTCACAACCGCCCTGTGAGGTGGGTTAGGCTGAGAGAGTGTGACTGGCCCAAGGTCACCCAGCGGGCTTCCATGGCACGAGCCAGCAACCCTACCTGGCTGAAATTGGCTCTCCCGTATTGTCGATCAGGCTTCTTTGTGCTCCAGGATCCTTGGGACCAGTGTTCCCTCTAAGCTGAGTTAGTGTGAGCTAGCTCACAGTTTTTTAGTCTCCGGCTCACCCATTTTTGCCTAAGCTCAGGAAGGGATGGCTCCAGGGCGAACTAATTCATGCAGCAGCCAAATCACTCACTCACGCCTTTAACGCCAGTAAGCTCACAAAGGAGAATTTTTGCTCACAAGACTCGCAGCTTAGAGGGAGCGTGGCTCACAGGGGTGTCTGTTGTGGGGAGGGGGAAGGGAAAGGAGTCTGTAAGCCACTCTGAGACTCCTTCGGGTAGTGAAGGGCGGGTATAAATCAAATCTCTTCTTCCTCCTTGACTTGCAGCTGCTGGATGACCTTGGGCAAGCCGTAGTTCTGATAAGAGCTGTTCTTGAAGGAAATGCAGTTTCCGTCAAGAGCTCTCTCAGCCCTACCCACATCCCAGGGCATCTGTCGTGGAGAGGGGAAGGGAAAGGAGTTTGTAAGCCGCTCTGAGACACCTCTGGGTAGTGAAGGGCGGGGTATACATCCAGTCTCCTCCTCCTCCTCCTCTCCTCCTCCTCCTCCTCTTTCCAGATGTTCTCAAATCAGCATGTTGCCATGCAATGGTTAACTAGTTCAACACACACACACACACACATACACACCAATCCTGGCCCAATGACATCATCGATTTAATTGCGGTAATTAGTTGGACATCCTTTTAACGCCATGCTTTTATTGGCCTGGCTCCCCGCCAAGAGTCTTCTGCTTTGCTCATCAAGATGGGGAAGCGGGTTTAAAAAAGAAGAAGAAGAACTGCAAATGGAGATGGCCAAAAAGGGGTGGTGGTCTTCCTCTCCCTCCCTCCCTCGCCTGGATCCACCATAAGATTTCCCGCCAGCTTAATGGAGTGGGAGGTACTCACTGGCGTCTTTCTGCTCCGAGCTTGCTTGGGAGAGAGCTCCCCTCCCCAGGGGATGGCGCCTACTAAGGAGCCCTCTCGACAAGGTGGCATCCCAAATGAACTCCCAAACAAATACAATGCGATTATGTAAAGGTAAAGGTTCCCTTGCTCAAAAGCCAGTCGAGTCCGATTCTAGGGTTGCAGTGCTCATCTCCGTTTCCAAGCCGAAGACCCAGCGCTGTCCGAAGACGTTTCCGTGGTCATGTGGCCAGCATGACGAAACACCAAGGTGCACGGAATGCTGTTACCTTCCCACTGAAGCGGTACCTATTTATCTACTTGCAATTTCTTGCTTTCGAACTGCTAGGTTGGCAGGAGCTGGAACTAGAGACGGGAGCTCAGTTCCGTCATGCGGCACACTCGGGTCTCGAACGGCTGAACTACCGACCTTCCACAGCCTGCAGTTCAGCGTCTTAACCACTTGAGCTACCGCAGCTCCTATTATTCGATTAGCTGCACTGTTTTGGCCAGGAGTACCCAACGTGGTGCCCGGGGGAGGCAGGATGCCCACGGACACATTTCTTGGTGCGCCCTGAGTGTTTCTAGAAAGTAGGTGGTGTCAGGTAAGGCTGCTGCCCAGCAAGGCTTCTGATTGGCCACTGAAGGTCTGGCCGGCTGTGGAGTTCAAAATACCATTGTTTCTGAGGCAAGAAGAAGATATTGGATTTATACCCCCCACCCTTCACTACCCAAAGGAGTCTCAGAGTGGCTTGCAATCACCTTCCCTTCCCCTCCCCACAACAGACACTCTGTGAGGTGGGTGGGGCTGAGAGAGCTCTCTCTCGAGGACTGCCCTTGAGAGAGCAGCTCTGAGAGAACTTGTGACTGACCCAAGGTCACACCAGCAGCTGCATGTGGAGGAGTTGCGGATCAAACCCAGTCCTCCCAGATTAGAGTCTGTATTCTTAACCACTGCACATACATAACATAGACCTTTATTGGCATAACACAGTAACAATAGGGGAAATAACGGAACAAATGAATAGATCAAAACAAGTTACACCAGCAAGAGGTCATTTTTAAACTTCTCAGTAATAATAAACTCAGTAATATAGCAATCCCAATGACACAAAGAAAATTAAGACTTGTACACCACTAAACCTGGAAGTGAACTACACCAAACTGGCAGCTGCCCATGACAGTATTTGGTTTATTCTTGCTCACCCCTCTTTCCCAGAGTATTTTTTTAAATTACCCTGACCTTTTCTTTTTTTTACCCTAAAACTACTGCACCAGTTGGGTGTCGTGGTTAAGTGCGTGGTCTCTAATCTGGGAGAACCGGGTTTGATTCCCCACTCCTCCACTTGCGCCTGCTGGATGGCCTTGGGCGAGCCATAGTTCTGTCAGAGCTGTTCTCTCACGGACAGTTCTGGAAAGAGCTCTCTCAGCCCCACCTACCTCCCAGGGTGTCTGTTGTGGGGAGGGGAAGGGAAAGGAGTTTGTAAGTCACTCTGAGACGCCGAGTGAAGGGTGGGGTATAAACCCAATCTCCTCCTGCTCCAGCCAGTTTAGTGTAGTGGTTAAGTGCGTGGACTCTAATCTGGGAGAACTGGGTTTGATTCCCCACTCCTCCACTTGCACCTGGCTGGATGACCTTGGGCAAGCCTAAGCTCTGACAAGAGCTGTTCTTGAAAAAGAGCAGTTTCTCTCAGAGCTCTCTCAGCCCCACCGACCTCACAGGGTGTCTGTTGTGGGGAGGGGAAGGGAACGGAGTTTGTAAACTGCTCTGAGACACCTTTGGGTAGCGTAGGGCGGGGTATAAATCCAATCTCTTCTTCTTCTAGGGTTGCGAAGTCCAATTTTCTTACCGGCGGGGGAGCCTCGCTGGGCTCCAGGAGCTGGTCTTCGATGTGTGCGCGCGCTGCCAGCACGTCACTGGAAGTGACGTGCGACGTCGATCACGTTGAGGGCGGGGCCCCAATCGTCGGAGGGAAAACCATAGAGTTTCCCCTCCGATGATCGGGGCCACGCCCCCAACGTGACTGACGTGGTTGCGTCACCTTTGGTGATGCAGCCGCACTTCGGGAGGCGGAGTTCCCCTCGGGGCCCGATTCCGTGGCGGTGGAAATCGGGCCTCCAAAGAGGGGGTTTACCCGCCCCCCGCCCCAACTTGGCAGACCTATCTTCTCTTCTTCTTCTTCTTCTTCTTGCCATTTTGAGGCTGCGCCCACCCCCCTGTGCCGGAATTCCAAAGGCGCCAACAGGCTCAAAAAGGTTGGGGATCCCTGGTTTTGCCTACCCACCACATTTCAGAAGTATGTTCTGCCAGTGCTGGTTCTGTAAGCCATGTGCCAAATTCTTCCGGGTTTCCAGGACTCTGGCAGAACAGCCCACATTTTTTGATGCGTCAATGAGGACTAGAGACTTGATTTCCCAATAAACGAAGCCCGAGATTACAACCAGGCGTCACAGCCAAGCAGGAGACTGAGATGCAAAGACTGAGAAATATATGCATGCAGCCTCGGTTGGCACTGCAGAGCACACCCCTGAGATATGCCTCCTGTAACAACCTCAGCCTAATTCCTTCCTCCTCATTGATGCCTCCCAGGTGCATACAATGTTCTGTTCAAAACTCGCAGTGGGAGATGGCCTGGAGTGGTTTCTCCGCTGAACAGAGGGCTGGTGACCAAGGCAGGTACAGGGCTCCACCTAGAGGGATAACATGGAATTGCCTCTTCTTGGACAAAATACGTTATTTATTTATTTATTTATTTATTTAGGTATTTTTATCCCGCCCTCAGGAGCTGCGGTGGCTCAAGTGGTTAAGACGCTGAACTGCAGGCTGTGGAAGGTCAGTAGTTCAGCAGTTCAAGACCCGGGTGCCGCAAGACGGGGTGACCTCCTGTCTCTAGTTCCAGCTCCTGCCAACCTAGCAGTTCGAAAACAAGAAATTGCAAGTAGATAAATAGATACCACTTCGGTGGGAAGGCAACAGCGTTCCGTGCACCTTGGTGTTTAGTCATGCCGGCCACATGACCACGGAAACGTCTTCAGACAGCGCTGGCTCTTCGGCTTTGAAACGGAGATGAGCACCGCAACTCTAGAGTCGGATTCGACTGGCTTCGAGCAAGGGAACCTTTACCTTTATCCCGCCCTCCCTGCAAGCAGGCTCAGGGCGGCTAACAAGAGGGCAGACGCCCATATATAAAATCCAATAAACATTAAAATCATAACTATAACACTATATCAATAATAACAGTAAAAAGTGCTTCAGCAGGCAAGATGGTCTTAGATGTTATGGTGGCATCGTCCAGTCAGCCCCTTTTGGGGTACCACTGTCCAGCAGATCGTTCCAATCCCATGTTGTTCATGCCGCACAATGTATGGCTGAGCATCCCAGGGTGATCCCAAATCCCGATGGTATTGCCTCCGTTGGTGGTGGTGGTGGCAGCGGCGGCCCCTATATGAAAGCCTGGTGGAAGAGCTCCGTCTTGCAGGCCCTGTGGAACTGCATAAGGTCCCGTAGGGCCCTGATCTCCTCCAGGAGCTCGTTCCACCAGGTAGAGGCCGCCACTGAGAAGGATCTCGCCCTGGTCGCAGCAAGTTTTACCTCCCGAGGACCTGGAATCATCAAACGGTTTTGGGTCCCCGACCGAAGTGCTCTTGGGGGTACGTGTGGGAAAAGGCGGTCCCTCAGGTAGGTCGGACCCTGGCCATACCATTTACCCCCTTTTACCTGTACGGCCAATCACCCCACGACAAAGAAGGATGCTGTCAAGTCACCTCCACGCTTGAGAGAAGATGGATGGAGCACTAACAATACAAGAACTCGTAGGCACTCCATGAAATTGCTGAGCAGTCGGGTTAGAATGGAGAAAAGGAAGTCCTTCTTCACCCAAAGAGTGATGAACACATAGAATTCACTGCCACAGGAGGTGGTGGCGGCTACAAGCATGGACAGCTTCAAAAGGGAATTAGATAGGCATATGGAGCAGAGGTCCATCACAGTGGCTATTAGCCACAAGGTATAGATAGGAACTCTCCGTCCGGCAGGGCTCTTTTTGTAGAAAAAGCCCAGCAGGAACTCATTAGCATAATAGGCCACACCCAGCAGCAGAAACCCATTAGCATATTAGGCCACACCCCTGACGGCACAGCTCATTAGCACATTAGGACGCACCCCCATGTTACCAGAAGTGCGGTCATCCAGCCACACCCACCTTTTGCTTCTTATTCTGTTTACCTTGTTTGTTGTCAAAACCCAGGGCCTTTTTTTGTAGCAAGAACTCCTTTGCATGTTAGGCCACACACCCCTAATGTAGCCAATCCTAATGAGTTCCTGCTGTTGGGTGTGGCCTATTATGCTAATGAGTTCCTGCTGGGCGTGGCCAACTTGGGAGCCAGCTGGAACTCCGTTCCTGTGCGTTCCTGCCCAAAAATAGCCCTGCCGTCCGGGGCAAGGGATGCTCTGTATTCTTGGTGCTTGGGGGGGGGGCAACAATGGGAGGGCTTCTAGTGTCCTGGCCCCACTGCTGGACCTCCTGATGGCACCTGGTATTTTTGGCCACTGTCTGACAGAGTGTTAGACAAGTGTTGCACAAGTATCCAAGACAAGTGTTTGTCCAGCCACTGCTTCAAGACTGCCAGGGAGGGGGAGCTCACCACCTCCCAAGGCAGCCAATTCCACCGCTGCACAACTCTGTCAAAATGTTTTTCCTAAGATCCAGCCAGTCCCTTCCTGCTTTTAATTTACACCCATTCTTGCGAGTCCTCTCCTCTGCCGCCAACAGGAACAGCTCCCTGCCCTCCTCTGAGTGACAGCCCTTTGAAGGCTTCAAGAGACCAATCATGTTCCCCTTCAACCTCCTCTTCTCTAGACCGAACCTTCCCAAGTCCCCCAGCCTTTCCTCCTAGGGCTTGGCCTCCAGGCCCCTGGTCATCCTCATCCTCGTCGCTCTCCTCTGCACCTGCTCCATTCTGTCCAGGACTGAGTGGTTAGTGTTTATGCCATCACGCCTCGTCCTCCCCAGAGCAGCTTTTAAGTGTTTTACAGTGCAATACAGTAACTTTTCTTAGGATTACACTGTTAGTGGTGCATTCCTGTTGTTGTTGTTTTAAATACACAGTTTAATAATTAAGGACTTTCTGCTTCTTTAAACGGCACTTTGAAAGGAAAGTAGCAGATACTGTCTTTAAGAACAGGAGAGAGGCAAGCATGGAGACTGGATTTATACCCCGCCCTTCACTACCCAAAGGGGTCTCAGAGCGGCTTACAAACTCCTCTCCCTTCCCCTCCCCACAACAGACACCCTGCGAGGTCAGTGGGGCTGAGAGAGCTCTGAGAGGAGAAGAAGAAGAAGAGATTGGATCTATACCCCGCCCTTCACTACCCCAAGGAGTCTCAGAGCGGCTTACAAACTCTTTTCCCTTCCCCTCCCCACAACAGACACGCTGTGAGGTCGGTGGGGCTGACTGGGGAGCTCCTATGCTCTAATGTGACTGGGTCTACAGCATATAATAATTGGCTAAGCTTCCCTCAGAACTTTCCCTCAGAACTACGGCTTGCCCAAGGTCATCCAGCCAGGTGCAAGTGGAGGAGTGGGGAATCAAACCCGGTTCTCCCAGATTAGAGTCCGCGCACTTAACCACTACGCCAAACTGGCTCTCTACATAGAGTTATGCTGGAAAGCAGAAAACATTCTGGGGTTGCCAGCCGCCAGGAGGGGACTGGAGATCTCCCAGGATTACAACTGATCTCTATACTTGGGAGATTTGTTCCCCTGGAGGACATGGCTGGTTTGGAGGGCAGACTCTATGGCATTATACCCTGCTGAGGTCCCTCCCTTCCCTCCCTTCTCCTGCACAGGGTTCACCCCTTAATTCCCAGGAATCTCACAGCACAAAGCTGGCAACCCTGTTCTGGGTGGGCTGAAGCTGGTCTTTGTATTTCCAAGGCGTCAAGGAAGCTGAGTCTTCCCGGAGAATTTACTTTAGCCTAATACCAGCAATTTAAAGGAGCTGCGGTGGCTCAAGTGGTTAAGACGCTGAACTGCAGGCTGTGGAAGGTCAGTAGTTCAGCAGTTCGAGACCCGAATGTGCCGCATGACGGAGTGAACTCCCGTCTCTGGTTCCAGCTCCTGCCAACCTAGCAGTTCGAAAACAAGAAATTGCAAGTAGATAAATAGGTACCACTTTGGTGGGAAGGTAACAGCGTTCCGTACGCCTTGGTGTTTAGTCATGCCGGCCACATGACCACGGAAACGTCTTCGGACAGCGCTGGCTCTTCGGCTTTGAAACGGAGATGAGCACCGCAACCCTAGAGTCGGACTCGACTGGCTTTCGAGCAAGGGAACCTTTACCTTTAATACCAGCAATAAAGTACAGAACGTTGACTGCATCTCCTCCCCTCCCCTCTGTCTTTTATTCTTAAATTGGTGACACCCAGCCTGTCAGACTCTTGAGAGTCCCTGGGACTGCAAGGAGATCGAATCAGTCAATCCTAAAATGGTGAGAGGGTTGGAATCCAAGTCTTACAAGGAAAGGCTGAAAGAGTTGGGTCTGTTCAGCCGGGGAAAGAGAAGGCTTAGAGGAAACAGGATTGCAGTCTTCAAGTATCTGAAGGGCTGTCATGTAGAAGATGGAGCAGATCTATCCTCTCTTGCTCCGGATTGCAAGGCTAGATCGAATGGGGATGACAAGGGAGTCGTTACCGGCTAAATATCAGGAGAAACTTCCAAACTGTCAGAGTGGTTGAGCAGTGGAACAAACTGCCTCGGGAGGCGGTGGATGCTCCTTCGCTGGACGTTTTCAAGCGGAGGCTGGACGACCATCTTTCGGGGATGTTGTAGGTATGTAGGGCTATCTTTCGGCTGTGCTCCTGCAGAGTGCAGGGGGTTGGACTAGATGACCTGCAAGGTCCCTTCCAACTCTAACATTCTATGAATCTGTGACTTGTTCCCTGGAAGGCCAGAGACTGAAGCTGAAGCTCCAATACTTTGGCCACCCAATGAGAAGGGAGCCCTCACTGGAGAAGAAGACCCTGATGCTGGGAAAGATTGAAAGCAAAAGAAGAAGGGGGTGGCAAAGGATGAGATGGTTAGACAGTGTTCTCAAGGCAACAAACATGGAATCGAGCAGACTCCGGTGGACGACAGAGGACAGGAGGGCCTGGCTGGCGTGATGTGGTCCATGGGGTCATGAAGAGTCGTTGGACTGGATGAGGCACTGGCCTGATCCAACATGGCTCCTCTTATGTTCTTAGATGGAGTGTATCCCCTAGTAGGCCTGCAGGGGGCAGCAATGCCCTCTGCTCTGCAACTCAGCCAGTCCCTTCTGTGGAATGGCCATTCCTGGCCGGGGCCATGGAGGATTAGACAGATGCTAAGCCTCTGGGGCTCCATTTGCCACCCGCCCCCTTGTCCCCTTTGAAGCCTGAGACGCTGGCTGCCTCCCAGGGCCCTATTGTCGCGGGCTGGTGTTTTCTAGAACCTGCCGCCATTGTCTTTCTCTCTCTCTGTGCGCATTGTCCCTCTCCTTGCCGCTGTTCCCAGGCCTGGCTTGCCGTCGCCCAGCTCTGCCTCTCGCTCCAATTACCGGACAATGAGCGATGACGCAACGCCGTGTCCTGGATGCAGCTGGGGGCCGCGTGGAGCCCACCTTCTCCCTTGAACCGTGACCAGGAGCCCTGCCGGGACACGAGGGGGCCCAGCCGGTGCAGCAGAGAGGGTGGGATCGGCTTGGGGGGCATGATCTCACCGAAGAGGCCCAGGCCAAAGCTGCTGAGAAACTTGCCAATTACGGGAATGGAAGGGAGGGTCCCGTGGCAGGTGCAGCAGGCATGAAAGCCGAAGGGGCTTCTGCAGGGGCCTTGGGTGGGGGGGGTGGGGGATTTCAGTGCGGCATTTGGGGGTAACGGACGGGAACCGGAAGGGCAGTTTCTAGGGCTGCAGCTCTGGGTTGGGAAATTCCTGGGGGGTTTGGGGCTGGATCACAGCATCATGGAACCAAAGGAGTTGGAAGGGGCCTCCAGGGTCATCTAGTCCAACCCCCTGCACAAGGCAGGAGATTCTTTGATTCTTTGCTCAGGGTGCGGGGTTAGGGTTGCCAGGTCTGGGTTGGACAATACCTGCAGACTTTGGGGGTGGACCCGGGAGAGGGTGGAGTTTGGAGAAGCCAGGGGCCTCAGCATGGTACAGTGCCAGAGAGTCCACCCTGAAGAAGAAGAAGAGGAGGAGGAGATTGGATTTATACCCCGCCCTTCACTACCCAAAGGAGTCTCAGAGCGGCTTACAAACTCCTCTCCCTTCCCCTCCCCACAACAGACACCCTGTGAGGTAAAAGAAGAAGAGATTGGATTTAGAACCCGC
>NW_015164816.1:39011-41268 GCF_001447785.1 Gekko japonicus
GGGGCTGAGAGAGCTCTTGACAGAAAGTGCTCTTTTTCAAGAACAGCTCTTGTCAGAACTACGGCTTGCCCAAGGTCATCCAGCAGCTGCGAGTGGAGGAGTGGGGAATCAAACCCGGTTCTCCCAGATTAGTGTTCGCGCGCTTAACCACGACACCAAACTGGCTCCATTAAAGCAGTCATTTCCTCCAGCAGAGCTGATCTCTCTCAGCTGGGGACCAGTTGTAAAAGCGGGAGATCCCCAGGCCCCACCTGGAGGCTGGCAACCCTAGTGCGGTGAGGGGAAGGACCCCAGCAGGACATAACACCATGGGGTAGAGGGTTGCCAGCCCCCCCCCCGGCCACCAGTGGTGGATGGGGGGCGTAGGGTTGCCAGATCCAGGTTGGGAAACTCATGGAGATTTGGGGATGGAGCCTGGGGAGGACAGGGACCACGGTATGGTACAGTGTCATGGAGTCCATCCTCTAAAGTAGCCATTTTCTCCAGGGGGACTGATCTCTATAGGCTGGAGACGAGCTGTAATTCCTGGGGATCCCCAGGTCCCACCTGGAGACTGGCATCCACAGGGCTATTTTGGGCAGGAACGCACAGGAACGGAGTTCCGGCTGGCTCCCGAGTTGGCCACGCCCAGCAGGAACTCGTTAGCATAATAGGCCACACCCAACAGCAGAAACTCATTAGGATTGGCTACATTAGGGGTGTGTGGCCTAGCATGCAAAGGAGTTCCTGCTACACAAAAAAGCCCAGGGTTTTGACAACAAACAAAGTAAACAGAATAACAAGCAAAAGGTGGGTGTGGCAAAATGGGGGTGTGGTCTAATATGCCAATGAGCTGTGATGTCAGGGGTGTGGCCTAATAGGCTAATGAGTTTCTGCTGTTGGGTGTGGCCTATTATGCTAATGAGTTCCTGCTGGGCTTTTTCTACAAAAAAAGCCCTGGGCATCCCTATGATTTTACCCTGAAAAGAAGCCATTTTCTCCAGGGGAAATTGTCTCCATTTTCACTGTAGCTTGGAGGTCAGTTGTAATTCTGGGAGATCTCCGGGCCTTACCTGGAAGTGTGTATTGAGGTTAACCGGTGTGCTTCGTCCAGTCCCCGTTGGTTAGCAGAGTGCTTAAATAAAGCTACAAACGCAGGAGTGTCACTTTACCAGGTTGCTCAGCTTACAAAGCTACACAGAGCCACGTTGCAAGTTTAGAAGAGAAATACTCCTCTCGTTATTTGAGAGGTACGCTTTGGATAGGACAGAGTAGGGACATGATAGAATACTAACTTATTAGCTAAAGGATGGAAGCAGATGGCAAGAGGCCCATCTGCCTCATGGTGCCAGGAGAGGACCGCATGTCCCTCTCTTGGTGTGTGGAGGTAGAGTGTTTGGCCACCCCTGGTCTATACTGTACTTAGCCTCCTCTTTGGCCTCCAGGTGACTCACCCCTTTTGGATGAGGGACCCCTCCATTTGCAGCCCCCCACTTTGGGCAAGGCCTTTTATCCCATCTTCCCAGGCAACACCCTCTACTCCTCTGCAGGTTTTTCCCCTCCAAATCCCCTGTTAGCCAATCACAGGGTCCAGAGGGTACCTGGAAAATATGGGCCCTGATAGCTACTCTAATACAGGCTTCCCTGGAGCCGCTAGGCCTCCCTAGAACCCGTAGGCCGCACCACTATAGGGGTA
Organism: Gekko japonicus; assembly: GCF_001447785.1. NCBI lineage: Eukaryota > Metazoa > Chordata > Lepidosauria > Squamata > Gekkonidae > Gekko > Gekko japonicus. The sequence goes on from NW_015164816.1 coordinate 40,687, forward strand.
CGAAAGAAGTCAAATAAAGGGCCAATATTAAAAACCTAGTTGAAATTTATAATATACAAAAATGTATGTATGTATTAGAAAGACAGTTAAAAGCACATAAGGGCCAAATGGAAGCCTCGTAAACAAGTAAAGGTGGCTGAAACACAGGGGCCAATACAGGGGCCAATACACACGACCTGACGCGTTTCCGCCCTATTGGGGCCTTCTTCAGAGGTCAAACAGTATTGAGATACATGTAACTTTAATACCTATTACAATAAGATAACCAATAAGTGAATACTGGACCAAGAAAAGGAAGGTTAAGCAGTGAGAGCTAAAGGCACAAGATAAAGATGTTTGAGGCCTCAACAGATGGAAGTCATGTTGTGTCTGGTGCCAAATACACAGTTGTTGAATTAGAACATCTTCCGATTTAGGTCCAAAAAGCACCTGTGTGGCTAAGTCAGAGCTAGAATGTCCTCAAGCAAACAGCAGTCAGATGTTCTTATTGTAATATGTTTTCAGGCCACCTTTACTTGTTTACGAGGCTTTTCCATTGGGCCCTTAGGTGTTTTTAACTGTGGCTGATTTCGCACAAGGAGC
>NW_015164817.1:0-2912 GCF_001447785.1 Gekko japonicus
TATCATCACTAAGTGAAATGTACATAAAACATGTCAAGGAACTATATGGCACCAACCTGTAGGCATTCCCAGAACCCTTGTCGTCTTGGATGGAGAACTATTTGGGTAGGGGCAGGTGTTGGGGGCTCTTGCGCCTTATCTCTCTAGACATATATCCCCCCAAATTAGAAATGTGACTCGTGGTTTTACGACTTGGATAGCTTTCTGTTCAGATCTTTTTTTGGGGGGGATAAGGGGCCCATATCAGCTGGAACGTAGAGAACCGCCCGCAGGGAAGGCATGGGTGGCCAGCAGATTTTTGATTCTAGGGTCTGTGATCTTCTGCAAGCATGTTCATGTTGGGTTCCCTCTTTGAAGATCGTAAAATGTATCTGTGGGGTGCTTAGGAGGAAAATAGGCACCGCTGTAATGCTGCGTGACAACCCAAAAGAGCTGAATTTCTGTGGCTCGATGGTTTTCCACTTCGAGGATGCCTAACAAAAGCACAATAATTTTAGCATACTGAGCAGGTGTTAATGGCCAGAAATGCACTTTTTCCCCAGGGTACACCCCACTGGATGTGAGATACAATGGCACTAAGATTGAATGCTATGTGCAGAAGGAAAGCCTTTACAATTCAGTTCATGGAACTCACAAAGTGGTGTGGAGCTCTCTTCATTTTATCCTCATTTAAGACGTTATTGTTTTGGTAGCTGCTATTCACTGCAAAGAGGACTTGGTTGTTGTCCCCAGAAAGGGTGGGGGAGCACATCACCAAAATCGCAAGCAGTTAATCTGGGGACACATCCATAGTTCTTCTGAACGTATCGGCCCCTGAATGACACTGCCTTACGTCGTGACTGATCAAACTAGTTGCTTCCTGCTCCTCTGTAGGGAGATGAAAGTGTCCGATGAAGGGAGTTCAATCATATATTCTTTCTCTTCTTCATAATAAGGCAATAGGTTAACACGGAAAGCTGCACTGGGAAAGATTTCATTTGCCCGCCCCACAAACACACAACTATCACACCATGACTGTTCTGATCTTCACTGTTGTTGTTGGGCTTGCTGTTTGGATTAGTTTGCAAAATAACTGTAACATGTGCTGACTGGCTGACAGCATTCCTTGCATGTTCAGTTAGAGCTCAGAGCAACAGAGATACTAAGATGCTCCACATCTTATATTCTGTTCATCACAACAGAAGGAAGTTTTTTCTCCGCCAGAATGCCCAGGTCTTTCTTACAAACACCAAACATTTGCGGTAGTCGAACGTGTCCAGTTGTCACATCTAAATAATTCACTGATGGGCAAGGCCATCCTGCTTAGAATGGTTGCTTGCATCTGGGAAAGGACTTTCATTTCCTTTGCCAAAGTGTACCAAAAAAAAGAGAGAAGGAAACCTTCCTGACAAATGAAAGCATGGTGCGATTTCATCCTAGTTCATATTTGGAAGGAACTTTAACTGTTTGAACAGCCAGGAAATGCCCTCCACAAACATATCCTGTTCCTCAGCGCCACAAACCTAATCGCATTTCTTTGAAAAGTAAATGCCACCGTTTTAATAGAACACAATTGCGCATGGAAGCCTCCTATGACATTATGGTGGGGTGCAGTGATTAGAACTGGGATCGGGGAGGATCAGCTTCGAATCCTCACTGACCTTGGGCCAGTCACCCGCCATCGGCTTAACCTACCTTACAGGGCTGTTGTGAGAACTAAAAGTGAGACAGAGTGATAGGAGTCCCTTTGGGTCCCCTTTTAGGGAGAAAGTCGGCATATCGATGAAGTGAATAAAATTACTTCCCAGCACAAATCTTTCACACACGGTCCTAGCGACAGAAACCCATGGCCGCCTGGGAGGAGCCCATGTTTTTCTTCCTGTGCTGCTTCTTACCAGCTAGAGCCACACATCAATGGATCTTGTGCTGCTCTGTAATCAGTCACCTCCTTAATCCTCCTGCCCTTGATCTACCTTCCAGGAGGCAAATGATGACAACGGCGCAACATGTAGGAGATGCAGATCCCGCCGCTGTTTATTCTTCCCTTGTGGTTTTGATGCTGTGACTGTTATGGTTTTTAGACTGTGATTCACTTATAAACCACTTTGAGCTTACAGTAAAGATACTTTAAATCAATCAACAGCACGGCTTCTATAGCCACCTGTTTGCCACCATGCTAGTTGGGGTATATTATCTTCCCTTGTGGTTCCATCAAAAGTGGGCTTAGCAAACCAAGCAAATAACGTGCCTCCTTAAGAGAAGGAGACAGAAGAGATTGGATTTATACCCCGCCCTTCACTCGGAGTCTCAGAGCGGCTTACAAACTCCTTTCACTTCCCCTCCCCACAACAGGCACCCTGTGAGGTAGGTGGGACTGAGAGAGCTCTTTTGAGAACTGCCCTTTCCAGGAGAGCTCTGACAGAACTATGGCTTGCCCAAGGTCATCCAGCAGCTGCAAGTGGAGGAGTGGGGAGTCTCAGAGCAGCTTAAAAACTCCTTCCCCTCCCCACAACAGATAACCTGTGAGGTAAGCGTGTCTGAGAGAGCTCTGAGAGAACTGCTCTTGAGAGAACAGCTCTGACAGAACTATGGCTTGCCCAAGGTCATCCAGCAGCTGCGAGTGGAGGAGCAGGGAATCAAACCCAGCTCTCCCAGATTAGAGTCCGTACACTTAACCACTACACCAAACTGGCTCTCTTAAGAGGCCACTTGTAGAGATGCTAGGTCTGGGTTGGGAAAAACCTGGAGATTTGGGGGTGGGGAAGAACCTGGGGAGGGTGGGGTTTGGGGAGGAACTTCAGTGGGGCACCATGCCACAGAGTCCACCTTCCAGAGCAGCCGTTTTCTCCAGGAGAACTGATCTCTGTCCCCTGGAAATCAGTTGTAATCCCAGGAGATCTGCAGCACCCCCTGGAAGCTGGCAACACTACATC
>NW_015164817.1:3398-8106 GCF_001447785.1 Gekko japonicus
TGGGAAGGTAACAGCGTTCCGTGCGCCTTGGTGTTTAGTCATGCCAGCCACATGACCACGGAAACATCTTCAGACAGCGCTGGCTCTTCGGCTTTGAAACGGAGATGAGCACCGCAACCCTAGAGTCGGACTCGATTGGCTTTCGAGCAAGGGAACCTTTAACTTTTTACATTACTATTGTGGTATGGGGAGGGTACATGCAGCAGCAACTTAAACATCACTGAAGTATTGACAGAAAGACCCTGATGCATGCTTAGCACAGTAACTTTTGATATAATCCTAAGTACATTTACTCCAGAGGATGTGACATTGATTTTTAAGTAAGATTTACTTCCAAGTATATGCTGTGCCTTGACCTGGAGAGCCCAAGCTGGCCCGATCTTGTCCGATCTCAGAAGCTACACATGGTCAGCCCTGTTCAGTGCTTGGGTGGGAGACCCCCAAGGAAGTTCACGGTCAATACACAGAGGCAGGCAATGGCAAAGCATCTCTGTTTGTCTCTTCCCTTGGAAACCCTATGGCAATCGCCCTTAGGAACGGGCATGAGCCACATTTTCGTGGTTCAGTTCAGTTCACGGCTGAACCACGAACCGATATGCCAGTTGGCAAACTGAACCGTTTCGTACAAGTTCGTGAACCATTTAAGGTTTAAACCCCTGCTTTCTGCTCTTCGCGAACTGCCACCAACTGCATCGAAATTTGTGGTGGTTCTTCAGTTCACAAACGTCACTTCACAAATCACAAACTGCCCAAAATTCATAATGATCTTTAGTTTGTGAGCCTGTTCGTGCCCATCCCTAGTTGTCATAGGTAAAGGTTCCCTTGCTTGAAAGCCAGTCGAGTCCGACTCTAGGGTTGCGGTGCTCATCTCCGTTTCAAAGCCGAAGAGCCAGCGCTGTCCAAAGACGTTTCCGTGGTCATGTGGCCGGCATGACTAAACACCAAGGCGCACGGAACGCTGTTACCTTCCCACCGAAGTGGTACCTATTTAGATACCTGCAATGTCTTGCTTTCGAACTGCTAGGTTGGCAGGAGCTGGAGCTAGAGAAGGGAGCTCACTCCGTCTTGCGGCAACCCGGGTCTTGAACTGCTGAACTACTGACCTTCCACAGCCTGCAGTTCAGCATCTTAACCACTTGAGCCACCGCAGGTCATAGGTCGACTGCTAAACATGTCAGCCATGAGTTTTAGCTTTGAGACTAAAGCAACAGCATGGCCTGTGGCACACTGAAGGCTGACACATGCATTGTAAGCATTAGCTTCCATGGGTTCTCTGATGCATCCATGAAGTGTTGGTAGTTAGTAATGGGTAATTAGTTAGTTGATTCAAAACAATGCTATCAGCCAACTTGAGGTGACTCAGTTACCATAGAGTTGGATATCTCTTGGTTTCTATAAAAATATTTATATCCTATTCAAGATCATATTTGCAAAATGTTTGTACCATTAATAATAGACTCTATCTCACCCCCTGTGAGTCTTTACTTAACATGAAATTGGTTCACAAGAGATGGGTATGTGCAAGAGAACACATGGACAGGAATGTCCAGCACATTTCAGATGTCTGGATATGAGAGTTCTTTTGGATGAATTTACTGCTGCCGTGCTAGTTGGGGTATATGTTCTACCCTTATGGTTGCGTCAGACATGTGCTTTGCAAACCACACAAATGATATCACAGCACTCCAGCTACCTCTGAGGAATTCCTCCAGTACAAATAGGCCATACACCACAGCCTGTATCTGGTAACCCAGGCCTTTCTCTAAATCGTACTTGATTGGGTAAAAAGATACATCTAAGAGTGTTACCTATTGGGAATTTGAATAGTAGTTGGCATGCCCTATAGCCCCCTTTAGAGGAGGAGGAGGAGGAGATTGGATTTATACCCTGCCCTTCACTCACAGTCTCAGAGCAGATTACGAACTCCTTTCCTTTCCCCTCCCCACAACAGAAGCCCTGTGAGGTAGGTGGGACTGAGAGAGCTCTTGACAGAAACTGTTCTTTCAAGTACAGCTCTGACAGAACTATGGCTTGCCCAAGGTCATCCAGCAGCTGTGAGTGGAGGAGTGGGGAATCGGTTCTCCCAAATTAAAGTCCGTGCACTTAACCACTATACCAAACTTTGAATACCCTATAATGTCACCTGGTGTCTATAAGCCTCCAAACCAAATTCCATGATGCTTCCCTCATCCCCAAAGTGGAGGAGTATCCAGTCCCTGCCTGTACCCAGTGCCTCCCCAACATGATTCAGGCCTCTCTGCCACCCCTAACTCTACCTCCTGCTACGGTTCCTAACGCTGCCTCAGCAAACAGTTGGAGATGGGGGGGGCAGTGTTTAGGAAGGGTGGAATCGAAGGGAGGATGTGATGTCATTTCCTGGTGATGTTCTAGGAATCTCTCTTAATCTCTATGATAAATACCATAGAGACTAGGAGAAAGTCCTAAAGCACTACTTGGGGGGGGGCATAGGGGCCATAGGAGATTGGGGCTGAGGCAGGGAATTCCCCACTGTGTCTGGGCAATTGGGAAGCCTATCTCCGGGATGTAGTGCACAGCATATAGAAGGAAGTGGTGAACCTGGTCCATAGGTTGCCTGAAGACCATTTGCCCAGCCACATACCCAGCAATGCCATCCAGCTCACATCTGAAAGAGTTTAGAGACTTCTAAGCTAACCTGAGCCACCCTGATCCTTTTCTTATCCATTTACAAAAATCCATGCGTTTAAACCACACTTTAAAAGTACTCCAAAAATGGACCCTGGAAACCCATCTTCTGGAATTCCCAGTTCTAGATTTTGGTTTGTTTGTTTGTTTGTTTTGGTTAGGACTTCCAATCCCAAGTGACTAATGCATTAATTTCGATTTACACACTTGCTTGGGATTTGATTTCATTTCAACTGAATCCTGTTTCAAGTTGACCTGCTGAATATCACTGCTGAAGAGTGCAAGACTCTTCACCAATTGTTATCCTGAACAGCTTTGCATAATTCCCATAAGCTCAGCTCCTGCTAATTCCACTTTGCAGATAAAGGAGCCGAATGTCAGAGGTAATAAGGAACCCAAAGGAACCCAAAAACATAAGTAGATGACCTAGAAACTGAATCCATATATTACCAGCTGTAGTTCAACAATCCCTTTGTAGTAATGTCTGCTTTATATGTCTTTCCCCCAAAACACCATGAAATATCTCGCTTTAACAATATATTCATCTGGGGAAATGTTATTACTTCCTCTTATTGATCTGGAGACTGCTTTCTGCTTCTCATTGGTATGTGGGTGATAACAAGTGAACTGTTGTTGGTTTTTTAAAAGTGATTCAGAACAATGTAAGCACTCTAGTCGTAAACTACAAAGAGAACACGCATAAGTGGGATACGAAAACAGATGAAAAAATCAGTATGAAAATGATTTCTTAGAAACAGACATTTGGCTTTTAACCATGTGGGCTTTTTAACAGTGGGTTTATCCAAGTATCCAAGTTAGTAGCCTAAATAATCCAGTTTGGCCTAAACTTATCAGGGTCTGAGTCTAAGCAGGTTCGGGCACAGTCAGTACTTGGATGTGAGACCACCAGTGTCCACTCTAAGCTGAGTTACTGTGAGCTAGCTCACAGTTCTTTAGCCTCCAGCTCACAGGTATTTGTCTTAGCTCAGGAAGGATGGCTTCCAAGCCAACACATTTTTGCAGCAGCCAAATCATTCACTCACAACTTTAATGCTAGTAGCTCACAAAGTAGAATTTTTGCTCACAAGACTCCACAGCTTAGAGGGATCATTTACCTATAGCACACCTCATGTCACTCTGATAACCATTAGGTAATGGAATCACATCCTGTGGGCTGTGTGAATTATAAGATAAATTCCTAAATATAAGCCACACCTTATGGCATCTGTTGAGATAAAGGTGGGATTCCCCAATTGCATGTGAGTCAGTTATCTGAAAGTTATTGGAGTAATGTGGGATCCAGCCCATGTCTCTCAATTCATCACAGTATAGTTCCAGCCACCAGGAACACATGGAGTTGCCTTCTCCTGAATCAGACCTTGGTCCATCAAGGTCTGCATTGTTTACTCAAACTGGTGGCAGTTCTCCAAGAACTTGGGTAGTGGTCGGTTGCATCGTCTACTACCTGAGATGGCAAGAATTGAAAGTCTCCATGCCAAGTAGAGCCTCTTCCATTAAGCCATAGTCCCTCCCACACCACACTGGTTGTTTATAATTATGAATCTTTAAATGTCACCAGGGCTTTGAGGGATCCAACTAGGGGGAAACAGTTTACAATGAGAACCTGCATCTATCAGGCCTGGGTCACATGCTTTATCACAGCTACCTTTGCATTCAATGTGTGTGTGCATTTGCTTAAACTGGGAGTGTTGACTTCTGTTTTTGCAATCCCAGCTAAGCCTCAGAAACAAGAAATCTATGACATACCTGATGGGCTGCTGTACAGGATTAGCCCACTCAGGCCAGACCAGGGATGAGAGGGAATCCTGTACTTTTCAGTACGTTAAACAACAAACCACAAGATGGTCTATACCCTCTCTGGTTTCCAGAAATTTGCCACCAGAACCTCTTTTCTCTAGTCCCTGCTTTTCCTAAGGGAAGAGATTCCAAACCCTTAGTTGGCATCTGGGACAGAACACATTAGCAACTCAATCCAGAGATGCACACTTTTACTCTTACCAAGGTAGCTTATGTGGTCAGGGTT
>NW_015164817.1:9374-15424 GCF_001447785.1 Gekko japonicus
AAAGGAGAATAGAATTTGGTTTTATATGGCACCTCTCATGCTCAAGGTATTGCAAAGCAGTTTGCCAAGTGCATGAGTTATGCTCCATGCCGCAAAACAGGCTGCGTAGACAAATGCTTCTGAAGAGGAATACTGCCCAAAGTTCCAGGGTCATCCACAACTCTTTTTGAAAAACAGCTTGTGATCTTCAGCTTTTACTCAATGAGCGAGCTGCAAAAAAAACACTGTCAACTAGAAGTCAGTGTCTTATATCAGCAAGAGGCCCATAAAATGCAAATTACAGGGGCCATCGCTCAATGGCAGAGCACCTGCTTGGCATGCAGAAGGCCCCAGGTTCAATCCTGGGCATCTCCAATGTAAAAGGATCAGATAGTAGGTGGTGAGAAAGGCCTCTGCCTGAGACCCTGGAGAGAAGAAGAAGAAGAGATTGGATTTATGCCGCACCCTTCACTCAGAGTCTCAGAGCAGCTTACAAATTCCTTTCCCGTCCCCTCCCCACAACAGACACCCTGTAAGGTAGGCAGGGCTGAGAGAGCTCTTTCAAGGACTGCTCTTGAGAGAACACCTCGGACAGAACTATGGCTTGCCCAAGGTCATCCAGCAGCTGCATGTGGAGGGGCATGGAATCAAACCCGGTTCTCCCAGATTAGAGTCCACACACTGAACGACTACACCAAACTGGCTGCCAGGCTTAGTCGACAATACTGAATTCTGACAGACCAATGGCCTGATTCCTTAGAAGGCAGCTTCATGTGTTCGTCTGTGCAGCTCCTTCCTTCACCACCACCACCCACCCTCTCCAAGTACTGACATGATACTTTAGCTAGCAATTAGAATGAGGGTGCTAGGCATCAGAACATGCAGTTCTTTGATTCAGCACAAAACATTAGAGGCAAAATTCAAAACAAACTTGGGTTCCCAATGTGCTTGCTTCTGTAAACACTAATGTCTCATTGCCTTCTGGTGCCACTCTTAGGTCTCCTGTGTTAGTTGATTGACAGGGCAGGGGCTGTGATTAGGGTCAGTGTTCCCCCTAAGGTGTGCTAGCCTGCACTAGTGCACCGTTTTCCGCCCTGCCCCCCTCAGCTCGCAGATTTTTCTTTGCATGCATGGGTCTGAGTAGTGAGCAGCCCCACCCTCTTGCTTACCCCGCCTGCACTATAAAGGGTGCCCACTCCCAGCTGACCTCCTTGGTGCAACCTGAGAGCTGCTGCCCTGCTGACTGAGGCACTGCCCCTGCTGAAGGCCAAACCACCTTCCCAGCTGAGCCAGTGAGTCACCCCACCTATGCCCTGGGCCATCAACACAGCCTGACATTTCTCCCTGGGCCTCTCGTTGCCAGCGGGTCCCTTCCTGGGAGGATGGTGGTCTGGGGGGTCACAAAGCTTAGGTCAGAGGGTGCCTGGTGGGCAGGTTCTTGCCTTCCGGAGTGCCTTGGTGCCACCCCGCTCTGGCCCAGGCTGCACTCCGGAGTTATTGGGGGAGCACATTGCTCCTGCTGGCACAGAAGATCCTGGGCTCGCTTTCTCCTGCAGTCTGGTTTGAATTGGGCTTCTGGAGAAGTGAGCCCCAGGAGCTCCTGTTTTATGCAGAGCACACTGCTCCCAGCAGCACAGAGGATCCTGGGCTCGCTTTCTCCTGCCCAGGCCACATATCCACCTCCCCCCCTCAACAGTCTTCTTCCAGAAAGGAAGCCCGGGGCTCCTCTGAGGGCCTCCTGCTGCCAGAGCCATGGGGGGCTTTGGGGACCCCTCCATGACAGGGAAGGAGGTCTGGGGGCCCAGGTCATGTGTCCATCTCCCCTGTTGACAGCCTTCTTCTGGGAAAGCGACCCAATGCTCCTCTGAGGGCCACCCTCCATCAGTACAGGGGGCATGCAGAAGGGCATGTGGGGGCCCCTTCCTTCCTTCCTTCCTTCCTTCCTTCCTTCCTTCCTTCCTTCCTTCCTTCCTTCCTTCCTTCCTTCCTTCCTTGCCCTCCCCTCCCCTCTCCTCTTCTCTTCTCTCCTCTTCTCTCCTCTCTCCTGCTGCACCAAAGGTGAGACCTGGCAACCCTATTCTGAACACAGGAAAAATGCAAAGAATCACTACTTTGAGGGGGGGAGGGCTATAGGCCTCACAAGTTTCACATTGCTTAAGGCCCCAGGACCCGCTCCGCAGTTGAGGTTCCAAGTTTGTGCAAGTCAAACACAGGGAACGCATGTGTTCACTGATAGTCTGTTTTCAAACGGCGTTATTTTAATCAGATGCAACTGCTAAAGATCAAGCCACTTAGGGTCAGTGATATTTTTTTGCTCTCTGTGGGTTCTTCATAATGTATTTCATGCATCAAGGTTTACAGAATGGCATAGTGAAATGTGAGAAGGCGAGGCACTGCAAAGTACGAGCTGCTTTATGGACGGTCCCACAAGTGAAACGCTTGGAGTGCTGTCTAATTTGATTTGAGCTACATTTTGTTTCCTAACCTCACACTGCCCACTAGATTTGCAGAGGTCTGATCGGTTTAATCAGACTAGCTAATTTAATCAGAGGATTGATGGAAATGTTTGTTGGTTTATTGGCAGGGGCCAATTTGAATCAGTGAGTGCAAATTTTACTGAGAGGGGTTGTGAGTCAAGGCCATGCTTTCGTATTCTTTTGAGCCCATTTGGATTCTGATATTTGACTGTAACAAATAATTAAAAAAAATAAAGATGGCTGCTCCACCCAAGTGATAGCTAATGTTTTGATTATCAGACGGTATACTGTCTTGCATTTCCCCCAGTATCTCAACAAGGATCTGAAAGTGAAGCTTTGACAATAATGCATCTTTATTAAACCTAATTAATTAACTGGTTATTAGGGAGAGGATTAATCATCTAAAAGTATATGATATGATTGACAGTCACAGATTCTGCGGGTTAAAAGTCTCTTCCCTTTCTAGTTTAAACAGACCGATTTCACAAAAGAGCTGCGCTGCGGTCGCGCCTCCCTTTGCCCCACTTCTATCGGTCAATTTCCCACTCGAAGCCACATGGCCGCATTTTGACCCACGGCTTCGTCCGATTTTCCCCGCGGTTTCGTGATCCTGTGTTTTGAGGATCATGAAACCGTGGGGAGAATCGGACGAAGCCGTGGGTCAAAATGCGGCCACACAGTTTTGAGTGGGAAATTGACCAATAGAAGTGGGGCAAAGAGAGGTGCGACCACAATGCAGCTGTTGTGTGAAATCGGTCACAGTGATTTGATACTTGTTATCGTAGCTGAGTTAAAGTTCGCTCTGTATTTGACTATGAAATGAAATAAAATAAAATTTAAAAAAACTGAGTTAATAATATCTATTCTGTCCTAGAGACAGTTACAGTTCATTAGTAAGTGCCGTGATCCTTCTATAAATGTGACAAGCCAATATACAAATTCTCAAATAAAGTTCTTCGGAGTCCTATAAACTTTGCAGCCATTGTGTTTGTACCTCATAGGTTTTCCTGTATTTTATTTAAATCTGTTTTTCTCCTACGGACAAATGCCCACTGACCAGTAGGCTCTACACCTAGGACAAACTCTGTAGCTACCCAAGTGCATCAAAATAAAACACTTTTAAAGCGCAACTGATTCCTAAATAATAACCATGCAAGGGGAACATAATTATGTGCAAGCATACATTTGTATGCAAAAACACACAAACACACAATGGGAAGCTTGGTAAAAAGCCATTTCACACCACACCTTTTCCAGGCATTATGAATCAGCCAAGTGTTGACATTTCCATGTAAATATGCAGAATGATGCACAGACTCGCAAGACAAATTTCAGACTCAAACTATTCAAAAATACATAACCGATACATTCAATAATAAGTAAATGAATCCAAAATGCCAAGCATGAAAAGGAAGTGAAATTGCCATTCAGGGTCTTACAGCCAACCACTGGAATGAAACCGATCTTTGAAACCAATTAGTTGGTTTTTAAGGAGGCCTTGTCGGGAATAACTCAGTTATATACACACCCATAACATTGTTCACACTCATCTGATTCCCCATCAATACACTGCCCTGTGGCTGCACAGATAACTACCTTGACAACAGATCTGTACATAGTCCCACATCTACTGTGCAGGCCCATAGCTACAGTGGGGCATCTCAGGGCTGGGCCCCCCTGACTTATTAGGGCGCGATCACGCACACAATTAGACCTTCCATAGGTGCAGATGCCAGGTGGATTTAAAGGTCGCAATCAGACATGAATATATGGGAAGCACCCCACACCCATCAGAAACCCATTCTGCTCTGCCGCAGAAGCGGAGTAAAAAGACACAGGAAAAAATCTGGTAGTAAGCGCATTGCGACGGGCCACAGACGGACTTTCCTGTGTCTGATTGCTCCAGCGCACTCTCATGGCGTCGAGATGGTCTGAGCAGGCCATCCCGACTCCGTGCCATTGTTTCTCCCCCCTCTTTGCAGTACGCACATCATTGCAAACTCTGTAGGGGTCCCTCAGTGTGGAGATGCGATTCATCGATTCAAACTCCGTAGGGATCCCTCAGTGTGGAGATGCAATTCATCGATTCCTCGTTTAAGCACATCAGAAGCAAACAGCAAAAGAAAACCCTGACTCACCCGCAGTTGCGTCTGATCACACAGTGGCAGGCTGTGGGTCACATTCCTCCAGAGGAAATAGCCTCGCTCCCCCACCCCGTCGGTTTATCTCGTACATGTGACCACGAGCGTACTACTCCTGACTTTTTGCTGAGCCGGGTAGAGAGAGCCGTTTCCGGCTGTGTGGCAAGCGGAGGCTCAACCCTTCGCTATGCCTCTCCCTTGGCGGCTTGCATGAGGGACCGGGGGCTTCTGTGGGGGCACTCCGAGGCTTTGGGCGGTGCATGGGGGGTGCCCCCTGACTTATTTAAAGGCCAAATTAAAAAAATCCTTGCTATGGGCCTGCTACTGTGGCATATTGTTGAACTAAGATCTGAGAGACCTGAGGGACCACCTTTCCTCACATGTTCCCCAGAGAGCACTGAGGTTGGAGACTCAAAATCGCCTGACTGTCCCTGGTCCCAAGGATGCCAGACTGGCTATTACCAGATCTAGGGCCTTCTCAGTGGCGGCTCCATACTGGTGGAACGAGCTCCCAGAGGACATCAGGGCCCTGCGGGACCTCTTACAGTTCTGCAGGGCCTGTAAAACAGAGCTCTTCCACCAGGATTTCGATTAGGAGCCGCCACTGAATGAGCTACTGAACATCTATTACAAGCACTTTCTTTGGGATAGTCATACGGGGCCAACTAAAATAACCGCCATCTGCACTTTATCGTTTGCATTTAATCTGCACTTTATATTTTATTGTTGAACTTTATCTGTTTTATTGTAAATTATTATTGTACGCTGCCTTGAGCCTGCTTGTCAGGAAAGGCGGGATACAATGTGAAATAAAGAAGAAAGATAAGAACATAAGAGAACAAAAGAGAAGCCAATGTTCGAACAGGCCAATGGCCCATCCAGTCCAACTCTCTGTCACACAGTGGCCAGAAATACCAGGTGCCATCAGGAGGTCCAGCAGTGGGGCCAGGAGGACACTAGAAGCCCTCCCACTGTCACCCCCACCCCCAAGCACCAAGAACACAGAGCATCACTTGCCCCAGCCAGAGACTTCCTATCTATACCTTGTGGCTAATAGCCAGGGCCGGCCTGAGGTGTTTCTGCACCCTAGGTGAGGCTCGCTTGTGGCACCCGCACCCCCTCAGCACAGATGCCAACCTCCTGGTGGGGCCTGGAGACCTCCCAGCTGGCCGCCTCCTTGCCCGCCCTCTCCTACCCCAGAGCTCCATTGCCTAGGCTGGATACCGCAGCTTCCCGACCCTTGCCTGGAGGTAGGTGGGCAGCCGACCGCTCCGCTGTCTCCCGGAGGGAAGATGATGCCCGCGTGGGAGATGGTGGGCAAGAGACAGAAGAGACTGTGGAGGGCCGCCAAAGCTGGGCTGCAGAAGCTGCATTGTCTTCCCAGCTCGCCGGCAGGCCGGTCCTCACAGCCCTTGGTCCCCAGCACGACCTCGGGGGGGGGGAGGATCCTCTG
>NW_015164817.1:15925-17498 GCF_001447785.1 Gekko japonicus
GGAGGGCCCCTTCGCTCTCCCCCCCCCCCCCCCAATTCGATGCCGGGCTGCCCTCCCACTCCCCTGGACACTGAAGGATGGCTCACTGTTGGCTGCTGCTGCTGGAGGCAGGAGTTCACCCAGGCAGGTCGCGAGGGAGGAGGAGCCCCACCCGGCTGTCAAGGGGCACGCTCGCACAGGGGGGGGGCCCTCCTGTGGTCTATGCAGCTTCCAGCCGGCTTCTCCTTCAGGGTTCGGGGTGTGTGGGGGCAGCACGCACAGCTCTTTCCTTCCGCATTTCCTGATCACCGACCCTGTGAGGCAGGCGAGGAAGAGGAGGAGGAGGGAGATGCGGGGTTTCTGGGCGGTGTGGGTGGTCAGTTTGGCGCCCTAAGGGCCGGCCCACACCTAGCGGGTGATCCGGCCCTGCTAATAGCCACTGATGGACTTCTGCTCCATATGTTTATCTTATTCCCTCTTGAAGCTGTCCATGCTTGTAGCCGCCACCAGCAGTTCCCCCCTTGCCCTGGAAGCTCCTTGAGGGAGCTTTGGCCAGTCATTTTCTCCCAGCCTCACCCACTTCACAGGGTTATTGAAAAGATCAAATGCTGCTTGGTGCTCCTTGAAGAAAAACAGGTCAAGCATGCAGTAAATACGTGGTCAGTGTTTATCAGTATTGTATTTGTATGCTAATTTGCTGCAATTCACAGATCTTACCAACTGCTTTTATGCAATCTCAGCTATACTTATTGCCCAGTTACTTATCAGTTAGTTATGCAACTTGACTCTAACTAGCTCTTCCTAGCAACTAACCCCCCTACCCGACTCTGTCTGTATCTGTATGAGTATCTAAGGCTTGAGGAAGTCTGTTTAAATGTATCTGAAGAAGTGTGCCTTGCACATGAAAGCTTATACTCAGAGCTAAACTTTGTTGGTCTTAAAGGAGCCCCTGGAATCAAACTTTGTTCTATTATTCACTTCGTTGGCAGTTTTCATTTTTAATCTTTGTATAGAATTTTATATTGCAAGCCATCTTTTTATTTTTTTGTTGTTGGTTTTCTCTTCCTTATCTTATTGTTGGTTTTCTCTTCCTTATCTTATTGTTCTTTTGACTCAAAGACCTGGAACAGATCAACATTCCAGCCCTCTTACAGGCAATCACCACAGCTAAATATTTAGCAACTGCTATGGCCGTTTTCTGGACCTACAAGAAAGAAAGAAAGAAACTGGAGAATTATTTTTTTTTGAGATAGATCACATTCACATGATCTATTAAGAGGGACAGCAAATACCTTTCTATCAAAAGCCAGACCAGATTTCACACTCCAGTAAGAACATAAGAATATAAGAGATGCCAATGTTGGATCAGGCCAAAGGCCCATCCAGTCCAACACTCTGTATCACACAGTGGCCAGAAATACCAGTGCCATCAGGAGGTCCACCAGTGGGGCCAGGACATTAGAAGCCCTCCCACTGTTGACCCCCCCAAGCACCAAGATGACAGAGCATCACTTGCCCCAGAGCCCCTATCTATATCTTGTGGCTAATAGCTACTGATGGACCTCTGCTCCATATGCCTATCTAATTCCCTTTT
>NW_015164817.1:17739-19665 GCF_001447785.1 Gekko japonicus
TTTTTAAGGTGTGGTGACCAGAATTGCACACAGTATTCCAAATGAGGTCGCACCATTGATTAATATAGGGCCATTATGATATTGGCTGATCTGTTCTCAATACCCTTCCTAATAATCCCCAGTAAAATATGTTCTAAGGACTCAAGGCAATCAGATCCACATTTACAGACTCTGTCTGAGTATGCTGTGCCCACAAATTGGCCTTCCAGTAGGGCTGCGGGGAAAGAATTTAACCGAGTGAGCATAAATGCTCTTCTAATTCTTGTTGGTTAAGATCTTGGCCATCTTGAACACTCTTAGGGAGCCAAAAAGTGGGCTATGTGTCTAATAGTAATAAATAATAGCATAAGCTACCCAGTATGCCTCCCCTTCTCCGACTGTTTCTGGAAAGCTTGGATCTTTTCTTAGGGACCAGACAACAGGGCTCATTGTCAGACAGCGCTAGGAGCAGGAAAAAAATGCCAAGGAGACATTCACACAGAGTGCACAATGTAATATTCTATTTTGAATGATGCCAGCTCATTTGGGAGCATTTCAGGCAGACCAGAATGCATCACAGTTACAATGCTGTTATAGTGAGAGTGACCTATTGCTGACCTAGATAGGAGCTGGCATTTGAAACAATGCACTAACCTATTCTGCGAGTTTTGTGTGTGGGCAATTCCCTCAGTGCTCTTCTCTTCATCAAGCCGCTTGGTTATCAGCTTGACCCACCTGGCCTGAAATGTCAGCCTGATCCTAATGCTCCAATCAGCTGGGCTCTCCTCCAAGGAAATGTAGTAGGGTCATAAAGTCTTGCCGTTCAGTTTCTCCTCCTCCCTGCTCCACCCCGTAGAGATGTACGAACCTCCCCTGAGAAATCTGACTTACCTTTTATAAAAGACATTAACATCCCTCAACATTCATGCATACATTTTTGGCTAAGAAGCACCATTCCAACCCCACTTAAAGAAAGAATCCACCACGAAGCCATTGGGAAGGTAAAAGGTAAAGGTTCCCTTGCTCGAAAGCCTGTCGAATCCGACTCTAGGGTTGCGGTGCTCATCTCCGTTTCCAAGCCGAAGAGCCAGCGCTGTCCGAAGACATTTCCGTGGTCATGTGGCCGGCATGACTAAACACCAAGGCACACGGAACGCTGTTACCTTCCCACCGAAGTGGTACCTATTTATCTACCCCTTTCCTGTTTCCTCTCCTTCCCATCCACCAACCAACCTACCTTTATCTCCTCACCAGCTCCAGTACTCTGCCCTAACTTACCCCTGGTACCCTCGGCCCAGAAATGCTATAGCCCAATAGTGGGGTGCCAGTTACCAGGGAAAGCCCACCCGCACAGTGGAGAACCTGCAAGAACTTGCAAAAGACACCCATTTCCCTCACCCGTGCTCAGGGGTCATTCCGTGGAAAAAGAGGTACAGGAGCTCATTAGCATAACTCATTAGCATAACTCATTTGCATATGCCACACCCCCTGACATCACCAGATGTGTGTCAGAAGGCAACACCCACCACTCAGGCTCCACTGGTCTGTTTTGGATTGCTCCGCTATTTCCTCTTTTCCTTCCTTGAAAGCTTCTCCCCTTTCCTGTTTCCTCTCCTTCCCATCCACCAACCAACCTACCTTTATCTTCTCACCAGCTCCAGTATTCTGCCCTAACTTACCGCTGGCACCCTCTGCCCAGAAATGCTATAGCCCAATAGTGTGGTGCCAGTTACCAGGGAAAGCCCACCTGCACAGTGGAGAACCTGCAAGAACTTGCAAAAGACGCCCATTTCCCTCACCCGTGCTCAGGGGTCATTCCATGGAAAAAGAGGTACAGGAGCTCATTAGCATAACTCATTAGCATAACTTATTTGCATATGCCACACCCTCTGACATCACCAGATGTGTGTCAGAAGGCAACACCCACCACTCAGGCTCCACTGGACT
>NW_015164817.1:19923-31569 GCF_001447785.1 Gekko japonicus
TCTTTCCCTCCACCTGGGAACACCCGCTTCCTCACCCTCCTCCACTTCCATCTCTCCTTCCCTCCCACCCGACCACCTTTTATCTGCCCCTCCATCTTCAGCTGTGTTTATGATTTATTTACACTTGTTTACCTTTCTCCCCAATGGGGACTCCAAGCACCTTACTCCATTCCCCTCCATTCTATCCTCAGAACAATCTTTTGAGCAGGAGCAGACAGGGAGTGAAGAAAAGGGGTCCACCCTAGCCCCACCCCAAAGGAGGGAGGGAGGAGGAGGCAGCCTGCCTTAACCAATTAGCTGGGTGCTGCTTTCCTTGCCTCAGGCAGGTCGTGGGTGGGCCAGGTACTGCTTGCCTCATCTCGAGGGGGCTGCACACTTTGCCCCTCATCTCAGCCTCCTTGACCTTCTGTGAGGCTCAGCTGAGCTATGCTGGGCACAGCCCTCTGCCCACATCGCATAGCAGACAGCCAGGAACTGCCTTCGGCCCTGCCTTGCATCACCCAGGGTCGCCAGCTCCAGATTGGGAAATATTGGGACAATTTGGGGGGTGGAGCCCGAGGAGGGCAGAGTTTGGGGAGGGGACAGACCTCAGTGGGGTGCAACACCTCAGAGTCCACCTCCCAAAGCGGCCATTTTCTCCAGGTGAACTGAACTCTGTCACCTAGCGATCAGGACCGAATCTGCAAAAGCAGTTGTTGCGCCCTCGATCTCAATCAATCCAATCCAATTATCTTTACTGGTATGTAACACTCGCACACTCATATACAACAATAACAGCAACGAGATAAAATTATACTACAAAAAAAAACAGATATAAAAGGAATTGCCATATAAATATGGCAGTGACAGAAAACCGATCAATTAAATAAAGGGTGAATAGAAGTAGCACCAGAAAGAAATTTCGCAACAGCTTCTGTTATCTCACAATCTGGATTATCAAGAAGAGTAAGGATCTCTAAACCATTAGGATACTCTTCTAATTGAGTCAAAGTAGGGTTTAAGAATTCCAGACGTAGCGCATAATAGAAGGGGCACTGAAACAGTACATGGGAGGTAGTTTCGATATGCAGGGGCAGGGGTCGTTTCATAGAAAAAGAGCTAGGGGAACTCATTAGCATAACTCATTAGCATATGCCACACCCCCTGACATCACCGGAAGTGTGTCATAAGGCCACACCCCCTGACATCACCGGAAGTGTGTCATAAGTCCACACACCCCACCCCCAACGGTCCCGGCCGCCGCTGCCGGCCTTGCAGCTCCACTGCCGAGCCCCAGGAGGGGCCCGGCGGTGGACCTGCAGAGCCGGCGGGAGTGCGAGGAAGCCCCGCGAAGGCCCTCCCTGGCCCCAGGCAGGCAGGGGTGGGGAGAGGCAGGGAGGAAGCAACTTACCCTCCCTCTTCTCCTGCCTACTCCTGGCTGAATGAGGGCCGGAAGCGGGGCGGCCGGAAGCAGGGGGCGGGGCTTCATCATGTGCCCCCCCCGTACTAGGTTGTAAAATCCCTGGAGATTTTGGGGGGACCTGGGAAGGGGGGACATCCGTGGGGTACAGTGCCTTAGAAGCCACCCTCCAGAGCAGGCATTTTCTCCAGGGGAGCTGATCTATGTAGTCTGGAGCTCAGTTCTAATCCCCGGCGATTCCCCAGGCCCCACCTAGAGGTTGAAAACGTGGCCAGGAGCTGGCCTCTGCCTCTCTTTGCCCAGGGCTCAGCCAGGCTGGGCGCTGCCGCCTGCCTCCCCTCACACAGCGCTTGGCCAGGTGCTACCATCGGCCTCGCCTCGTGCAGGGCTCGCCTGGGCTGGGCACTGCCACCTGCCTTGCTTTTGCTTTGCTTTGCTTGGGGCTCTGCGGGGCACTGCTGTCTGCCTCGCCTCACTTCACAAGGGGCTTGGCCAGGCAACGTGCCAGCATTCGGCATGCCTCATACAGGGCATGAACAGGCTGGGTGCCACCACCTGTCTCACCTCACCTTGTGCAGGACTCAGCCTGGGTCCTGCCATCTGCTTTACCTTCCATGGGGCTTGGCTGGTGCCAGTGTCTCATGCAGGGATTGGCTGGGCACCGGTGATGCGCCTGAGCCAAGCACTGAAACCCCCCCCCCCTTACCTCTCGTGCAGCTGCCTCCCCTGCCCTGCCACAGGCTACCCGTGTGCCTCCTCTCCTGCCTTGGTGTAGTGGCTAAGAGCGGCATGCAGGCAGCCAGCTTCTCTGGGACTATTCTGCAAAGATTCGTCTCCACTGCATGCAGGCTCCTGAGCTTCGACGCCTAGCCTGTAGGTCTTTTCGGAGCCTTGTTCTGCAGTGTTCTAAAGCAGCTGGTGACCCTGGGGGAAGCGGGGCAGGTGGCTGATCTTTGACTGACAGAGCAGGGAGTTCTGTTACCATTTGGGGGGTTTTATGTGTGTAGTTATGGAGCTGCCGTGGCTCAAGTGGTTAAGACGCTGAACTGCAGGCTGTGGAAGGTCAGTAGTTCAGCAGTTCGAGACCCGAGTGTGCCGCATGACGGAGTGAGCTCCCCTCTCTAGTTCCAGCTCCTGCCAACCTAGCAGTTCGAAAGCAAGAAATTGCAAGTAGATAAATAGGTACCACTTCAGTGGGAAGGGAACAGCATTCCGTGCGCCTTGGTGTTTAGTCATGCCGGCCACATGACCACAGAAACATCTTCGGGCAGCGCTGGCTCTTCGGCTTTGAAACAGAGATAAGCAGCGCAACCCTAGAGTTGGACTCGACTGGCTTTCGAGCAAGGGAACCGTTACCTTGTAGTTGGGGTGTGTTTGTAGATTTCAGATTTTTCTGCAAATCTGGGGCGTTCCATTCATAGGTCCAGTCTCCAGATTTAAGTATCCTCAGATATGGCTATTAGAGTATAGACCTGGGAGGTCTCTTTCAATCAAAGAGAAAACAGCGTTGAAATTTATCTGGGGCAAGGGTGGAGGGGACAGTTCTCTCCAGGTGGTCATCGTCTTGCCTTTACTTAAAAAGAAATCCAAATTGAATTTATGCTGAGGGGAAACCAGGACACTTTTCTGAGAGGTTTCCAGGGTAAAAAAAAAAGGGGGGGTAGTATAATATCATGAGGGGAGGGCCATGCCCTGGAAGCAGAAGAGAGCCACTGAAAGGCATAGCCACATTTTGGAATTCGCCTTTCAAAATCTAACCCAGGAACACAGGCAGTAAAGAAATATTTTTTGACTGATGTCTCAAGTTGGGGATAATTCACAGGGGGCAACCCCACCCCCTCGGTAATAAGGTAGTATTTGGCTTCTTCTTCCCCAAAGTCCTGCAGTGTCCCCAATTAAAGTAAAGCCTCAGGATGCAGTAAAATCGGGGAAGAAATCTTTGAAAGGTTTCTCTTAATTGGTTTTGAGACTCCGTCCTGTTATCGGAACTAAACAGAGAAGCGTCACTCTTAACACCTAGACTCATCTCTATGTAAAATCCAGAGTTCCTAAAGCCGCAATTAAATGCCTTAATCTTAAAACCCTCCCAGGTTCAATTCGCCAGATCGGCTCTGAAGGGCAGTGCTAATTCTTCTTGAATTGCCGCTTCACATTAGCTGATGCTGCTTTAATTTCAGTACCGTCACTGCCAGGCTATCCTCCAAACCCCTCGCTGGGCTTTGAAACTTTATTTTTTTTTAACCCCAGCTGACTTCCTTATTTGCTCTTTTAGCAAACTCTGATGATAAACAGTCATGCTTAGAAGTTCTGCTTTTTGTATGATCCAGGAGATAGGAAACAATTTACCCCTCTCATTTGATGATTTTCGGACGATAATCGCAAAAAACCTTTCCCAGTGAACTGACAGGGCCTTCTCATAAGACTCCATCTTAAGTTAGCTGATGCTGTTTTAATTTCAGTACCGCCACTGCTAGGCTATCCTCCAAGCCCCTCGCTGGGCTTTGAAACTTTTTTTTTTCTAACCCCAGCTGACTTCCTTATTTGCTCTTTTAGCAAACTCTAATGATAAACAGTCATGCTTAGAAGTTCTGCTTTTTGTATGATCCAGGAGATAGGGGACAATTTACCCCTCTCCTTTGATGATTTTCGGACGATAATCGCAAAAAAGGTTTCCCAGTGAACTGACAGGGCCTTCTCTTAATACTCCATCTTAACTGGGCCTTACTTATATCAGATCAATAGACTAGCATCCCTCTGACCTAATGGGCTCAGCCACCACTGTGACTAACCCAGGAAAAAGACTGGAGTCACGGGAGGCTGAGGAGGGGCTATGGCTCAGCGGTCGAGAATTTCCTTGGCGTGCCGAGGGTCCCAGGTTCAATCCCTGGCCTTTCCGTTTAAAAGGATCGGTGGGTGAGTGATGTGAAAGGCCTCCTATTCAAGACCCTGGAGAGTGGCTGCCAGGGCTCTTTTTGTAGAAAAAGCCCAGCAAGAACTCATTAGCACAATAGGCCACACCCAACAGCAGGAACGCATTAGCATATTAGGCCACACCCTTGGCAGCACAGCACATTCGCATATTAGGCCACACCCCCATGTTACCAGAAGTGTGCTCATCCAGCCACACCCACCTTTTGCTTCTTATTCTGTTTACCTTGTTTGTTGTTTTTCGTAGCAGGGACTCCTTTGCATGTTAGGCCACACATGCCTACTGTAGCCAATCGTAATGAGTTTCTGCTGTTGGGTGTGGCCTATTATGCTAATGAGTTCCTGCTGGGCGTGGCCAACTCAGGAGCCAGCCAGAACTCCGTTCCTGTGCGTTCCTGCCCAAAAGTAGCCCTGGCTGCCACACAGATTAGAGCAGGGGTCCCCAAACTTCTTGAGCCTATGGCAGGCCCATGGCTACAGTGGGGCATTTGGGGGCGGGGCCCTCTGACTTACTTCAAAGGCCCCTTCCAAAGCCCCTGGGCTCAGACTGTGACCGAGCTGATCCTGTGGAGGATTCCGAGGCCAGGATATGAGACACAGCTGCCTGAAGGTGCCATCAGGCACACCACTCCCCTGGCTGAAAAGCACTGCAGGAAAGGGTGCGACCAACTTGTCCCCTTCGGCTGCAAGGTATTTGTGTGGAACAAAGCCGGGCAGTGCTGCAGATTCAAACTGCCACCAGTCCAATGGTGAGAGGGTGCTCTCTCCCCGCTTCTGCTTCCCTGGATGCCCTGAACACACCAGGAGGCTTCTGCTCCGTGGTGGCGTTGAGCCAAGGCCACCCCGCCGCCTTCCCATGGCACAGGAGAGGGTGGCTGGCGGTGAGGGAAGCTGCTGGGCTCACCCAGAAGCCTCTGGGTGGGGACAAGTGCTGCCCGCCCACCCCACAGAGCATGAAGTGCCCTGCCACAGTGGCACCAGCCACCCCTCAGCACTGTGGCGCTCCGTGCCCCAAAACAGCAGCAGAAGCAGTGGTGGTCGCAGGCTGTAGCTTGGGGGATCAGAGCACCGCTTCTTCCTCCTCTGCTCCTTCCTTCTGTTTCTCTCCCTCTTGTGGAGTTCAAGGCAGCAGCTTAGAGAAAAACAGGTTCCGCTTTCCATAAACTGGGGGGGTTGCCGTTCAGTCCCAGCTCCCTCCCCTTCCCTCACACTACCCCACTTGTGTTTCTACTTGGTCTACTTGGAAGTAAGTTCACCCTTCTTCACCAGCACTCCCAGGAAAGGGCTCTTAAAAACATTATCCTCCCCACAGAAAAAATGTAAATGCCCCCCCCCCCCTAAATAAATCCTGGCTGTGGGGTTGGCCTAAGAGAACGTTTGGAATTCTGACAAGGAATGGCAAATGCAGCGACAAGATGGCTGCTACAAAATGGCTGCGGGGGGAGGCAGAGGAAGGGGTCTTAAAAACATTAACCTCCCCACAGAAAAAATGTAAATGCCCCCCCCCCCCTAAATAAATCCTGGCTGTGGGGTTGGCCTAAGAGAACGTTTGGAATTCTGACAAGGAATGGCAAATGCAGCGACAAGATGGCTGCTACAAAATGGCTGCGGGGGGAGGCAGAGCTAGCTTTAAGGTTCCCAGACTCCCCAGCTTCAAGGACCCGCCTCCTCACCGTGGATTAGGTGGCCGTTGGGGGGGGACGAACTCACCCTGAAAAAAACGGAGATCCATCCAATGTGCAGCAACATGTCTAGGTCACTGTCCACGTGACCCAGAAGTGACATCACATCTAGGATGCTGGGGTGACTCTCTAGTATTTGGGCAAACACTCTATGGTAGAAGCCATAGAGCGTCACCTCAGCGTCCCAGACATTATTATGTCACTTCCGGGTCATGTGGGGCAGTGATGTGAACATGTCACTGTACGTTGGATGGGGCCTCCAAGCTGCTCCCAGTAAGTTCCCCCACCAGTTTCCAGGAGAGACCAGGCAACCCTAGCCAGCCACAAAACGCTGAACAGCTTAACTTCAGTAATTTCAGTCACCCAGTGTAAATCCTTGTGTTGTGGTGGCAGTTGCCACCAAAGCAACAACCAATCAAATCTCCAGTACTTACTTGGAAGTGTTGCAGGGCAAAAGCCCTATCAGGCCCCACCCACTCCCTAAAAACACTTGGCGGGGAACAGTAAAGGTTTCGGTGGGCGCCATGGCACCAGGGGTCATTTCATAGAAAAAGAGGTGCAGGATCTCATTAGCATACCTCATTAGCATAACTTATTTGCATATGCCACACACCCTGACATCACCGGAAGTGTGTCAGAAGGCAACACCCACCGCTCAGGCTCCACTGGACTGTTTTGGATTGCTAGATATTTTTTTTTGGGGGGGGGAAACGTGCAGATCTGTCCTCGCAGAGGAGGGCGGGCTTGTACCTGAATAAACCTTGGTCTTAAAGGTGCCACTGGACTGTTTTGGACCGGGGGCCCGGGGGGAGCTCTGCAACTTACCTGGCTGCTTCTTGCTCTGACTGAGGGCTGCTGGGAGCAGGGGGTGGGGCTTGTTGCATGTGCCCGCCCCCTGGGCTCTTTACTGCCGAAGCTCTGCTCCTGTGCGCTCCTGCAGGAAATGACCCCTGCATGGCACCTACGAGCACCACATTGGGCGGCCCTGGATTAGAGGATGCTGACCTGTGGAGTTGGTGGTCTAGATCAGGAAGAAGGCAGATGCACGAGTGCTTGTGAGAAAGAGAATCTGTGACCGGGGGGAAGATAGCCTGCGGTGCTGGAGAAGCTATGGTACAAAGCACAACTGGGGTGAACATTCCGTACCATCAAAGTGAGTTTGGAGGGAAATATCCCTGTGTCTTGCAAACAGCAATTTTCAGCCTGAAAATAGAAACCATGAGAGATCGGGTACACTGTACGTAATATCATTTGCCCATTAGCTCTAACAGCAGTAAAACTCAATCAACCGTGCGCGCTCCCAATACTGAGAACACTTCGCCCCCTCCCCCCATATGCTTCGGCTGTACATTTTAATAGCATATAAGCCCTTGGAGCATTAACAAATTTGGGAGCTTTTAAATAGACTGCAGCCTACTCGTTTAAAGGGCCGCTCCAGGAATGCAACGGCTCGGCGAGGTTAATGATGGATCATGGCACGGTGTGATTTGCAGAGTGCCGGTTAGCCCATTAGATACCCCTCCTAATGTTTGTGTGGGTCAGGTTGATCACCTCTAAATAATGAGCTGAGCCACCCTGGGTTGCCAGAGATAGCCGGTTGACTGTTTCAAGTGGGGGTCTGCTCGGCGAGGGGGCTCTGAGCATGGGGGGGCTCGCTGATAAAGAGCGGATGAAATAAGCAGGCCAGGGTCAGGTTTCGCAGCGACTGTGCGACACCAGCCTCCCGTGGCTCCAATTGGCCATCTGGATGAACAGCCGGCCTGGATGTCAGCGGAAACGAGACCTCTGACTTCAGCTCCCAGCTTTTGTTTTATTTTTTTCTTTCCCCCAGTAGGGATGGTGTGCTGACCTGAACTGTTGTGGCAAATTGTTTATCGTGAGAGCTGTCTGTAATTCTTTTCCCCCTTGCTGCCACGGAGGGCCATACGTGGCTGGCATGCAAATGCCACCAGGGTGGACTGAGAAACCATATCAGCACCTTCCAGTATTCCCCCCCCCTTTTTTTCCTGGCGGCAGGCATCGCTTCATATTGGCCCGAGCCATTCCAAGAGGCTAAAAGAAGGGGGATGTTGGCTCGCTGTGAGCTCATTACAGAGATGGCACAGACATTTCTTTCCGCGGCCTTTCCAGCCAGTGTTTACCTCCGCGGGGAGCGCTGCAAACCGACTTTATTCTTCCAAACAAACATTGTGGACAAGTAACAGCTCCGAATGCATTTGCATGTTTATTGGGTGCCTCTCCACCCTGAAGTCTGTACGCGAGCTACATCCACTCGCAGCTAGGTTTGCCAACTCGCAGTAGGCAATGGAGAGCTCCTGCTCTTACGACTGATTCCTAGGCGACCGAGATCACTTCCTCTGGAGCAAATGACTGTTTCAAGTGGGCTCTGCCATCCCTCCCTCCCCCAACCCTGCCCTCCCCAGGCTCCACCCCCCCAAACTCTCCAGATATTCCCCCGCCCAGAGCTGACAACCCTGCATGCAACACTGTCGTAGGGCGGCCAATTGCGGGTTGGGAAATTCCTGGAGATTTGGGGAGCGGAGCCTGGAAATTGTGGATTTGGGGGAGGGGACCGACCACAAAGTCCACTCTCCCAAGCAGCCATTGGCTCCAGGGGAAGGGATCTCGGTCACCTCGAGATCAGTTGAAACTCTGGGAGGATCCCCCAGCCCACCTCGGGTTGCTACAACCCCTCTGGAGGCAGGCCACCCCAGGCAAGGTAACACAGCCAGCCTTTGCCCAATTGGCTTCCAGCATTCTGGTGCCTGAGAGGAAGGGGGGTCACTGCTCCGTTCTCCTCCTCCTCATACTGTCATCAGGGGTCATTTCATAGAAAAAGAGGTGCAGGAGCTCATGAGCATAACTCATTAGCATAACTCATTTGCATAT
Source organism: Gekko japonicus (assembly GCF_001447785.1). NCBI lineage: Eukaryota > Metazoa > Chordata > Lepidosauria > Squamata > Gekkonidae > Gekko > Gekko japonicus. Next base: position 28,822 of record NW_015164817.1, read on the forward strand.
GCCACACCCCCTGACATCACCAGAAGGCAACACCCACCGCTCAGGCTCCACTGGACTGTTTTGGATTGCTAGCTATTGGGGGAGGGGAACGTGCAGATCTGTCCTCGAAAAGGAGGGAGAGCTTGTACCTGAATAAAACCTGGTCTTAAAGGTGCCACTGGACTGTTTTGGACTAGGGCGCCGGGGCCTCTGCAGCTTACCTGGCTGCTTCTTGCTCTGACTGAGGGCTGCTGGGGGCAGGGGGTGGGGCTTGTTGCATGTGCCCGCCCCCTGGGCTCTTTACTGCCGGAGCTCCGCTCCTGTGTGCTCCTGCAGGAAATGACCCTTGCCGGTCACACCTGGGTACCTAGAGCTGCTAACCCCCGATTGGGAAGTCCCTGGAGATTTGGGGAGCGGACCCCGGGGAGGGCATGGTTTGGGGATGGAAGGGATCTCCGTAGGAGTCTAATGTTCAAAGCCGCCCTTTCCTCCAGGGGAACTGGCCTCTGCAGTCTGGAGATGAGTTGCAATTCCAGGAGGTCTCCAGACCGCCCTTGGGGGCTGGCAACCCTAACCTGCTCCTCCCATGCTTTCTGTCTAGAACAGGGTTGCCATCCACCAGGTGGGGTCTGGAGATATCCTGGGGTTACAACTTGAAAAAGTACGCAGACGGAGAGTGATTTCAGCAAAGCGTACTTTATTCGATCAGGAACAAGACAGCTTTTGCCGGCTCGCAGGCCGGCTTATATTCCCCGTGAAACCGCCACCCATAACACCCACCCACTTCCCAATAGGTTATTTACAGGGGCCAAGAGTTCCATAGGCTCACGGCCAGGACCTAGCCCCCTGATTGGTGCGGGCTAGGATCCACATAGTCTATTGTCTCTAAGAGCGAAGATCGATGGTTGTGCTTGACTGCGTGGAGCCCTAGCCGGCCACGCGGTCTGACTGGATATATTACACAACTGATCCCCAGGCAACAGGGATCAGCTCCTCTGGAGAAAATGGCAACTTTGGGGGGTGGACTCTGTGGCATGATAACCCTCTTGAAACCCCTCCCATCACCACGCCTCTCCCTCCCCGGGTTCCACTCCCCATGACCCCCAGGTGTTTCCCAGCCCCAAGCTGGCAAACCTGGTTTGGAAGGGAGAAGGGTACCCAGCACTCTGTTCCTCTTACTTCCCTCATGAAAGAGCAGGCTGGCGAGAGTCCTCCTTGGCTGCCCTCCCTGGCCATCTAAATATGGTTGATGATCTTGCGCAGACCTTGTGGGTGTCTCCATCTTCTCACAGGAGTCCCCCTTCCTGCAGAAGTCTTGGGAATAGGCCCAGTTTTCATCCAATGCAGCACCACCCACTCAAGTCACTGTTTCCCCCCCAGCTGAGACGCCCCTCCACCAGCCTCTCTGCCGGGACACCCACTGTCCACGATGTAGCCCTAGAGAAGCCACCAGCTGCAAAAGGAAGAGTCCCCACTTCTGGATAACTACAATTCACCTGAATGAGATCTTCTTATTTTAAACTTGAAAAGGCTTCCGATAAACCACTGAAGTATTTTCCTCTGTCCTGGTTTCTCTAAAAGGTCACTTGCACGTGGGACCTGAGACTCCTGAATGTTGGGGATTCCAGCCTTCATGCGGGGGTGGGGGAGGTCTTCTGGAATCACAACTGATCTCCGGATAGGGTTGCCAGCTCCAGGTTGGGAACTACCTGGAGATTTTGGGGAGAAGGGGAGACTTCACTCGGGTATAATGCCATACAGACTACCTTCCAAAGTGGCCATTTTTCTCCAGGAATTGATCTCTGTCATCTGGAGATTAGTTGTAATAGTGGGATATCTCCAGCTATTACCTTGTTTTGGGGGGCACTAGCTTATTTTATTATGGATAATACTTATGGTTAGGGAGGGGCATGAACTGGCTCACAAACTTAAGTTTGTGACAAAATTGGGCTGGTTTGTGTTGTGCAAACGAAAGTTCGCAAACTGAAGAGTTGCCACGAACTTCCATAATTTTTAAGGCAGTTTGAGGTAGTTCATGGCCGTTCGTGAAGAACAGAAACCAGGGATTTTAATGACTCCGAACCTCTGGTTTCTGCTCTTCAACAAAGACAGATGAGTAACCGGGAGCAGAAACCAGGGATATAAATGGCTCCAAACCATTTGAACCCCTGCTTTCTGCTCCCTGCAAAAAGCAGTGGGGAGCAGAAAGCAGGGGTCGCGAACCACTGCAAACCAGTTTGTGAACCAGCCTCCCATTTCATATCAGTTCATGGCTCAGTTAATGGCTTGGCCACAAACCATGGACTGAAACGAATCACAAAAATGTGGTTCGTGCCCATCCCTACTTATGCTGTTGTTCTTATGAGAAACACCGTAAGATCCAACATCATGGTGGCCATTTTGTGGGTAAAACTGAAAAGAAGAATGTGGACATATGCAACTATCGAAATATTTCATTGAGCTGTGAGTGTTGGCCTCATTACCATTATATTTCTGGGGTAGTTTTACATCTGTTGCCAAAACTCATTAACTCAGCTGCATTCTAAAATATACTTATGTACTCTGAAAATAGAGAAGAGGGCGGCTTTGGAGACATTTGCTATATAATTACTTCAGAAAGGTTTGTACACTGCACATGACTGAATGCTTTGACACGGTCTGTTCTTGGACCTCCCTCCACAGAGATCTTGCACATTCACAAGTCATGTTGAAGCTAGTGGGGTTTTTTTTAAGGTACTTAAGGCCTGGATTATTAATAGGGTTACCAAC
>NW_015164817.1:32313-35647 GCF_001447785.1 Gekko japonicus
GAATGTTGGGGATTCCAGCGTCCAGGCGGGGGTGGGGGAGGTCTTCTGGAATCACAACTGATCTCCAGATACGGTTGTCAACTCCAGGTTGGGAACTACCTGGAGATTTTGTGGGTAGAACCTGAGGACGGCGGGGTTTGGGGAGAAGGGGAGACTTCACTTGGGTATAATGCCATACAGACTACCTTCCAAAGTGGCCATTTTTCTCCAGGAACTGATCTCTGTCACCTGGAGATTAGTTGTAATAGTGGGATATCTCCAGCTATTACCTTGTTTTGGGGGGCACTAGCTTATTTTATTATGGATAATACTTATGGTTAGGGAGGGGCATGAACTGGCTCACAAACTTAAGTTTGTGACAAAATTGGGCTGGTTTGTGTTGTGCAAACGAAAGTTCGCAAACTGAAGAGTTGCCACGAACTTCCATAATTTTTAAGGCAGTTTGAGGTAGTTCATGGCCGTTCGTGAAGAACAGAAACCAGGGATTTTAATGACTCCGAACCTCTGGTTTCTGCTCTTCAACAAAGACAGATGAGTAACCGGGAGCAGAAACCAGGGATATAAATGGCTCCAAACCATTTGAACCCCTGCTTTCTGCTCCCTGCAAAAAGCAGTGGGGAGCAGAAAGCAGGGGTCGCGAACCACTGCAAACTAGTTTGTGATCCAGCCTCCCATTTCATATCAGTTCATGGCTCAGTTCATGGCTTGGCCACAAACCATGGACTGAAACGAATCACAAAAATGTGGTTCGTGCCCATCCCTACTTATGCTGTTGTTCTTATGAGAAACACCGTAAGATCCAACATCATGGTGGCCATTTTGTGGGTAAAACTGAAAAGAAGAATGTGGACATATGCAACTATCGAAATATTTCATTGAGCTGTGAGTGTTGGCCTCATTACCATTATATTTCTGGGGTAGTTTTACATCTGTTGCCAAAACTCATTAACTCAGCTGCATTCTAAAATATACTTATGTACTCTGAAAATAGAGAAGAGGGCGGCTTTGGAGACATTTGCTATATAATTACTTCAGAAAGTTTTGTACACTTCACATGACTGAATGCTTTGACATGGTCTGTTCTTGGACCTCCCTCCACAGAGATCTTGCACATTCACAAGTCATGTTGAAGCTAGTTTTTTTTTTAAGGTACTTAAGACCTGGATTATTAATAGGGTTACCAAGAGGCTGATTTTCCACAGGCATAACCAGTCCCCTCCTCCTTTGGTTTGTTTGCCAAATGAGAGATATTTTCCCACATAGTAGAAGAAATAGGAGAGAGAGACTTTTTAAATGGTGAAGAAGAAGAAGAGGAGGAGGAGGAGGAGATTGGATTTATACCCTGCCCTTCACTACCCAAAGGTGTCTCAGAGAGGCTGACAAACGCCTTCCCCTTCCCCTCCCCACAACAGACACCCTGTGAGGTGGGCAGGGCTGAGAGAGCTCTGACAGAAACGGCTCTTTTTCAAGGACAGCTCTTATCAGAACTACGGGTTGCCCAAAGTAATCCAGCATGTGCAAGTGCAGGAGTCGGGAATCAAACCCAGTTCTCCCAGATTAGAGTCTGCGCACTTAACCACTGCACCAAACTAAGGGATTGGCTGTGCTGCAAAGCACAGAGGGATCGTGTGTTAGCTAGTGGCTGGGTTTGCTAGCTCAGGGTTGGGAAATTCCTGGGGGATTTGGGGGTGGAACCTGGGGACCATGGAGTCTGCGGAGGGGGGGAGCTCAGTGTGTGGGGGATGATGCTGTAGAATCTGCCCTCTGAAGCTGCCTCTTCCTCCAGGGGAACTGATCTCAGTATTCTGGAGATCATTTGTGATTGCTGGAGGACTCCGGGCCCTACCTGGTGGCTTTGGTGGCCCCTCTTCGGACCTACGGTGGATGCCAGGAAGGATCTTCTGAAGCCCTGCCCAAGCCTACAAGCAGGGGTCATTTCGTAGAAAAAGAGGTGCAGGAGCTCGTTAGTATAACCTATTAGCATAATTTATTTGCATATGCCACACCCCCAGACATCACCAGAAGTGTGTCAGAAGGGAACACCCACCCTCAGGCTCCACTGGACTGTTTTGGATTTCTAGCTATTGGGGGGGGGCTCTTTTTGTAGCAGGAACTCCTTTGCATATTAGGCGACACACCCCTAATGTAGCCAATCCTCCAAGAGCTTACAGTAGCCCCTGTAAGAAGAGGTACATTAGGGCATGCCTAATATGCAAAGGAGTTCCTGCTACAAAAAGAGCCCCGGATGGAGGGGAAACGTGCAGATCTGTCCTCGCAGAGGAGGGAGAGCTTGTACCTGAATAAAACTTGGTTTTAAAAGTGCCACTGGACTGTTTTGGACCGGGGGGCCGGGGGGGGGCTCTGCAACTTACCTGGCTGCTTCTTGCTCTGACTGAGGGCTGCTGGGAGCAGGGGGCGGGGCTTGTTGCATGTGCCCGCCCCCTGGGCCCTTTACTGCCGGAGCTCTGCTCCTATGCGCTCCTGCAGGAAATGACCCCTGCCTATAAGACTGACAGCAGCATTAATCAGCTCTTGGCACTCCTACATTTTATTTATTTACTTCATTTATTTACCACTCTGCCTGTTTCCCAAATGGGGACCCAAAGGGGCTTAATGTCATTCCCGTCTCTTCCATTTTATCCGTACAACAACCCTGTGAAGTAGATTAGGCCGAGAGGATGTGGCTGGCCCCAGGTCACCCCACAAGCTTCCATGACAGATCAGGGATTCAAATGCAAGTCTCAAAGATGCTGGTCCAACCCTCTAACCATTTTCCCACAGTGGCTCTCCAGTAATCCTCTTTCTTATGAGTATTTAGGGCTAATTCACATGAGTCCGTGTGGTGACAATGAACTCTTTTTTTTTCTTTGAAGCTCTTTCAGACGATGCCAAGCCAGTGTTGAGTAGGCAGCGTCACTAGAGACTGTGCTCAGTCGTGCTTTAGCGTTCAGCGTGTACTTCAAAACATATGCCAAAAGCCAAATGCAGCCCAGAACATCGCATGCCTGCTACCCACTTGGCAGAAGCTGAAAGAAGAAGGTGCCAAGGCCAGCTCTTACCCGCAGTGAGAGAGGGACTTGGGTTGTATTCTCTCGTGCAAATTCCATGCTATAGTTCTTACCTTTCAGCGTGCATTCCCTACCACCCCAAATAAATGGGTGCTTTCACACACACACTAAATAATGCACTTTCAAACCACTTCCAAGGCACTTTGCAACAGGATTTTACTAAGGCCGATTTCCCACAAGCACTGCTCTGCCCTCGCTCTTCCCTTTTGCCCCGATGATACGTGTCAATTTCACACAAGCTGCTGCGCGGCCGCATTTTGCCCCGC
>NW_015164817.1:36636-40276 GCF_001447785.1 Gekko japonicus
ATCACCGGAAGTGTGTCATAAGGCCACACACCCCGCCCCCAACGGTCCCGGCCGCCGCCGGCCTTGCAGCTCCACTGCCGAGCCCCATGAGGGGCCCGGTGGTGGACCTGCAAGGCCGGCAGGAGTGCAAGGAAGCCTCGCAAAGGCCCTCCTTGGCCCCAGGCAGGCAGGGGTGGGGAGAGGCAGGGAGGAAGCAACTTACTCTCCCTCTTATCCTGTCTCCTCCTGGTTGAATGAGGGGCGGAAGCGGGGCGGCCGGAAGCAGGGGGCAGGGCTTCGTCATGTGCCCCGCCCCCCATACCTCACCTGGGGGACCTGCGATCCCCCGCGATCCCCCCTGAAATGACCTCTGACAAAGAGCATAATCGGCTACATCCTTACTCTACAAAGACAAAACTAGAAGACAGAGAGTATGGCTACTCTTCTTGTTTCTTCAGAACACCAAACAAAGACGGGAAGAGAAGCTATAAAATGGTAATACACCTTGACACTTTAGTCCCAATCAAATTCCTGGATCAGAGAGAAAATTCCCGGGCATCCTACAGCTAAAGAACATCGGTTACATGAGAAACATGTGACTTCCTGTGAGTAACATAAACAAACATTTAACCCCAGATATACTGAGTGTTTTCAACTTGCAATACCCAACACAGTCCATCTCCTGTTGGGTCTTCCTCTTTTCCTCCTGCCTCCCACTGTTCCTGAAAGCCCCCAGGGTGAGGCAGTTGTGTCTATCCAGAATTTTTTTTTATATTTGTAGAGAATATTTCATGCATCAATGAATTTGTACTGACAGGTGAAGAGCAGATCCCTGAAATCTCTTCCGCAAGATGTCTGGGGGGTTATTTTCCCTCCTACCTGGAGGTCATTATTAGCTAGTTAGTGCTCTTTGATTATCTGACAGGTGGCCATAAACCCTGATGAATGACCCCTGCCAACAAAGCAAAATGTGAGCTTCCCTTCCCCCACAAGTTTGTGAATCCTAATGGCATAGATTATATGATTGATGGGTACGATGCCATTTAATTATGGGAATAAATGAGGAAGAGGAAATCTGGCACTCCCTCATTTATTATCCACTAATTAGACCGCACGCAATCAGGCCCTTTGATTGGCTGGAGGGACTCTAGATGTAATTTAGCATGGTTGCAACAGGCTAAGGGAAGAGCATAGATGCTCATGGTGTGCCAGGACATTCAAAAAGACAAAAGTTAAAGCAGTTTAGGGGAAAATACAGTAAACAGTCCTGCATGTTCACTCTGTCAGATGAGTAATTTATAGCAGTACAATGAAATGCTTCTCCTGTACAATGACAGAGTACTTTCTCAGTATCTAATATTTATGCATATGCTCTTCTGAAGTACAGCATAGATCAATACTGTGCTAGAGAGCAAGGCATTTATCTTGGGTCTGGCGTGCATTAAAATACATTCTGCATACTTTGCTTAACATCAAAACACAATAAATAGAACAAATAGACGGTGATAACGCCGCATCTTGGGGCCATTACATCTTACTTGTGGCATTTTGATGCTGAGCGCAAAACTTAACTAAATATTAAAAGCAATTAAAGTTGGCCCATTTGGCTGGGCCAAGCCACTGGCTATTATTTGATTTTGCTTTGCGGCTGCATACAGATGCTTGTGACGCAAAGCAGCGGTTCCCAAACACTTTGGTACGGTGACCCAGAAGTCCAAAGTCACTTGGTATGGTGACCCATCCAGGGCTGACCCAAGGTTTTTTGGTGCCCTAGGCAAACGATGACCTCGGTGCTCACCTATCTCAGCATCCTGTTTTCTACAGTGGCTAATCAGACGTTTTTAAGAAACCAATAATCACGTAAAGGGCACAGCTCCCCCCGCTATGAATCCCAAGCAAGGGACATTCTGACACACGCAGCCCTTGCATACGGAGGTTACATTCTGGCCTTTGATCAACCTTTCCTTCTCCATTACTCCCTCTAAACCCCTTTAAGATTCTAAGAAACTCACTCTAGTTACCATCAGGACATGTTTTACTTGATCAACATGTACACACAATGAAGAAAAATACCAATTAATGTATGTAGGGCTGCTAAGTACCCCGGGGGGGCAGGGGTTTGCTCACCCAAAGGGCCCCCAACCCATCGGTCTGGATCCAGCTGGCGAGGGGAACCCCACCCCCAAAGTGTCCAGATCGGGCCAACGTGCCCGGGGCGATGATGTCATCCGGAAGTGACGTCATCGTGCTGGGCACGTGTTGGGTGATAGTGAGATATTGAAAAAATGGTATTTAGCAGAGATAAGATAGTCCAGCAGAGCCAGAGTAAAATAATTCAGACTCAGAATCCATCTGTGATTAAAATATTAAGTTTTTACTAAATTCTAGCATGGGAAGGGTAACTGGGATGAAAATAACAACAGAGCATAATCGGCTACATCCGTACTCTGCAAAGACAAAACTGGAAGAGAGAGAGAGTATGGCTACTCTTCTTGTTTCTTCAGAACACCAAACAAAGACGGGAAGAGAAGCCATAAAATGGTAATACACCTTGACACTTTAGTCCCAATCAAATTCCTAGATCAGGGAGAAAATTCCCGGTCATTCTACAGCTAAAGAACATTGGTTACATGAGAAACATGTGACTTCCTGTGAGTAACACAAACAAACATTTAACCCCAGATATACTGAGTGTTTTCAGCTTGTAATACCCAACAGCACGTCACCAGGCGACACTACCCGCAACCCCCCCCCCCCGATCACAGAACCACTGTCTTCTCTGGGTTCAGTCTCAGCCTGCTTTTCCTTAACCATCTGGCCACAGCCTCCAAACCCTCAGCCAGATGTTGTTGGGAGGTATCCTGGTGGCCATCCAAGTGCAGATATAGCTGGGCATCATCCGCATAGTGGTGACACCCAAACCTGAAACTCCTAGCCAGTTGGGCGAGGGGGATGCATATAGATGTTAAACAGCATCGGGGAAAGAACTGCCCCCTGAGGAACCTCACATAACAGTGGGTACCTAGAGGACATCTCCCCCCCCCCGTGCTACCCTCTGTCAGCAACCTTGGAGAAATGAAGAAAGCCATTGCAGGGCTACCCCATGAATTCCCATGTCGGCAAGAGCCAGTTTGGTGTAGTGGTTAAGTGTGCGGACTCTAATCTGGGAGAACCGGGTTTGATTCCCCACTCCTCCACTTCACCTGCTGATGTGACCTTGGGTCAGTCACAAGCTGTGGCACAGCTGTCCTTGAAAAAGAGCAGTTTCTGTCAAGAGCTCTCTCAGCCCCACCCACCTCACAGGGTGTCTGTGGTGGGGAGGGGAAGGGAAAGGAGTTTGTAAGCCGCTCTGAGACTCCTTTGGGTAGTGAAGGGCGGGGTATAAATCCAATCTCTTCTCTTCTTCTCTTCAGTGGGTCAGAAGATCATAATTGACCATGTTGAATGCTTCTGTGGGAATCAAGTAACAACAGCAGTGCCAACTCACCTCTATCCACCTGCCTGCGGAGACTGTTATGCATTTTATCTACGTTCTAAACCGCCTTGGGTTCTGTAAGGTAGAAAGGTGGCTAATAAATGCTTCGAAAGAGTGAATGCATGAATGAGTGAATGCATGAATGAGTGAATGAGTAAATGAGTGAATGAGTGAATGAGTGAATGA
>NW_015164818.1:0-9627 GCF_001447785.1 Gekko japonicus
GCTCTATCTGCTGTTAGGTGGTCAGTCTGGCTCTATACCGGAAGATCTGGACCGGGCATTACAAGATGTGGCTGGATGGCTTAGGCTGAGCCGACTGAAACGGAATCCAATGAAGACAGAGGTCCTGAACCTGGGCTGGGGTGGACCGAGGGTAGGGATCTCACTCCCGACCTTCAATGGGGGCTCCGTTGGTGCCAGTGTCAGAGGTTAGGAGCTGGGGAGTGCTCTTGGATGCCTCCTTAAAAATAGAGGCCCAGGTAGCAGCCACTGCCACGTCAGCCTTTTATCATCTTCGGCTGATCAGGCAGTTGGTTCCCTTCCTCAAAAGCAACGAATTGGCAACAGTGATCCACATGATGGTCACCGCAAGATTGGACTACTGTAATGATCTCTACATAGGGCTGCCCTTGTCACATATCCGGGATCATATTCAGCATGCTGGTAGCATACTGAATTCGTTTCAAGGTGCTGGTGCTTACATTTAAAGCCCTTTATGGTCAGGGGCCTACATACCTGAGGGACCACCTTTCCCCACATGTTCCCCAGAAAGCACTGCGATCAGTGTCGCAAAATCGACTGGCCCTCTCTGGCCTTAAGGACGCTGGGCTGGCTGTAACCAGGGCCAGGGCTTTCTCTGTGGCAGCTCTGTTCTGGTGGAACAAGTTCCCAGAAGACATCAGGACCCTGCGGGACCTTATGCAGTTCTACCAGGCCTGCAAGACTGAGCTCTTCCACCAGACTTTCAGCTAAGAAGCTGCCACCAATAGCTGAAAGGTAGAGAACCCTGCCCCCTGGAGCCACTAACAACAGCCTGTGCCAGCCACACAAAGTGAGCCGATCACTAGAATACATCACTGATTGATGGCCACCATTGTTCAATAATATGATTACTATCAGTAGCATTTAATGTTTATAAGCACCTTATAAAGTTGAACTATTTTTAGATGATTTTAGGATTGTTTATATTGTTATTGATGTTTTTTTATTCTTTTATGTAAGCCGCCATGAGCCAGCTTCAGCTGGGAGGGTGGGGTAAATCTGATAAATAAATAAATACATTTCTTAAAGGCACAGCCCCGCAAGAATTTTGCCTGTAAATGCTTTTTTCAATCATTTTAAAACATTTTTCTTAAGGCGTGTGCTTCTTTAAGCAGAGTGGGGTGCTATAGTTGACTAATTCCCACACTGAGCAAGGGGGTTGGAGTGGGTGACCTCTAGAATCCCTTCTAACTCTGGATCAAGAAACTGGTCTCCTTTAAGAGAGTTTTTCTGCCTAAGTGTTAGCTTTCTTGACTGTATAAGTCATCACTGCCACCTACTGGCTTTTTATCAGAATTGTTGTTTCGGCTAGCAGAAGTGATTAACTTGCGGCAGCTGAAAACTATAATCTAAAGTGTTTGACAGCTTGCAATTTAGATCTATCCTGATAACAGCTATCTATTGGCTAAATGGGCTTTCCTTCAGCACTGAAAACTTCAGTCCCACCAGAAAAAAGATTTGACCCACAAGCCACAAAATCCTGGCTACGGGCCTGTGTAGAGGGGAAAGGGAGACAACCCTCCCATCTGCTGGGATCTCAGGGAGGGATCAGAAGATCTGTCCCTGGCTAATAAGGAGGAATCATACAGCCTCATGCAGCACGGAGGGTTGTTTCAACTGATGCTTGCCAAGGCAAGGCAGCCATTTTCGACCCATGGCTGTTTCTGCTGTCTTTGTGTCTCTCTGCTCAAGTCTTGCCATATTTGGCCTTGGTTTGGTTTGGCTTGGCATGTTTGGTCTTGGAGGTTATGTTTGGCTATTGGCTTCTTTACCCAGGAGGAAGCAACTACCATTCAAGAGTACTTACGTGCCATTGGCTGGGGGCTGGGTCCACTCGTCTCGCCCACCCACTGTAAGCTTGACCAATCTTTTCTGTCAGAATAAACTGCCAAAATGGCTGTCTCTCCTGATGAAGACACTTCTCCTGTTTGGCTCCTCTGCAACAGGCTGGCTACTGAGGTAGGCCAGCAGCTGTCAAACCATTCTCTTCTCCTCCTGCTGTGGGGCTAACTAGGCAACCAAGCTTGGTTCTGTCAGTAAAAAGGCAAAGGCAGGGGGTCCTTTCCAGGCCTACTTTGGCCTTTGTGGGGAATTCATTGGGGCCAGTCCTGACTAGGGTTGCCAGCTCTAGGTTGTGAAATTCCTGGATATTTTGTGGTGGAGTCTTTGGAAGCCAGAGTTTGGGGAGGGGAGAGGCCTCAGCTGAATAGAATGCCATAGAGTCCACTCTCCAAAGTGGTTATTTTCTTCTGCGGAACCATTGCTGCCAATTTCCAGATGAGGGCTGGAGATCACTCAGAATAAAAACTCTCGAGATGGCAGAGACCAGTTCCCCTGGAGAGAATGGCTATTTTGCAGGGTGGACTCTGTGTCATTATACCCTGCTGAGGTTGCTTCCCTGCTTGGGTCCCCACTGCAGAGAAAAACTATACTTTTCCTAGGCAGAGGCTGCAGGGAGTGGGGAGGAGATGGAAAAGTGAAGTCAGAGGGGCAGATAAGGGTAGGTTGATGGTTACCTGGGAAGGAGATAGGGTTGCCAACTCCAGGTTGGGAAATTCCTGGACATATGAGGGTGGAGACTGGAGAGGGTGGGTTTTGAAAAGGGGCAGGACCTCAGACAGGTACACTGCCATAGACTCCACCCTCCAAACCAGCCATTTCCTCTTGGGGAACCATTCTTGCCAATCTCCAGATGAGGGCTGGAGATCACTCAGAATTACAACTGCTCTTCAGATGGCAAAAAACAGTTCCCCTGGAAAAAACGGTGGATTCTGTGTCATTATACCCTGCTGAGGTTGCCACAGCAAACTAACGCTGAGTGCCCAAGGCTGGGGCACCTGCCCAGAGCCTCTTTCTAGAGCTCATTGTATTTATTTCCACAATGGGCCTTATTCCTAGTCATAAGACATACCAGTTGCATCGTGAAAGTCAGAGACCCAACAATGATCATTCTACCTTGAACTTCTGGATAAATGGCCATGTAGAGCAAAGCCCAGCGCAAAGTTGTGGATGTTGTTTCTGTCCCAGCGAAAAACAGATCCATTGTTGATTGGAGCATATTTTCTTCATGGAAACTGGCAGGGGTATCCTCCTTTCAAAGAAAAGAAAAGAACAGAAAATATATCCAGGGCCTAAGAGAAAGAAAAATGTCATACTGACATCACATCGGGATTCCAAGACTTGTACCTCTCTGTTCCTGAACAGTGCTCAGGATCAAACAGGAGCAAGACAATAGTCTTGAGAATGATTGACATGGCAATCAATAAAAAACCCAGCCAATGGATTATCTGATCGGTATTCCAAAGCCTACTGAAGGAATACTCAAATAGAGAGTTTAGGGGGAGTTCATGTGATGCCTCTACGGAGTGAACTTTATTGGCTTTCGCATCAGTAGCATGTGGCAGGAAGGATAACTAGCCGCTGGCAAATAAGATTTCTTACATACAGCTGTGTTTGCTTTTCGATAGGAACTGATTGTACTTTGATTTGTTTGTTACCTTGGCCATTTCATTTAAATAAGCATCAATGAAGTCCCTTGTTTGAGACGGGCTCCAGACTGCTTTGTGCTTTTCGACAATTTCTTTTACAAATGATTTAATTTGTTCCCAGTTCTTAAAAACTTTCTGATGAGGTCCTGGCAAGTACTTCATTACAGCTGGGAAGGAATTGTACACCTGAAGGGGAAATAAAATTAACACTAAAGTCTGCATAGAAAGTGCATAGAACTTCTTGTAGACCATTCAGTCCAGACAGTTGCCTACCACACGTGGCTATCTCAGGAAAAGTAGGAGATGATGCTGTGATGTAGGACAGTGTGGATCTGTGGCACGCAGTCCCAGGAAACTTCTCAAAATGGCATCTCCATGAAAGTTTTTCGAACTCCTCAGCAGTGCCGTATGAATTTAGTTAATGTGCAGAACACAAGTGCGTTACACTTGATACCCCTGAAAACCCTGCAGCAAGTATTAATCACACACACACACAAACGCACACTCACAAGCAAATGTAATGTATGGAACCAGTGACTCTCATGCTGAGAGTCAATAGACCAATGGGAGCGGGGCGGGAAGCGAGAGACAGGACAAGGAACCAATCACAAGGGAAGTGGGCGGTGGGAAATGTGGGCTGTGCTGTATAAAGGAGGGAATAGACACTGGGATTGAGGAGGAGAAGGAGGAAAGCCAGAGAGTTGTGACTAGTGCATGACAGAGAGAGAGGGAACCCAGGCAAAAGCCTTCAAAGGGGTGCCTACGGCCGGCTGGCCAGGGTCCCTCTCCAGCATTCTGAGGTCCCAGCCACTCCTCTTCAAGGCAGGTGCCACAGCAGAGGGCGTTGGCCTCCAGGGGGGTATGGGGGAAGATTTATCTCTCTTTATAATAATTCTGTTTTCGAGTGGCAACATTCCATGCACTCCCTCAGCCATTGGCCCGTCAGCCAAGAGTACTCATGAGCCATTGGCCGGGTGCTGGGTCTGCTCCTATTCCCTGCCCACTCCCCCTTCAGACACTGTGCCCTGTCAGAATTACTGGCAAATGGCTTTCTCTCTTGACGAAGACACTTTTCCTGCTTGCCTCCTGTGTGGGACTAGCTTTCCCCTCAGCAGCTGTTGGTAGGTGTAACGAAATGGCAGTTACCTGTGTTAGTAAGATGGTTGTGCTTCAGAGCAGGGTCTGCTAGATCCAGGTTCTTTCTGTACAAGCTGAGTGGGTGATTTTGGACCAGTCACAGACTTTCAGCCTAACCTACCTCATAGGGTTGTTGTGCAAGTCAAAAGGGGGAGAGGAGAATGATGTATGGCCTCCAGGGGGGTATGGGGGAAGATTTATCTCTCTTTATAATAATTCTGTTTTCGAGTGGCAACATTCCATGCACTCCCTGCGCATTTGCCCCGCCAGCCGCCACTCAAGAGTACTCATGAGCCATTGGCCGGGTGCTGGGTCTGCTCCTATTCCCTGCCCACTCCCCCTTCAGACACTGTGCCCTGTCAGAATTACTGGCAAATGGCTTTCTCTCTTGACGAAGACACTTTTCCTGCTTGCCTCCTGTGTGGGACTAGCTTTCCCCTCAGCAGCTGTTGGTAGGTGTAACGAAATGGCAGTTACCTGTGTTAGTAAGATGGTTGTGCTTCAGAGCAGGGTCTGCTAGATCCAGGTTCTTGCTGTACAAGCTGAGTGGGTGATTTTGGACCAGTCACAGACTTTTCTGCCTAACCTACCTCACTGAGTTGTTGTGCAAGTCAAAAGGGGGAGAGAAGAATGATGTAAGCTGCTTTGGTCCCATTGCAGAGAAAGACTACTTTTCCTCCTGGGAAACCATTGTTGCCAATCTCCAGGTGACAGCTGGAGATCACTCAGAATTACAACTGCTCTCCAAATGGCAGAGATCAGTTCCCCTGGAGAAAATGGTGGACTCTGTGGCAGTCAGGGCTTCAGAGCATGGAAAATGGTGGACTCTGTGGCAGTCATTGCTTCAGAGCATGGAAGAGGCTGCAGGTGTGTGTGTGTGTGTGTTGGAAATAAAGGTAGGTTGATGATGGGCTGGGAAGGAGATAGGGTTGCCAACTCCAGGTGAGAAATTTATGGAGATTTAAGGGATGGAACCTGGAGAGGGTGAGGTTTGAGGAGGGGTGGGACCTCAGATAGGTACAATGCCATAGACTCCACCCTCCCAACCAGCCATTTCCTCCTGTTGCCAATCTCCAGGTGAGGGCTGGAGATCACCCAAAATTACAGCTGCTCTTCAGGTAGCAGAAATCAGTTCCTATGGAGAAAATGGTGAACTCTCTGTCATTATACCCTGCTGAGGTCACCACAGCACATTGCGCTGAGTGTCCAAGGCCTTGGCACTCTCCCAGAGACTCTTTCTAGATCTCGTATTTATTTCCACAACGGGCCTTATTCCTATTTTATATATATATATCCATGAACTTCACTGCAGCTGAATGGCGCATATATATATGGCATTCAGCTGCAGTGAAGTTCATGGAGAGTTCCCCTACTGTCTGTCAGGAAAATGAAATAAAGTCAGATTGTTTTTCCACATGATCCAAAGAACACTAAATGAAAAGAAAAACATCATGGGATATGATTAGGGTGCCTGAGTGGGAAGTTATGGAAAACACAAGAGAACTGGAGCGGCGAGGAACAAAGTGAGGTGGTGATGTGGGGTCATGTCCATCTGGCCGTCTTTCTGGAGCCAGACGGGTTTTGCCCTGCCATTCCGCAAGATCTCCAAGAAGACTCACCTGACCCCAAATGCTTCCTTGAAGGTAGATGGTCTCATCAATCAAATGCAACAACTTCTGGAATCGGCTGTCATGGTAATCGAAGCGATCCCCAAAAGTGATAGAGCAGATGATATTCGAAACAGCGTTATTAATCTGGAAATGAGGGTTGAATGGCTGACCTTGTGAGGGGGGGGGGGGAAGAGGCAGTTATAGCTTCCTTACAAGAAAAAAAGAATGTGGAGGAAACAGTGAGAAGTAACCTGTCACAAGAATTTAAAAAATTAGTAACCGTTTAAAATTTCGTTGTTTCAAACAGAGTGCCACAGGACTCTGTGATATGGTTGTTGTACACGTGCCTAGACCGCACCATAGCAGTCCCAGATTCACCCCCGACCTGCTGACGTCCCCCAAATCCCCCCTTGATGGGCGACAGGAGTCCACCAAAAATTAAAGGCACACCTCCGCCTTGAAGGGGTCTCCCGCACCTTCTCATTCCACAACGGAGATGCCACCACCATCCCCCTCTCCCATCAGGGAAAGTCACCAAGGACCACCCATGCTGAGCCTACAGAGCCCCACAGTGTCCAACGTCCTCAACAGTCCAGCCATGGGCAGGGGTGGGCCTTGGTGACTTTCCCTGATGGGAGAGGGGGATGGTGGTGGCACCTCCGTTGTGGAACGAGAAGGTGTGGGAGACACCCTTCAAGGGGGAGGTGGGGCTTTCCCTCCCAGAGACAGCCGTTTCCTGTGATGAATCTGGGAGTGGGGTTCTGGGGCAGGGTAGTTCCAGGCCTGTGTCCATAGCAGAGGGCTCCCTGAGGAGGAGGGGGCTGGGTGTATCAGGCTAAAGAGGCAGCAGCTGAGGAGAAGGAGGAGGAGGACGGGAGAGGGCTCTTCGGCCAAGTCCTCCCATGCTCAGGGCAAGGAGCCCTCGGCAAGGTCTGAATGACCTTCCTGCTCACCAGCCCCATCCAGCATATCAGTATTTTCAGCATCGTTATATTTTCCTTGTCATCTGATTTATGCAGGGATTACTGAACAGCTGGAGGGTTCAGGACACATAGAGAGAGTGTTGAGAGGAGCTCTCCAAAAAACCCGCTCACCTCACGGCTTTGGTTCTGATGACTGAGAACCTTTGTTTCCTCCCTGAGGGCCTCATTGTGCACCTGGACCTCCCTTCCTGCACCCCTAAGACCTTTCCCTCCCCGTCAGGGGAATTTGTACGTCCCACAACAGGAAGTCCCCTGGGAAACCTGCTTGCCTTCCTTTGTTCATTGAGTAGCCCCATAAACAGCTGGTGGTCGGCTCTGGAGCTTACCTTTTTCCTCTTCGATGGCCTCCATAAGGTATCTGGTCTCCGCTTGTATTCGTTCTTCTAAACTTCTCTTCCCCAGGCCGAAGTTTCTGAGAGTTGATAAAGCAAACCGTCTCTGTTGTTTCCAGCTGTCCCCACTGGAATTGACCAGTCCTGTGTAGAAATGATTAAAATGGTGTCTTTTTTTAAAATTAAAAAGTAAAGAAAAAACAGTCCTCTGTATGGTTAAGTTTGCCAACTTCCAACTGCACTGCATGCAGAGATGGTTAAAGGAAGTGTTGGTGGATTTAAGTCTTGGTGAAGTCAAGTAGCTCCTCAGTGACTCACGAAATCTCCTATCCTACCCACAAATTTTGTTGGTCTTTCAGATGCTACTGGGCTCTTGCTGTTTTCAGCTGCTACAGTCAGACAAGTGCAGCTACCCAATCTTGATCTCTTTTCTTCATGCAGGCTTCCTTGAGGCTTCAGTAAGCGGCACTCGCTCCCCTGCCCCCAGACAGCCGTGTTCTTTTTCTTCTTCTTTTAAATCTGTATTTATTTAGTTTTAGTATACAGCCAAAAGCACTTTTATATATACAAAGGCTGCAGTCACACGGAACAGTAGCCATGCTAGAGAGATGGAAGATAGGCGGATTTTCCGGGCGCGATCTCACTGCCACATCTGGGAAGCGTAGAGCTCCCGTGGCTCAACCGAGGCTTCCCTCCGAAGATGTGTGGCAAAAAACTAGTACCTCGGAGGTACTAGTTTCCGAAAACCCCGGGGCAAGTGCGAACGTCTGATCGCGTTTCTGGTGGCATCCGGCGCCCGCCCATGTCCCCTTGCAAACAGGTCATTTCCCCCCCCCCCAAGGCTCCACAGATGCGCACAAGCACCCAACGGAGCATGCGCACACTTCAGTTTAAAAAAGTAAAACAACAACAACAACAACCCTGTTTGCCACCGCGCCCCACTTCTTTGCCTGTGGTGTGATCGGCACCTCCCCCCTAGTCACGGGACCTCGACGGGACCTCAACCGGATGTCTGATCTCACAGTCGCGCGTTAGTTTGCCCCGGGGAAAACAGCCATGCTTCCCCCCCGCATTTTCCAGCCCGTGTGACCGGGGCCATCGTTATGTTTTTGGAGTCTCACATATAATATAGTTTCCCCACCATTTATATACTCTTAACCATCTTCTTTGGAACATCGTCTCATCTTTACCACGTAATAACAAAGTCAGTTTGTCCAATTTGGCTGTTTCCAGCAGTTTCTTTGCTATATCTATTCTAGAGGGTAATTTATCTGTTTTCCAACATTGGTCTACCATAATTCTTGACGAAGTTAAGATGTATGTTAATAAATATCTATCTTCTTGATCAAAATTATCTGGAATAATATTTAGTATATATTTCTGGTACCAAATTTAAATTCACTTCATTATTTCTAATATTATCTGCTTAATAGTTTTCCAAAATTTTTGCATCTTACAACATTTCCACCACATATGAATAAACGTTCCTATATTGTTCTTACATTTCCAGCCATTCTTCGAAGTTTTAGGTGCACACTTCCCAATTCTATCTGGTGACCAGTACCATCTATGGAACATCTTATATATATATTCTTTATAGGCTATTGAACTAAGGTATCTCATTGACTTCCATATTTTGGCCCAGTCATCAATATCTATAGTATAACCCATATCTTTCATCTACGCTATCATTGAAGGTTTAACCCGTCTCATCTTGCATATATCTTTCTAATAGGAAAGTCTATACTCTTTGTATCAATTTATCACTGGTTGACAACCATATCTTGTCTAATTCATTATTTCCCGTATAAAAGCCCGTAGTTTTATCTTTACTATATATAGATTTTAGTTGTGTATATTCCCACCATGTTAAGTGTAAGCTTGCTGCATCCAAGTTTTTAATCTTATCTTTCTTATCTAATAAATATTCATGTGTTTCTATCTTGTCTTTAGTCAGAAGAGTTGGTTTAATAAATGCTTCAAGTGAAGAAACCCATCTTGGTATTTTCTTGTAATATTATTCTTTCAAATTCTGCCA
>NW_015164818.1:9760-12578 GCF_001447785.1 Gekko japonicus
GATAATAGAGTTCCCAGTTAGGAAGTCCCATACCTCCTCTTTCTTTTTTTTCTTGTAAATATTTCCTTCTAATTCTTGGTTTTTTGGGATACCATATGAATTGTCTCACCATTTT
This sequence comes from Gekko japonicus, assembly GCF_001447785.1. Lineage (NCBI taxonomy): Eukaryota > Metazoa > Chordata > Lepidosauria > Squamata > Gekkonidae > Gekko > Gekko japonicus. The sequence goes on from NW_015164818.1 coordinate 9,876, forward strand.
GTCCAAGTCCACAAAAAAAAAACCTTTTTCTTTAATATTGGTATATTTTGAGCGAGAAAGAGAAAACGTGGTAAAATGTTAATTTTATAGTAGCTATTCTCCCTAATAGCGATAATTGTATATCTTTCCATTTTAGAAGATCTCTTTTGATTTCTTCCAATATTTTTTTATATTTTCCATTAATCCAAGGTTTCTGTTGGTCATCTGAATACCTAAATAGACAACTTTGTTAGTAATTTCCAACTTTGCAATCTTGGAGATTTTATCTTTCTCTTTCTGAGTACAATTCTTTGTCATTATCTTTGGGTTTTTTGTATTTAGTTTAAATCCCGCTATTTCTCCGTAGTTTTGTATTGTGTCTAACAAAGGTGCTATTGGTATCTCTGGATCTTCCAGAATAAAGACTAGGTCATCCACAAATGCCTGAAGCTTGAACTCTTCATCTTTAACTCTCAAGCCTTTTATTTGTTTATTTTCTCTTACTAAATAATTTAACGTTTCTAAAACAAATATAAACAGTAATGGTTATAAGGGGCATCCTTGTCTGGTTCCCTTTTGAATTGTTATTTTTCCTGTCAGTTCTCCATTAATTATGATTTTAGCTTGTTGTTCCTTATATATTGCCAATATCATCGAGAAGAAATTGCTACCACAGTCCCATACTCTCAATTGCTGAATCATATATTCCCATGACACATTATCAAATGCCTTTTCCGCATCTATGAATACCAGTGCTAATTGGTTCTCTGAATGTATTTCATAATATTCTAGTATGTTAATAATAGTTCTTATATTATTTTGTATTTGTCTTCTAGGAAGAAAACCCACTTGATCTTGATGTATAATTTGTGCTAATACTTTTTAAAATCTTGCTGCTAGTATATTCACAAAAATGTTATAATCAGCATTTAATAAAGAAATAGGTCAATATTTTTTAATATCCTGTGTCCATCCTTGATTTATGTATTAATGTAATAAGGGCTTCATTCCATGATGTTGGTATCTTCCCTTCTTTCATTATATTTTGTACTAATTATTTAAATGGTGTAAAGATCTCTTCTTCAAATGTTTGGTATATTTCCACTGGTAAACCATCAGGTCCTGGTGATTTCTTCTTTTTTTGTCTCTTCGTTGCTTCAATAATTTCACATGGTGATATACTTTCATTGAAAAGTTTCATCTGATTTTCATCAAATTTTTTATAGTTATTTTGTATTTAAAAGTCTGGGATTCCAGGCCTCACTTGCCAAAAAAGGATCATGCACTTTGACTCTCAGTCAATACACTATCAGTGCACCCCTGACCTCAGCAGTGCTCACAAACGTCTCATATTCTGAATCAGTGTAAGGGTTTTCACATATTATTTATCTCAGATTTGAGAAATGTAGGTAACACAATAAATGAAGCTCACCAAATGTCCCAAAAATCTCCGAGGTGAGAGGAAATCTTGGGCGATCTACAAAGTTTTCTCCTTGATGAACAAGCGCTTCCTTCACCAGAGGCAAGCCATTTACAATCACAATCCACATGCCTCCAAACTGCATGCTGAAGATTTTGCCATATTTTTGTGCAAGCTGGAGAGGAAAGAAAAAAGAATGTAGAAGAGCTGGAAATCCTTAATTAATGTTTCTGCCCATTGCTCCTGTCCCTGAATGGTGGGAACTTGGGTCTGAAATTCGCAGTCTGAAAAAAGACCATGACACCAAGGCCTACGAATGCACCAATTCAAAATTTTTAACAGAGTTACTAGCAATTCTTTCAGACAGACAAAAGAAAGTATTTTCCCCTGTAATGTCCAACTAACATTCCCAGCTTTGGGCACATGGGAGACAATGAAGAGTGATGCATCTCTCTTTTGTTCCATAAGTCTAACTGGAGTGGCCAGAGACCATTAGAACAAAACTAAAGCAAAATAGGACATCAAAACTGACATATTTTGTGTAGCATGAACTTTTGTGCACTTGCCCAATGAGATGCAGTGAAATATGCAGCATTAGTCTGAATACCGTTTGCTGGAGCTAAACAAGAAGTCAGGGTTTTCCCTTCCTGCCTTTGGAAGAGTCTTCAAAGAAGCATCTGTCTGCCTACTGCTGGAAGCCAGGTGTTGCTGGGCCAGATCGTGCCAGACTAGCTGGGCTCTCCTTATGCTCTTCTGTTATCTGCTTTTGTTTGCCTGACGTCCTGGCCTCTTCAGAGTTCAGTGGCCATCCTCTGCAGACACCCACTGTCTGGGTGCTGGGGTCCGAAGTCTTTCCATTCCACCAGATAGAGAAGTTTACCACGTTTGGGCTTCCGGTTTGGCTCCCGCGAATGGCGGACGCATCCTTGGGTCGCTCCCGAGGGCGCCTCACCCGCCCGCAGTGGAGGAGGGAATCCGTGTGAGCGGAGACCCAAACGAGCCCCTCAGAAGGGAGGGGCTCGGATCCGGGGTGCATTAGGGCGTACTAGGGGGGAGTCTCTTTCCCGGCCGAGCGGTCGGAGATCGAGACTCTCGCCATGCCCTGCCCCAATGGACCTTGCTGTGTGAGCGACCCCATATGGGGTTTAGCGGAGCCACCAGACGTCACCGAGTGATAAAGCGAACAACTGATGAAATGAAAAAAGAAAAGATCGGCTAAACTGTGAGTTGTCAAATGCGAAGAAAAAGAATTGAAAGCGCTCCCCCCCCCAGTGGAAAAGACGAGGAGGTAAACCCTCTAACTT
>NW_015164818.1:13154-33873 GCF_001447785.1 Gekko japonicus
AGATTAATTTACAAGTTAATATATCACTCAGCTTTCTCTTTCTCCCACTATATACCCTCCCTATTTTTCTATCTAAGCGAAATACCTCCCCTTTTTAGGAGAGTAAATAAAGCTTTTATTTAAAAAAAAGAGAGAGAAGTTTACCACGTTTCAACCTAGAGTCTAGAATACGAGCTATCTCGTAATGTTCCTGACCCTCCACCAAGATAGGAAGTGGAGGTTTACTTTCTCCCCGCCAGGGGCAGGACCCATTCTGTATTTCATTTCAGCCTGCTGAAGAAGCACAGTTGATGAAGACAGTTGATAGTTCGTTCTGAAGTCTGGGAGAGAAGCAGTCTGTGTGTGTGTGCAGTTAAGAACAGCTGAGGTTGTTCTGAGAGAATAGTAAAATGTAAATGAAAGTAATTGAAGACAAAGTTTAGGAAAGGCTGTATGTCCTGGAGAGAAACAGTGAACTTACATAACCTTGAGTTAAAGTTACAAAGTTACATGCCAAGATCCCTGACAGTGGAGAGAAAAGTGTGTGAATTACCCAAAGCAAATGTTTAGTATTTACCCATTCCTAGTTACAGTGTTCTACCATATTATTTACGAATTATATCAATAAATCTTCTTTTATTTAAGTCTGCCAACTCTGAAAGAAATAATTTCTCAGGAAACACATAGACCCTCATGGAAGCCTAAAACCTCGACCTACCTACCCAGTGATAGAAATATTATAGTATAAAGGTTTGGAAAGCCTTAAATTTCCTGGTGGCAGCCGGATATACACAGTAAAACAAAACATAAAGAACCTTTTAAAAGGAAACCAGACCTCCCCAGTAAAAGGGTTGTCACAGAAGCGTTTTGTAGTGATAACACAATTGCTGTTGCTTTCTCAGGGGTTTTGTGCGCGTAAACTGCCTTTTGGGCGCAAGCGGGAACCATGTCTATTGGCTGTATTGATTATGAATTTGCTTTAACCTTACCAGCTCAATGAGCTATCGTTATTCTGAACAGTGATTCTGTTCAGTGACTCATGGCTTCAATAAAGTAATCCCTTTCTATAAGGGTGTACTCCGTTGAATTGCTGTGGGACCTGACAGTCCCACTGGGTTATTGCTCCTGGCCCTCTGCGTGAAACTTCTGAACCAGTTCCCAGATCTCTGAGTCCGTGAGGCTGAATGCACACTAATATATCAAGCCTCAATCTAGCTTTTGGCTACGCTCCTGCAGAGTGCAGGGGGTTGGACTAGATGACCTGCAAGGTCCCTTCCAACGTTAACATTCTATGATTCTATAAGACTTTATAATCCCCCCTCATAAAGGTTTATTAGATCATTAAAAGAAATTAACTATGCAGAGCAGTCTCTATAGCTTAGCAACAAAAAACCAACAACAATAAAGAAGCGAACTGGATACTTTGCATTAGATGGCAAATTTTCTTGCCGCATAAAATCCAAGCAGTAGCATAAAAGCATTCTGTACGTTGCTGTCCATCATGATGAAGCATAACATATCAAAGCATAGTGGCTTGGCATGAGCGTAACGTTAGCATGGCTTCCCACTGGCCTATAATCTTATTATAGCTTTCTACTCTCTGGCATCAGGTGGTCTCTCTGATCCATTCTTCCTCGGTAGAACTTCCCAGAGGTTGTTGGCATCCGGTCTTAATTCCCCCCTCCCATCTAGTGCTACAACTGAGCACAGGTTCTCATGATTAACCAGCTACCACATTCTTGAGTGTGGCCTTGACAGAGATGAGGATGGAAGCTGCAGGAACACTCGCAAACCGGACTAGACTTTAACCCTTGAGGGAAATTAGGGTGCTTCTCCTCACACCTACCACAAGTCTCTCTGGCCTATGAATGACCCTTCCAGACTTGTGGAGAGGAGCTCCTTGACCAGGAAGCCCCACAGCCTGCTGCCGGTACTCTGAGCCCTCTTGAGGCTTCAAGACGTTCTTTTCCTCTTCCTTACCTTTTGCAAAGCAATGTGAGGCTTCTTGGGATCCAAATGGAGCATATTGCCCAGGAAAGGAAGGGGCAGAGGCCCAGGAGGGAAAGCCTTTGGCCGTCTCCTTTTCCAGTAATCGGCAATGATGAGAAGCATCACCAGGAAGGACAGCAATGCTGGCAGAGGAATCGCCCCCCAGACTGCTGAGAGCCCCTGAAACAGCATGTCGGACATCTGTCAAAGTCAGAAGACGGTGTTGTTTGTGTGGGGAATCCAAGCCCAGGCTTCCGGTTTCCGGCTGAGTGGGATCGGGCGTGTGTGGGCGGTGCTCTCCTGAAAGGGAGTGGTCTCCTTTCATTCTGGGAACGGCAGCCTCCCCTGCCCTTTGCTGATACTTTACTGTTTCCCTTTTGGAAGGTTCTGTTGCGAGAGAGCAGGGCAGAGTTCACAGGCTGGTAATGAAGGTTACACAATAAGTGGAAGTGTAACTAGGAAAGGATTTTACATGATTGGCTTCTGGACTGGGATGTCTCCTCTCTGCTTTCACTTCCACCATTCTGCAAGCCTACCCTTCCTGTTGTTTGGAACAGAGAAGACTCTGCAGATGACCCATTGGTGGACTTCTCCACTGGTGGAGGATACTTGTGAGCTTCCAAGTAGACAGATTGAGTAGCTCTATCTAGTGTTTCTGCTAAGATTTCGCAATTCTCCCATTTGCCTGATAGTCCCAGGTTGCATTTACAACTGAGAATTCTGTCCAGCAGCATAAGATGAGGCAAGCATAGATAACTCTCTGCTTCATTTACTTGGAAGGAGAATGGCTTGCAAAGTGCTCCTAGGAGAGGTGAGCGAATGTAAACGCTCAGTACCTAAACATGAACATATAAATGACCCATCAGTGCTTTTGTCTACATTAGGGCTAAGCCATTTATAGGGCCTTTGCATTCTGAATTGGTTGTTTTTTTGCCGTGGGATTGTGTTACCAAGTTTCGCAGCCGCCGTGACTTGTTTGCAGCCCCAGCGCCAAGAGGAGGGGTGGGGCAGGTGCCCAGGTTAGAGTCCCTCCATCATCCCCAACTAACTACTAACCCCGTATACAGTTTGCTTCAAATAATACACGCTTACCCACAGTTTTTAGAAAAGTGGGAAAATAGGCCACAACTATATTGATTACAAGGAGCTGCGGTTGTTCAAGTGGTTAAGATGCTGAACTGCAGGCTGTGGAAGGTCAGTAGTTCAGCAGTTCGAGACCCGGGTGCCGCATGACAGAGTGAGCTCCCGTCTCTAGTTCCAGCTCCTGCCAACCTAGCAGTTTGAAAGCAAGAAATTGCAAGTAGATAAATAGGTACAACTTCTGGTGGGAAGGTAACAGCGTTCCGTGCGCCTTGGTGTTTAGTCATGCCGGCCACATGACCACGGAAATGTCTTCGGACAGCGCTGGCTCTTCAGCTTTGAAACGGAGATGAGCACCGCAACCCTAGAGTCGGATTCGATTGGCTTTTGAGCAAGGGGACCTTTAACTTTACTTTATATTGATTACAGCTGTAGTATGCTTTGGCACAGCATGGGGTGCTGGATCATGTCCATCGACTGACCTCCTGCCAGTCGATAATCCATTGTATGCCTGGAGATGACAGGTCTCTGGATACCACATGGGTGGACACCTCGAGGTGGTCTCCCCTGCCACCTGGGCGCGAGGGTAATCCCCAGTCATGCCCCTGGGCTGGGCGTACCACTTGCCCCTCATGGTGAGCGGGATGGCACAGCACCCTAAATATTGGCTGGATGCTCCCGCCCGCCCACATGCCCAGGACTCTGCTGATAGGGCTGGCGACAGGTCAGGCAAGCCCAAGTTTCCCACGTTTGGTGCTGGCGCGCCCATCCACCTGGCCCGCAATTGACGCATCTCTCTTCCCCTCCCCACAGCACCGCAAAAGGGCCCCCGGGTGATTCAAGGTACCGGCTTCCCTGTGGGGGAAAACTGTCCTTCTTGTGGAGTAATCCGCCTTTGATGAGATAAAGGGGAGGGACTTGTGACAAAAGACTTGAGACCCAAGGAGAGAAATAAAACACAAGATAAATGCCAACTGTCACTGAGGAATTCCCAAAGGCAACAACCTGATAGCAGGGTGAGCCGAAACGTGAATTTTGTAAATGTAAGAGAACCAGTGGGGTATTCTTCAGGAGTTGCAGGGGGGCGTATCTCATTTCCCCCTGCCTCGCTGCTTCCTCCTTCCTTTCCTAGAAAGCCCCTACAGCCTCTCCTCTTTTCCTGCTTCCATTTCTTTTTCCCACCCCACCGGCCAGTTTAGCTTTACCTTCCTCATGTCTTCGGTTTCCCTGCTTTCCAGTCCCTGGCAGGCTCTGCATGGTTCATGGCTGCCAGACGGAGCCATGCCCAGTTACATGGTGTTGCCCTGCAAGAGCCTTGCGCAGCATCTATAAGACTATGGGCTGTAACTGTAAGTTGGACTGTACCATAAGTGTGCCAAGGGAACTGGACTGTGCGGTAACCAGAAGTTGGTGCCAACCTCCTGGACTGTAGGCATGTGCCCCACCGAGGGAAGCCTCACCTTGAAGCAGTGTGCCAAGCCAGGCATGGGCCCATGGAATACCCATTGCCTCTAACCCTTGCATCCCCGCAGAAGGCAAGCCAATCTCCCTGACACCACAAGTACACAGAAACCAGCATCAGTTCACTAAGAAGAGGAAGAAGAGGAAGAGGAAGAGGAAGGAGGAGGAGGAGGAGGAGGAGGAGATTGGATTTATACCCCTCCCCTCACTACCCAAGGGAGCCTCAGAGCGGCTTACAGACTCCTTTCCCTTCCCCTCTCCACAACAGACACCCTGTGAGGTGGGTGGGGCTGAGAGAGCTATGACAGAAACTGCTCTTTTTTCAAGGACAGCTGTGCCAGAACTATGGCTTGCCCAAGGTCATCCAGCAGGTGCAAGTGGAGGAGGAGTGGGGAATCAAACCCAGTTCTCCCAGATTAGAGTCCGCGCACTTAACCACTACACCTAACTGAACCTGAGCAGTCCTGCATAGACGCCATAGAAAGACTTCTTCTCCATCACGCAGACACCTTCTCCCCCCACTCACCTTTGCCAGATGCTTCATGTATTCCACGTTGTCAAACAAGAGGACTTACATCATGAGAGGATTAAGCAGCTGTCACGTCCACTTGTCGCCCATTCTGATAACGCAGCTACTGATGGTTGGGCCATTACGACTAACGGCCGTCCATGGAGCTGGGACATTGCTACTCTTTTCTTTCTTTTCACTAAAGGTGTCAACATTAGTCGAATATTATTCCAATTGTCCAACCATTAAACCCATCCTCCTGACCGTTAGTAACTGGATTTTTCTAGATTTCCTTGGGGCTACGTGACTGCTGGAGCATCCCCCTCCCAGTTATTCTAGGGTATAAAAAGAGAGCATCTCTCCATTGCTCTATCTCTCACTTCCTACCTACCTGACCCCACCCTACCTTGCTGGCTCCATTCTTAGTGCTGTTTGGAGTCTCTCACGTACGTTGCTGGCCAACACACAACCCCTTCCCTAGTATTTCCCCTATTTTCGTTGCAGGATCGTCTCGTCACATCTGACAGGTAAAGTATCACCCCCATCAACGATACCTTCCTGCTAATGCAACTGTTGCTGTACTTTTCAATCTAGTTTCTTAGTTCTATATCATTTGAGTGTGTGATTGTTTTGTTTTATATTGTGTGTGTGTGAGAATTATTAGTAAAAAAATCACTATATTTTAAGACCTAGTCTCTGCGTCTATTTCTGGGGATCTGGATAAGTTGGATTCCAGTATACACAGGTTATTGTTCCCTTAATTAAAATCATTGCCATTTAATATTCAAACTCTGACATTTATTAATAAATTAAGGCAAATTGGCTAACAGTGGTGCTGGTCACCAAGCCAGATCCAGTTGCGCCTTACAGTTTCTGAGCCAGGCCCCGCTGGGCTCGTAGGGGCCACCTTACTTCCCCCTGTATTCCCCTCCCCACACTATTCCCTCTTTTCCTCCTCTTGGAAGCCCCCATATGTTCATCTTTCCCTGCTTCTTCTCTTCTCCTTCCCACCCACCAATCAGCCAGCCCTTTATATGCCCCCTTTTATCTTCAACTATATTTTTAGTTATTTCATTTATAGAAGAAGAAGAAGAAGAAGAGATTGGATTTATACCCCGCCCTTCACTTGGAGTCTCAGAGCGGCTTCCAAACTCCTTTCCCTTCCCCTCCCCACAACAGACACCCTGTGAGGTGGGTGGGGCTGAGAGAGCTCTGACACAAACTGCTCTTTTTCAAGGACAGCTGTGCCAGAGCTTGTGACTGACCCAAGGTCACATCAGCAGGTGCAAGTGGAGGAGTGGGGAATCAAACCCGGTTCTCCCAGATTAGAGTCCGCACACTTAACCACTACACCAAACTGGCTTTATACCTTGCCTTCCTCCACAAAGGTGATATAAACCAGCTTACATCATTCTCCTCTCCGTCATTTTATCCTTGCAACAGCCCTGCGAGTTAGGTTAAGTAGAGAGTGAGGTTCCAAGGCAGAGTGGGGATTCAAACCAGATCCTAGTATGGAACTCTAATCACTACTCTGCACTGGCTTTTGTGCAGTGGCTGTTGTTTTACAGTAGCAAGAAGCCAAACCTAGGTAAGTCATGCAGGGTGTAGCAAGTTGCATGGTGATGGGTGGCAGCCTGGCCCCAGGGAGTCGTCACTCAAAGGCCAAACCAGCCCTGGGAATGCCCTTGTCCCTCCCTCCTTCTTTTTACTGACAGAAACCAAAGTCTGAAGGCTGGAGACATTGGTGTGGTTACCTGGCTACAGCAACAATAGCCACAGGGATGGGATTTGTTCCTTAAAACCTACAAGTGTTGACTTTTGCTGGGGTTCAAATCATGACACCACACAAGAGATTTCTTGAAGCTGCTCATCAGCTCTGTCTGTCTCTCTGTACCAAGCTCCCTGTTCATCTGACAGGCTGTGTCACAGCAGCGTTTTTATTAGAATCAAGCAGCTCTCACAAGGCACAGTGAAATTCGTTACAACAGAGCAAAAGACTTTGTAAGCTAAACAGCACAGTGTATTTCACAGAATGTTCCTTTCTCATAGGCAAGATTTATCCTTGAATGTTGCAAAGCTTGTGCTCTGTCTTAGAGTAATTTTGCAGTCTTATGCAGAATCAGAAAAACCCTGTGCACATTGTCAAGCCAATATCCCGGCGAGAGAATCTCTCTGTGGGAACACAAATTATGACCTGGGAAGTCTGAACTTTGACCCCGGGTGTGCCTCGCAGGATTTTCTGTTCAGACCCCACATACAAGTGCCACTTCTATTATTTTGGGGTGTGGGGACCTTCCAGTGTATTTTTTCTTTAGATTTCAGATTTTTCTGCAAACCTGGTTTGTTTGTTTTTTTGAGGTTTGTGGAAACATATGTCCTGTTTCTGAATGTAAGAGAATGCCCCCAGTTTCTGAATGTAAGAGTCCACAAACGTGTCATGTTGAGAATTACATACATATTGATAAGCGAGTCCCACAAGGACTTGTGGGAGGCATCGCATTTCTCCTCCCCTACTATTTCACCTTCCCCTTTCCTGAAAGCCCTCATAGCCTCTCCCCTTTCCTTTCTTTCTTCTCTCTTCTCAACCCAAGAGCAAACCTACATTTATCCACCCTTCTGTCTTCAGCTTTCCCTCCACCTCCAGAAATCTCTATGCCCCAGTTGTGTTTTGCCAACTTCTCGGCCAGGCCCACTTCCATAGTAGGGAATCCGCTAGGACTTGCATGGCCACCAATTGTGGGGGCAAAATTTTGGGGAGGGGCAAGTCAACTGGAGGGCCCCTGAAGTCGGCTTCCTACCGTATTCACCGAAAGTATTTGAATTTTTTAAATTGCAGTTCTGACTGCAGTCACTAGGGGCACAGGGAAGGCAAATACCAGCAATGAACCAAAACAGAGCAAAACCAAAACCAGAATCTCATATCCAATATAAAAGATGATACCATCATGTTATGGTGATGTTCCAACCAGAGAAGAAACAAATTGAAAAACACAGTTTTGGGGAGAGGGAAGGATTGCAGCTGATGGAACGAGGAGGGAGGCAGAAGAGAGCACTGGGAGGGCCTGCCACAGCAACAGAACGGCTACTACAAGCTCATCATATTTTGGGTCTCTGCTTTCTCAGTGAGGTTTTGATTGTGTGGCTTGATGACGACTTTGATCATGTGGTTTGATGACTTTAAGGCCCTTATTGAAAATGAAGTGTTGGCTCTTCTGACAGGAAGTATGTGATGTTGTATGTAGAGGGCTGTTGTGCCTCAAAGGAAGAGGTGTTGGTGGCAAGCCCATAGTCAGAAAGGTTGTGGTGGTGAGGGGCATCAGAGGACCCTGCGGGGGTCTGTGTGATAATGAGTTTTGAGTCTATTCTGTGTGAATAAGACAAAGAGTTCAGCCTGTGTGGCTACATAGATGAGAGAGTGAGAGATTAGACTGAGTGTCTACGCCTATCAGAGTGGAGTTTTGGGAGTTTGAGAGACTGTTTGTGACACCAAGCTTTGGCAGTTATATTTACAAGTTCCTTTCATCAGCAACAGTTCAAAATAACCAGAAACCTATTTCATTCTTTATTAAATGAATCATCTTTTGTTTAAACATATCCCAGAAATCAGAATAGTCCTTCCTCAGGGCCACATAGTCCTCTGAAGTGCCCAGACCCAAGGTCATTCTACCAAAAGAGAGAGATTTGGAATTTTGAATTCCTGGTGGCAGCAGAAATCTGCCAAGTTTAGGTACACGGAGAGTGTTATAAAGGTAAAACCGTCTCCCCAATAAGCAAGGACGTCACAGTCAGTGTTGGATGTTAGAATACCTTTTAAATCAGAGATATTTCTCTTAAACTGTTTACCAGATGACTAAGATAAGAACCATAGATACTTTATTTTACACGTTATAACAGCAGCCAGAATTTTATTTGCAACGACATGGAGGATGTTGAAAATCCCAACGCTTTATGAGTTAATAACGAAGATCATGGATTGTGCCGAAATGGACAGATTGACAAATATATTAAAATTTATGGGACCATGGAGGGCCTTTTATGACTTGTTAAGACACGTACTGAGAAATTAAGATTAAATGAAGAACAATAAGAATGATGGTTATAAGCTTTCCTGAGATTTGCATGCAGAATGTTAAATTGGACTTTTTTAAAACAGTTTTCTGTATCTTTTCCTCTCCTTTCCCATTTCCCTCTTTCTATGTATAACTAGTAAAATTATTTATATTAAAAAAAGAGAATGGAGGTTCCACTGAAGCATCACAGCTACTGCCATAGAGATTCCTCCTCCATTAACTTCTTTCCTAACATACTTTGAACTAGCAACCCTTTTCATGTCTTGTGGCGGCAAATTTAATGTTTTATGCCACATGAACAAGGGGTTATTTTTGTCTCTCCTCAATCTATCATTAGCTTTTACATATTTTATTTATCCCATGCCTTTCTCCCTGGTGGTGGACTCAAAGCAGTTCACATCCCTCTCCTCTCCTCCCTTTTATCTTCACAACAATCCTGTGAGGTAGGTTAGGCTGAGAAAGAGGTACGACTGGCCCAAGGTCACCCAGTGAGCTTCCAGGGCAGAAGAAGTGATTCAAAACTGGGTCACTTCCAGATCTTGTCCAGCACTCTTCACCACGACACCACCCTGGCTCTCAGGCTTTGAGATCCCTTGAGCTTTGATACAATGGAAGAGGAAGAAAAGTCCCCTCTGGCCACTTGTCCATGCTGCAGTTCCCTTGGCTCCTAAGGAAGGACGCTCACCCTGCAGGCATTCGGGGTTTGCCTTTTCCAGAGTCACCATATCCTATTTGAGGTGGGGGCAACAAGGACTGTGTCCAGTAGGACAACTGGAGCCACAGCAGAGGTCACCTTCATGGTGTCAGGTGATGGGCCTCCCCCAATGGCCTTTTCTCGCAGCTCAGGGCCTCTCCTCGGTCTCCTCGGTTGCCTCACAGGTCTCCAGAGGCTGAAGCTCCTTTGAGGCTCCATCTCGGGCCCCTCCGTTCTCTGCCCCCCTGGGACCCAGGTGGCTTCTCTTCCCCTCAGAACTCCCTCTCTCTTCCCTCCGGCCTGGAGACCTGAGGAGGAGGAGGACAGAGACCTCAGCGGGGTAGAGTGCCACAGGTTCCACCCTCCGATCCATCCGTTTCCTCCAGGGCTGCTGACCTCTGCAGTCTGGAGAGGAGCTGTAATCCTCAGAGATCCCCAGGATCCACCTGGAGGCTGGCATCCCTCACCTGGAGATCTCCTGGAATGACGACTGATCTCCAGACCACACAGATCAGTCCCCCCCCCCCCCCCCCGGAGCGATGGTTTTCGGGGGGGGTTCGGAGGGTGGAGTCGATGGCATGATACCCCTCGGAGGTCCCTCCCCTCCCCAAACTCAGCCCCCCTGCAGTCGCCACCCCCCAAACCCCAGGAATTTCCCAAGCCGGCCTTCGCAGCCCCACAGACAGGGAAGCCCCTCTCCGCACTCCAGAGACACACACAGGCCACAGAAGTTTCTGATGCTCTCATGAGTGACAGCCTTGTATGCTCAGAGGAACTTGGGGAAGTGAAAAGGGTATCATTATATATTTAAAATTAATAGTTACATCAATAGTTATATTGCTGGATATGCACATGTCTGGGCTGGTACACGGCATACAGTCAGCCGTTGGCTCTTTTTCTTGATGGTAAATGTGGCTCTCCATCAACCACAGAGTGACTGAAACTGATTTAATGAGTTGCCAAAAGCATGAAACCATCTTTAACAACAGTTTGCTTCCCTTCGAGCATTAGGTGTTGTCATCTGTTTTCTTCCAGTTTTGTGGGTTAGCAAAGCAAGACCAGTCGGGATCGATTCTTCACCGGTGAACAAATCCAGAACTCATTGTGATGTCGACTCGAAACCTGGCCTGCCCAGGTCAGTTGGGTGGCCAGTCCAGGCTCAAGGGTCGACTGAGACTAACATCCACCTGCTGGGAAAATCTATATTTTGTTCAACAAATCCTTCAGAGCAGCCAGCAGAATAATGGCTGAGAAAATGGTAAGGAAGATTTTGACTCTCTTTCTCCAGGTTAAGAGGCTGGGGGGGGGGGGGGGGGAGGTATGCACAGAAATGCAATTGGCATAGGAGGAAGGCCAGAGAGATTCAGCTGGCCAAAGGGACCCAATCCCAAATGGTTCTGCCTTGGGTTGTAAAATATTCTTATAAATCAGTGACATCATTAGATCTTCTCTTATAAATTAATTACATCTTTGGAGAGTAGCCATGTTCTACTGATCTGATGTTCTACTGCAGATCATATTAGATATGTTACAATCAATTAATGGTGCAGTAAAAGAGCTACCCATCTGGTGCCCTTTAAGTGTAACTGGTAGTCGGACCCAGATTTTTAAAAAATGCCACCAGTGGCCCTTTCTTCATCACGAGGCAGTTCACAAGAGGGCTTTTCTCTTTCTGCTCTTCATCCGTGTTCCTGCATTTACGCTGGTGATTCTGAGGATATCTTCCAAGGAGCACCAGGTGCTGGAGAGGCACGAGGAGTAGTACAGGGCGTGGGGAGGGAAGAAGCGGGAAGGGGGCAGCCGGCCCTCTCCATCAGGCCTGTTTCCGGCCACCCCTGGGGCCCTTGGCCTGGCACTTCAAGGGCTCTTCCTCCCAGATCTGGACACCTGGGGGGACCAGACAGGGAAGAGAATGGGGAGGAATGGTTAGGAGACGGTCTCCCGGTGGGCCTTCCAGTAGGGTTGCTAGGTCTGGGGTGGAAAATACCTGGAGACTTTGGGGGTGGGGCCAGGAGAGGGCGGGGTTTGGTGAGAGGAGGGGGCCTCAGTATGGTAGAATGCCATAGAGTCCACCTTTCAAAGCAGCCATTTTCTCCAGGGGAAGCTGATCTCTGTCAGCTGGAGATCAGTTGTAAAAGCGGGAGATCCCCAGGCCCCATCTGGAGGTTGAGAACCCTACCTTCCAGCCACAGAAATCACTAGTAGCTCCAAGGCGGTAAATTTCTCTCCCCTATTTGGGGTTCTTTTGACATGCCTTGTAAGCCAGTGGCCATCTTGACATCTGACCTCCATGCTCACTTTGGGTCCTCCTCGGAGACAAAGGGAGGGTGTAAATGGACTAGGTAAAACAAATAAATGAAATGAAATGAAATATGCATTCTTGTGAAGAAGAAGCCAACAGTGAAGATTCTGAGAAAGGTCTTGAATTAAACCTTCTCTGGGCATTTTGGTTTTGCAGCAGCAGCAGCAGAATGTGGGTGAGGAAGTAGAGACCCATCAGGAGAGTGTGCGAGAAGGTGCTGCGGAAAGGCCTTTTGAGTGCGAAACCCAGGAGGAGTTTTCTCCTTTGCCAAGGCAGAGACAGGAAGAAAACCTGGAAAATACAGCAAAGGAGGTGAGTCTTGCAAGGAAAGACAGAAGCTGGGCAGATAACCAGGGGCACTGATCGGTTCAGAGGTTGGAGGCATGAGAGAAGAATCAAGT
Organism: Gekko japonicus; assembly: GCF_001447785.1. Taxonomy (NCBI): domain Eukaryota; kingdom Metazoa; phylum Chordata; class Lepidosauria; order Squamata; family Gekkonidae; genus Gekko; species Gekko japonicus. The sequence goes on from NW_015164818.1 coordinate 25,639, forward strand.
AGAGGTCCATGTCCAGAGAGTGAAGGAGACACCAACTGCCAGGAAGACGCCCATTTTCCTAGGAAGCTGCCTGATGCAGCATCCGAGTGTCTGTTCCTGTAGTCTTCTTGTCTCTGTCAGCAAGCTGCCATGAGTGTGGAACTGTTTTATAATTGCTTTGCATTCCTTCCCATGCGCTTATTTGCTTCAAAGCTGCAACGCTTATCTGTAAAGTTTGCTGGAGGAGATTGTGGTGTCTATCATCCGTGGGAGCTTCTCCGTTCCCAGCTTCGCAACCATTAGAGAGTCTTGCAGTCTCCCATGCACGGGAGCCCACCTAATTGGTTATTGCTGGGGGGGCGCGTATGAATGCCCTATATCCCATTATGCGCACAGGTAGTCCGCCATTCCTAACAGTGTTCATGTTATTGCATCTATGGCTTTTCAATACAAGTTAAACCTTCCTGGAAGCGTGTACTTCGTTGTTTGGCTGTGGGTCCTAACAGTCTCCTTGGATGGGTAGGAGCTCTCCTGGGACTTGGGCCGAGAAGGCTCCTCCCCAGCTCCGGGGATCCCAACGATGCCAGGGTTAGACTTTCTGCACGGAGCGTGTGAGGCCCAGGGACCCCTGCTGTAAATGAACTAGATCAGGAATAAAGGAAGTGAAATATGGATTCTTGTTTCTTTGTGAAGAAGCCTACTGTCCTCCATATGAGTGTTGTAAGAAAAATGTGTGTGGCTGCATGTGTCTGTGGATGTATGTTTACCCGTGTCACCCACACTTTCCCCTCGGTTCGTGTTCCCCTGAGTGATGCCTCCTTACCAAAGGCGGAAGGTGCAAGTTTGGAAACGCTGAGCGCTGGCCAGAGACACTTCAAGCAAAGGTCTCTCTTCTTATATATCTTTTTTTTATTTAAAAGGCTCAGTATTCAGAGATTACCTGACAAGGTGAACAGCAAGACGCTGTGTCAGCTTGCCCACACAGTACACTTCTATTGCAAGAAATATAAATTGTAAACACATACAGAAAAATGAACATGCAAACAAAGTTTCCCCCCACCCAAGGCATGCAGCGAACGAGAGGCCTTTCGGGTTGATTCCAAATTCTCAGGAGAAATGAGCCTCTCTCCTGATCCTTCAAGAGTCAACGACGATCTGTTGCATTTTACCAGTATTTATGCCAAATGTTCAAAGAGGTCCCTTACAGTTGTAAATTAACAATTTAGAAGTTGAAATTCTCTTGCAGGAAATTTTCCTCCTTTCCTTGGTCTTACACAACAGTGTACACATTTTACAGGATCAATACAGTGTCATTGTTTTCTTCCAGGTGTTCCCCAATCATGGGAAATAAACTGTCCTTTGAAGTCTGCCAACTTCCCAAATGGCCACACATTTTATTGCCTAGGAAATTGGGGTTATTGGCAAGTCTCACATCTGTGGAGTTTTCCTGGGAATTTCCTGGGAATGGAATGTGTTACATCTTCACTGAAAAAAGGTCAAGCCTGTTTGCTAGCAAGGGCAGAGACAGATATATATGGATTTCATAAACTATTTGGTTCATTTTAAACCCAAACCTTCCATATTTCTATAATTTCTTACCACAATGAGAAGCAAACTTCCACCATGTACAGGCTAGACTAGAGACGATAGAACATGGCTGAATATTTTGTCCATAGACACGGAATGAGCTAATGGCAGGGACAAAAGTCAGTGGCGCATCCCGATGCGTAACCCCTGTGCCAAATAGGATTGCCAACCTCCAGGTGAGGTCTGGAGATTTCCTGGAATCCCCACCCGAGCTCCTGAGTACACAGATCAGCTCCCCTGGAGGAAACGGCTGCTTTGGAGGGTAGACTCAATGGCGTTCTGCCCTGCGGAGGCTCCTCCCGTCCCCAAACCCTGCCCTCCCCTGGCTCCGACTCTGAAATCTCAAGGAATATCTGGAGCGGGCAACCCCAGTGCCAACGCCTTGTGTCTGGGCGATTTTGCAGTGAGGCGATGGAGGGCTTTGCAACTCCTGCTGTTGATTACCTGACAAAACCCAGTCTTCAAATCACCTTTCTTTCCCTTCCAGGTTGCCTCTGTTTACAGTCAGGACAGTGACGGGCAGGCGACAGAGAGCCCCCAGACCTCAGGGCCAGGGTCTCCTGAAGGTGGCTCCTTAGCCAAAGAGACTGGCAACCTCACAGACAATGGAGGCCTCCTGCAGGACTCTGCCGCTTCCGTGGCCTTCTACCCCTGCTACCACACAGCCAGCTATCTCCCCCCATGCCAGCCTGAGGACGACGATCTTCCACAGCACCCCGGCAGCTGTGACGCCAGCGTCCAGGTTGGGGTTACATCTGAGGACAAAGCCAGCCAGTGGAAGGAAACAGTGGAGGCCGACCCCAGCACGGAAGAGACCAGCCCTGACCAAGGGTTACTGCCGCCCAGCCCGGAGAAGGCTTCAGGAACAAACAGCAGGGTACGTCTCAACCCCATCATGCCAAACAGGCAGGTTCTGGAAGGTCTGAGAAATGGGGACTGTGGGACTCAAAATGCAGGAATAGCGGAAGGAGGAAGGTAATGTGCCTCCGAGTCCCATCACTCTGAACCTTTCCTGAATTCCGAAAGAAACCTGTCAGATCTCTCAGGGAAGCTCTGGAGCAGGGCACAGTAATGTCAGCCTTCTCTTATTGCTTGTGCCCAACTCCAGTTATTGAGAGATAGACTGCTCCCAGATGGAGGAGTTCTATGCAGCGCTCGAGGGAGCTCCCAATTCCACAAATCTGTCAAATTCAGTAGGCTTGTTCTTCTGCCAGCACTGCCTTCCAGCAGAAAGGACCCATGCTGGGTTGCAAATCTAGCCTCTAGCAAAAACCACCCCTCAAAAGGCCCAATGGTACTAGCCTGTGTGTTTTGTGTGGGGTATATGAAGTCTGGAGGACGTCAGCTGCCATGTCAAAGATATTCTTGTTGTTGTGTAGAGATTTGTTTGAAAACATCCCTAAAATGGATGAGCTGATCAATGCGAATGTACAAGACTGAATCTTTTTGGCCTGGATGAATGAATATTGTAGAACTGCAGATTAATGCCTCTGTGTCAATAAGCAGGGACTGCCTTTGGAATCCCAGAGGCCGCAGAGTGGGAGCATCAAGGTGTGATTTGCAGGGAATTCGGGAGACGACTTCCCCGGGCACAGCAACGGGCAAAGCCAGCCCTCCTTTGCCCAGAGCCCCAAATGAGGCCCCTGCTCCTTGAGAAGAGAGACGACTCCAGTCCGCATCGCCCCACCCCTGCGTGCAGCTTCTTGCTCACATTGCGGTGTGACAGAAACTGCCTCACAGGCCCCTCAATGCAACTTCTGAGCCACAGCCCGTCCCAGATGTGGAAATGGGCAGGAGATCCAAACAGATCTGAGGAGTCTGGGAGTAACCGACTCGGCCTGTCCCCAGAATAACCTGGTTGTCTAAGGAGCAGAGTAGCCTGAGGACATTCTCAGCCTCCCCTCCTCCCACGTCCCCGCCTGGCTGAGCAGGATGCTGATTGGCTGCCCATCTCCCTCCCTCCCGCCTGTATAGATGGGTGATTGGTCTCCACTGGCTACACTCCCCAAGGCCCTCCCACCATACCATCGGCGGTGTGGCCGGACACTGGAACAGCCACCAGGCCGCCTCCCTCCCCCCACCCTGTCTGGGGAACCAGGCAGCTTGGCGAGAGACCCCAGATATCCTTCGTAGAAGTACGATTGCCAGAATCCCTCCGTTAGAAGTCAAGGCAGTTGGGACCCTCCTCTCTTTTTCACGCAGGGCCAGATGGTGGGGAAGGGTGGAGCGCAAGAGACCCCGGCGACCAGCTGCCCATCAGCACCCACAACCTCCCGGTGGGCTGTAACCAATCTGCTGCAGTGGGTCCACCATGTATTCAGCCGGTCTCCCCATCCGAGACCCGAAACCAGTCCAGCCCCAGTCGGAGAAAGGCTCTTGTCTTCTGTGCATGAGGACTTCTTATTACTTCTCTCTGCTCATTATTCTCATTGCTTATACTATTTATCGTAAGGCTTGTTTAATATTTTTTATTATTTAGCATTTATTGTTCTGAGTATCATGTGTTCTACTAACTATTAAGGTTTGATTAGTACCATTATACCTCCTTGTAATTACTGGTGTTTCACTTGTATTAATAATAAAACTTTTTTTATTCAAAAGAACACGAACGTGGGTTGATTCTCAAGACCCTGCATGTTGTGGCATCCGCGGGTCTACTACCGTGGGTTGCGGATCTGTGGGTCCACAACCCAAGAGAGTCGCTGGGCAGGTTTGCTCTCACCACCATGGAGAGCCCAGCCAAGCGCGATTCGAAGGCCCCTCTTGAGTTGGAAACAACAGTATCATAGCCAGTTCACGACGCGATCACACGATGCGGCAAAGAAGCGGTGCGGCAAACAGGGCTGTGTTTTGGTTTTAAACTGAAGTGTGCGCATGCGCCATTGGGTGCTTGTGCACATCCACGGAGACTTGAAAAAAAACCCCTTTTTGCATGTCGTACCCCACCCCCACCCAGGAACCCCCTGCCTGCTCCATGGCCTTTCCCTTGAGTCCCCGCACCGTTGTCAGCCCCCCCTTGCCCCCAGCACTCGTGCCTTGCCCAGGAGGTGATGCCAACGTTGCTCATCCCAGGAAGGTGCCGGGGGGTGGGCTGGCTGGTGCAAAGCTCTCTCTCCCCCTCCCCCACAACGACTCGTCTGCTCTTCTTTCCTCTTCATCTGAATTGCGCTAGAAGAGAACGGCGCTGCTGGGAAGGGAACCCCGGGGTGGGGTGGGGGACACACCTTTTCGCGAGGGAACATGGGCGGGCGCCGGATGCCACCGGAAACAGATCAGACACCCGCCCTTGCCCTGCGGTTACCGGAAACTAGTACCTTGGAGGTACTAGTTTTTAACTGTGCATCTTCGGAGGGAAGCCTCGGGTTCACCATGGGAGCTCTACGCTTCCCAGATGTTGCGGTGTGATCGCGCCCGGAAAATCCGCCTATCATCCGTCTCAGTAGCGTGGCTACTGCTCCGTGTGACCATAGCCTTAGTTTAGCTACTGGTCATTTGTACACCTGCTTAATGATTTCTCTTTTCCAGCAAACAGTTTGGTTGCCTTAAGCTAACACACAAAATATAGAATTGTTTAGCTGTAGCTTTTTGCAGACATAACTTGTCTTAAACATAACATGAAATTCTAAAACATACAAGGATTTCTTCTGTTACAATGCATAATAACTGTCCTTTTTCTTAGAACTGGCAATAGTTTCTTTCCAATTAGAACTGCCAACATTAAATTCATTAAGCCCATCTTTCTGCTATTATAGTTAAAAATGCAGAGTAGAATTACTATACAGAACTTAGGAAAACTTAATGTAACATGAAGTCTTAAAAACCAAACAATTATATCACTTCTATTAGGCTTAAGCTTTTCCCTTTAAAGGAAGGAGAGAGCAATTAGCAATGATTACCAGCCTTCTAGCAAGCAAAGCTTTGTTATAAACTTCTCAAAGGCTGTGGTCACATGGAGCATTAGCCACGCTACTGAGACGGATGATAGGCAAATTTTCCGGGCACAATCACACCACAACACCTGGGAAGCGTAGAGCTCCCATGGCGAACCCGAGGCTTCCCACCGAAGATGCAGAGTTAAAAACTAGTACCTCCGAGGTACTAGTTTCCGGAAACCGCGGGGCAAGGGCTGGTGTCTGATCGCGTTTCTGGTGGTAGTCCGTGGCATCCGGCGCCTGCCCATGTCCCGTCGCAAACAGGTTTTCCCCCCCAAGTCTCCACAGGATGCGCACAAGCACCCAACGGCGCATGCGCATGAAGAGGAAAGCGAAAGTTCTGTTGCTCCGCAGAATCGCGCATGCCGTTGGTGAGATTGCGCCGCTCCGTTTCTTTGCCGCACTACAGGATTGTTGTGTGATCAGTGTTCCCTCTAAGCTGAGTTAGTGTGAGCTAGCTCACAGTTTTTTAGCCTCCAGCTCACATATTTTTGTCTTGGCTCAGGGAGGAGGGCTCCAGAGCAACTAATTTATGCAGCAGCCACATCGCTTGCTCACAACTTTAATGCCAGGAGCTCACCAAGTAGGATTGTTGCTCACAAGACTCCACAGCTTAGAGGGAACATTGATCACCACCTCCCCCCGAACCACAGGACGTCGGCGGGACGTGGGATCTGGCGGCCGTGCATTAGTTTGCTCCGGGGCAAACAGCCACGCTCCCCCCCTCCGCATTTTCCAGCCCGTGTGACCGGGGCCAAAGTATAAAATCTACAATAAGAGTTAGCCAGCACTCTAACTTTGTTGAACAGGCTAACAACATTGATGGGCCAGTTTAAAGACAGGGGCTACTCTTCTAGAACTGTAAATCAGGCTTCTCATAAGGCAAAAAACACCAGTAGGTCCTCACTCTTGATGCCTAAGATAAGACAAGGTCAGTCTGACAAGAAGATTATTTTTCCATTGACTTATGATGGAAGGTCTGCTCAGGTCACTAATATCATTAGGAAACACTGGCATCTATTAACTAACATTCCTTCATGTGAGTCTGCTCCTCTGTTTGCCTACCGAAGAGGACAATTCTATTGTGGACATTTGGCAAAACAATCATAGGAAGGCAATTTCTGGACCAGAAATTTATACCAGAAAAATACCACTTGGCACGTGATTACACTGTTGGAAGCCTCATTGTACTTTTATTCTGTGCCTAGCGGTCTCAGTTTGGAACAAGTTTTTTTCTGGTCCCTATTGATTTTATATCTTGTATCTGCATGATTGTATTGTATTGTATTTTAGCCAATATGTTCCTCATTGTATTTGACCTCTGAAGAAGACCCAGGCCGAAACGCGTCAGGTCAAATCTATCAGCCCTGGTGTGTTATAATTTGTTATTATTTGTACATGAGGTGTAACTGGGCCCTTAGATATAATTTTAAAATCTGAGAGCCAGTTTAGTGTAGTGGTTAAGTGCGCGGACTCTAATCTGGGAGAACCGGGTTTGATTCCCCACTCCTCCTCCACTTGCACCTGCTGATGTGACCTTGGGTCAGTCACAAGCTCTGGCACAGCTGTCCTTGAAAAAGAGCAGTTTCTGTCAGAGTTCTCTCAGCCCCACCCACCTCACAGGGTGTCTGTTGTGGGGAGGGGAAGGGAAAGGAGATTGTGAGCCGCTCTGAGACTCCAAGGGAAGGGCGGGGTATAAATCCAGTCTCCTTCTTCTTCTTCCTCTAAATACATGTATCTTTTTATATATTTCATATATTAAGCTGAGTACACAGATCAGCTCCCCGGAAGGAAGCGGCTGCTTTGGAGGGGGGACTAGATGGCGTTCTGCCCTGCGGAGGCTCCTCCCGTCCCTGAACCCTGCCCTCTCCCGGCTCCGACTCTGAAATCTCAAGGAATCCCCCTGCCTGGCGTGGGCAGCCCCAGTGCCAAGGCCTCGCGTCTGGCGGATTTTGCAGCGAGGCGACGGAGGGCTTTGCAACTCCTGCCGTTGATCACCTGACAAAACCCCGTCTGAATTGCCTGAAGCTTTTCATTTCAAATCATCTTTCTTTCCCTTCCAGGTTGCCTCTGTTGCCAGCGGGGAGAGTGATGGGCAGGCGACAGAGAGACCCCAGACCCCAGGGCCTCCTGAAGGTGGCTGCTTAGGGGAAGAGGCTGGCGACCTGACAGACGATGGCTCTGGCGTGTCCGTGGACTTCCATCCCCGCTACCGCATTGTCGTCTACCTCCCCTCCTGCGAACCAGAGGACGAGGATCCCCCACAGCACCCCAGCAGCTGTGACGCCAGCGTCCAGGTCGGGGTTACAACTGAGGACAAAGCCAGCCGGTGGGAGGAACATAAGAACATAAGAGACGCCAATGTTGGAGCAGGCCAAAGGCCCATCTAGTCCAACACTCTGTCACATAGTGGCCAAAAACACCAGGTGCCATCAGGAGGTCCACCAGTGGGGCCAGGACATTAGAAGCCCTCCCATTGTTGCCCCCCCCAAGCACCAAGAAGACAGAGCATCACTTGCCCCAGAGCCCCTATTTATACCTTGTGGCTAATAGCCACTGATGGACCTCTGCTCCATATGCTTATCTAATTCCCTTTTGAAGCCGTCCAAGCTTGTAGCTGCCACCACTTCCTGTGGCAGTGAATTCCATGTGTTAATCACTCTTTGGGTGAAGAAGTACTTCCTTTTAGCCGTTCTAACCCGACCGCTCAGCAATTTCATGGAGTGCCCACGAGTTC
>NW_015164818.1:36107-39878 GCF_001447785.1 Gekko japonicus
TCATCCTTCAGTACTCCTTTTACACCTTGGTAATCCAAGGGCCCCACTGTCTCCCTGGCTGGTTTCCTGCTCCTAATGTATTTGAAGAAAGTTTTATTGTTGGTTTTTACGTTTTTTGCTATATGCTCCTCATATTCCCTTTTTGCCTGCCTGACCACAGACTTGCATTTTATTTGCCATAGCCTGTGCTTCGTTTTATCAGCCTCACTGTGACTAGCTTTCCAACGCTTAAAGGAATCTTTTTTACCTTTTACAGCTTCCATTATTCTGTTTGTTAACCATGCAGGCTTTTTCCTATACCTGTTTGTGCCTTTCCTGACCTGCGGAATATATTTTTTTTTAGCTTCTAGGATCGTAGTTTTAAATAGTTTCCAAGCTTCCCCAATGGTTTTGATCCTTTCTACTTTTCCCTTCAGTTTCCTCCCCACATGTCCCCTCATATCAGAGAAATTACCCCTTTTAAAGTTAAAAGTGGTTGTGTCAGTCCTTTTGGCCAATTCCCTATTTATAAAAATGTTGAACTCAACAACATTATGATCTAGGGTTGCCAGCCTCCAGGTGGGGCCTGGGGATCTCCCGCTTTTACAACTGAGAGATCAGCTCCCCTGGAGAAAATGGCTGCTTCGTAGGGTGGGCTCTGTGGCATCGTACTCTATGGCTGAGGCCCCTCCCCAAGCCCCGCCCTCTCCTGGATCCACCCCCAAAGTCTCCAGGGATTTTCCAACCCAGACTTGGCAACCTTATTATGATCACTGTTCCCAAGCAGTGCAATCACTTTTACATCTCTCACCAGGTCTTGAGTGTTACTTAGGACCAAATTGGGGTGGAGGCTGACCCAGGGACGGAAGAGGCCAAACTGAAGCCCTGCCCTGACCGAGGGCCACTGCTGCCCGGACGGGAGAAATCATCAGGAGAAAACAGCAAGGTAGGTGCCAACCCTATCAACCCAGAAGGCTAGTTCTGGGAGGTCTGAGAAATCGGGACTGTGGGACTCGAAGTACAGGAATAGCGGAAGGAGGAAGGTAACGTGCCTCCGAGTCCCATCGCTCTGAACCTTTCCCGCATTCCAAAAAAAACCCGTCAGATCTCTCAGGGAAGCTCTGGAGCAGGGCAAGGTAGTGTCAGCCTTCTCTTATTGCTTGTGCCCAACTCCAGTTGTTGAGAGATAGACTGCTCCTGGATGCAGGAGTTCTATTCAGCCCTTGAGGGAGCTCCCAATTCCGCAAATCTGTCCAATTCAGTAGGCCAGTTCTTCCGCCGGCACTGCCTTCCAGCAGAAAGGACCCATGCTGGGTTGCAAATCTAGCCTCTAGCAAAAACCACCCCCCAAAAAGCCCAATGGTACTAGCCTGTGTCTCTATTCCTACGGATGTTCGTTTTGTGTGGGATACATGAAGTCTGGAGGATGCCAGCTGCCATATCAAAGATATTCTAGTCCTTGTTGTGTAGAGATTTGTTTGAAAACATCCCTAAAATGGATGAGCTGGCCAATGCTGTTCAATTACGAGACCACATCTTTTTAGCCTGGATTAAGGAATATTGCAGAACTGCAGATTAATGCCTCTATGTCAATAAACAGGAGCTGCCTTTGGAATCCCAGAGTTCACAGAATAGGAGCATCAATGGGTGATTTGCAGGGAATTCGGGAGATGACTTCCCCGGGCACAGCAATGGGCAAAGCCGGCCCTCCTTTGCCCACCCCGCCCTTGCCTCCTGAGCCCCAAATGAGGCCCCTGCTCCTTGAGAAGAGAGACGGCCCCACCCTGCCTGCAGCTTCTTGGTCTCATTGCAGTGTGACAAAAACTGCCTCACAGGCCCCTCAATGCGACTTCCTAGTCACGAGCCGACTGTGGATCCACAGCCCGTCCCAGATGTGGAAATGGGCAGGAGATCCAAACAGATCGGAGGAGTCTGGGAGGAACCGACTCGGCCTGTCCCCAGAATAAACCAGCTGTGTAAGGAGCAGAGTAGCCTGAGGACATCCTCAGCCTCCCCTCCTCCCACGTCCCTGCCTGGCTGAGCAGGATGCTGATTAGCTGGCCCATCTCCCTCCCTCCCGCCTACATAGATGTCTCCACTGGCTACACTCACCAAGTCCCTCCCACCATACAGTTAATGGTGTGGCCGGACACTGGAACAGCCACCAGGCTGCCTCCCTCTCCCCACCCTGTCTGGGGAACCAGGCAGCTTGGCGAGAGACCCCAGATTTCCTTCGTAGAAGTACGATTGCCAGAATCCCTCCGTTAGAAGTCAAGGCAGTTGGGACCCTCCTCTCTTTTTCACGCAGGGCCAGACGGTGGGGAAGGGTGGAGCGCAAGAGACCCCAGCGACCAGCTGCCCATCAGCACCCACAACCTCCCGGTGGGCTGTAACCAATCTGCTGCAGTAGGTCCACCATGTATTCAGCCGATCTCCCCATCCGAGACCCGAAACCAGTCCAGCACCACTTGAAGCACAGAGACGCAGGACCATCGGCACTTGTCTGCGAGGCTGGGTGAGAAAACATCGTGGACGTGTGCACACTCACCCCTCAGATGAGCAGACGGATTCCGAGCGTCCCAGCTCTCATGCATGAGGACGGTTCATTACTTCTGAAGCTGTCTCCTTGTTATAGCTGTCATTCATGTTAGTTATGGTAAGGCTTTTCTAAGCCTGTTGATCATTTAGTAATGATTGTTCGGATTATCACAACTTCCACTAACTATTACGGTTTTCTTTGTACCATTATGTTGTTGTTGTTGCTTTTCTTATTCTTGTTGTTCTTGTTGCTGTTGTTGCTGTTGTTGGTTGTTCATTTTTATTAGTAATTAAACTTTTTTACTCAAAAGAGCATAAACTTGGTTTGATTCTCGAGGCACTGTATTCTCACAGCATCCATGGGTGTACCGGAGGGTCCTCGACCCAAGAGGGACGCTGGGCAGATTTGCTCCCACCACCACCACGGAGAGCCCACCCAAGGGAGAGGCAGACACCGAGAACCCCAGAGAAGGCCCCCTCTGCCCAAACGCCCTCCAGGAGGACCCGCACAGTGACTTCCCTGGGATTGGTCTTCACGGCCTGCGCTGCCAGAAAGCCCCCTCCCACTTTCCAAGATGACCCAGCATCGCTCTGGCTCACCTGAGGCCAGAAAGCCCAGATCCACACAGCTCTGCTCCCACACCTGGCACTGGAAGGGGACAGGATTCCAAAGTTCTGAAAACGATGGGACACGGTGGTCTTGGGAGACTTTAGTTACCCGGATGTCTGTTGGAAGTCCAACTCTGCTAAAAAAGTGCCTTCAATAAGCCTGGCCTTCAGTCATGTTTACCTCGCCCTCTTGAGTTCAACAGTAAGCAGGAGCCTTATGACTCCTTAAAGACGGCCCCAGTTTCACCCCCGCATAAGTTCCGGTGGCAGCCCATTTTGCCAGAGGGCATATGAGAGGGGGCCGAGCGTGCAGGGACAACTCCTCCATCAATCTCCCAATAGTGGTGATCCGTGTGAGGATCTGCCGTGACCTGGAGGCCCCAGACTGGCCCGATCTCCTTAGACGCTGGCAGCTAAGCAGGGCCGGCCCCACTGAGTCCTTGGATGGGAGAACACGAAGGAAGTCCAGGGTGGCGACGCAGAGGCAGGCGATGGCAAACCACCTCTGAATGTCTCTTGCCTGGAGAAGCCTACGGGGCCGCCATACTTCAGCTGGGGCCTGATGGGGGGAAAAGGATGTGGATCTCCTCACTGCATGTGGCGAAGCGGCGAAGTCCATAGCTATGGGGGGAAATGCCCCCCCCC
>NW_015164819.1:0-1326 GCF_001447785.1 Gekko japonicus
CCCAAATCTCCAGGAGTTTCTGGCAACCCGTAGTATGAGCTTTTTTAACATATATGTGTGTTAAGTTATTGCCCACCCTCTCTCGTAGTGGTTAAGTGTGCGGACTCTGATCTGGGAGAACCGAGTTTGTTCCCCACTCCTCCACTTGCACCTGGCTGGATGACCTTGGGCAAGCCGTAGTTCTGATAAGAGCTGTTCTTGAAAAAAGAGCAGTTCCTGTCGGAGCTCTCTCAGCCCCGCCTACCTCACAGGGTGTCTGTCTGTTGTCAGGAGGGGAGGGGAAGGGAAAGGAGTTTGTAAACCGCTCTGAGACTCCTCTGGGTAGTGAAGGGCCATGGGGTATAAATCCAATCTCCTCCTCCCCCTCCTCCTCTGCAATTTCTGTTTCCATTTCATTGTATCGGAAGAAGAGTGCTTGTGCACAAAAAAGCTCATATCTTGAATCAAATTCTTTCAAACTATTGTTAAAGGTGCCACTGAGCTCAAAGCAGGCTTTACGATTTGCCGGAAAGAGTTTGTTGCACAGAAGGTGCTTTAAGCAAACCGTGATCTACCATTGCGTCTGAATGACTCATGGATGGCTTCAAGAGGGAACCAGATAAACACACGGAGCAGAGGTCCATCAGTGGCTATTATCCACAAGGTATAGATAGGGACTCTGGGGCAAGGGATGCTCTGTCATCTTGGTGCTTGGGAGGGGGGGCAAGAGTGGGAGGGCTTCTAGTGTCCTGGCCCCACTGCTGGACCTCCTGAGGGCACCTGGTATTTTTGGCCACTGTGTGACACAGACTGTTGGACTGGATGGGCCATTGGTCTGATCCAATGTTGGCTTCTCTTATGTTCTTATATGAACTCTCGGTCTGGGGCAAGTGATGCTCTGTCTTTTTGGTGCACAAAAGGTGGGAGACGTCCCTGATTAGCGTCAGGAAGGATCGTTAATAATTTGAGTGCTTAATTGGTTTATCCCAGTATCCTGAGGGACAGAGCAGAAAAGACAAGTGTTCAGACAAAGAATTACTGGAGACAGAGTTATTTGCCAAGCGGCTTTTGAATAAACTTTAGAAATGTAGATACTTTACCTGCTAGAACTCATTGTTATTCCATAAGCATAATCTCTGCTGGGTGGAGGGGGAAGACTGGAGGCTTGCTCTGAGGTTGCCTGGCACCTGAAAATGGAGACCCCTTTTTCAGAGCTGTGGCTAGCTCTGTGTTTCAGAACCAGGAGTGCCTTCCTTGGCCTGAGTTTTGTGGGTCTCTGGATCAGGTTAGAAGTGGGGTGCCCTTGCTATTGGGGCTACCCAAGAGTAAAAGGCAGCGCCTCTGGCA
>NW_015164819.1:2061-2979 GCF_001447785.1 Gekko japonicus
CTGAGTCAGGCCGAGGAGGAGAGGCAGGCGGAAGAGGTGAGGGGGGTTCCCTCCAGGTATATCCAGTTCAAGCAACGATATCGTGTCCCTGAGAGATATTTGTCCAGCTGTTAATCACCCAAGTGGGAGATTTAACCGTCTCCTTTAGCAGCCTCTTCTACGAGAGAATTCCTGATCCCTCCAGATAGCTCACCAGGTCTGCTGATGGAAGGGTGCAGAGTCTGGGAGTGAGGCAGGATCCATTCCTTGGTCTCTTTCCCATTCCACCACTTACCCATCTCCCTCGCTGCTCTTTCAGATGTGGGCACCATCCGTGGAGAAAGAAGCGACATTCTCTGAGGCGGAAGAAGCTTCCTTGGAGCAAGGGCAGAGGGCGCAGGCCGTGGAGCGTGCCCCAGATGCCCTCTCCTGTGGTAAGGACTCCTCATGCCTGAATACGATTGGGGCACCCACTGAATTGGATGGTTAGAGAGTTCAGTTTAGGAAAGAAATTAGATAGTACTTCGCAGATTTGCAGCACTCAGTGTCCACTAACTGTGATGCCTCTCAAAGGAGATTAGACAGATTCATGGAGGGCAATTGTTTCTATTAATTAAAATAGTCACATCTCACCTCCCTCCCATAGGAGGAACTCAAGGAGGCTCAAAAGAGAAAAGGCAGACAAACCTGGGCAGAGCTCTTCAGTCTGGTGAATGAAAGGAGCCTCCAGGTTCTGGGGCAGTAGAGCGCTGAAAACCAGTTCCTCGGGAGCCAATAATCATGGGGAAATTTGGCTTCTCTGCCCATCTGTAAAAGGGCGTCTGGCAGGCTGCTGGGGGGGAAACAGAATTCTGGAGTAGGGAGGGGGGTATGGATGGCCCAGCACCTCCAGATGCTTTGGGGAGGGGCTTGGGGCGGGTGTTGTGTCCCTTTGTTGTT
>NW_015164819.1:3796-16158 GCF_001447785.1 Gekko japonicus
AGGGGGGGGGGGAGACTGAAAAGTACTGGGTTCGCCGCATGGAGGACTCGGACGACGACATGCAGTTGCACACGTTTATTGAGTACTGAACATAAGAGAAAAACGGCCCTGCAAGGCCAACTATATACACACCCGGCCTAGTGCCTCCCACTCCATTGGAGGGTTTGAATTTCCCGCCAAGGAGCCTATTGGTCGGTTGGGAGGGAGCTAGGATCCAGGGTCCCCATTGTCTTGTGGAGCCAAGCTCCTCTCTTTCTTGCAGGCCCCTCGTGGAGACCTGCATACATAACAGAGACAGCCTGGGTCCCTCCTCCTTTCTCAGGGGGGCTTTTGCTCCTGCAGTTTCTTCAAGGTGTCTGGGCGAGAGATGCTCTGAACGTCGTTCCCTTGACCCATCCCAAGCCTTACATCCTGTACCTTCCCGTCTCTGCCTGGCCTGACCTGACCTCTGAGGAGGGAATCTGCTTTTTCTTTCAGGGTCCCTTTTCCTTTGAGGAGGTGGCCGTGTATTTCACTGTGGCCGAATGGGCCCTGCTGGATCCGGGACAAAGAGCTCTGTACAGGGAAGTCATGCGGGAAAACTATGGGAATGTGGCCTTTCTGGGTAAGGATCTTTCCTTGGTGCCAAAGATGTGCATTGCTGCCATTGAATTGAGGCGTAAATCAAAACATTGAATAGCAATACACCGTTTTGAGGCATCTGCTTGGCATGCAGAAGGTCCCAGGTTGGATCCCCAGAATTCTCAGTTAAAAGGACCAGGTAGGAGGTGATGTGGAAGACCTCTGCCTGAGACCCTGGAGAGCCACTGCCAGACTGAGTAGAGAATACTGACTTCAATGGACCAAGAGTCCGATTCAGTAGAAAGCAGCTTCCTGTGTTGTTCATGTCTGTGTACTTGCCCGGGGCAACCGAGGTCAGAGGTGTGGCCATCACCCACTCAGAAAGACTCTGGAAGGGTCCAGATCCTCATTTCCCTGTCCCCCAACTGTACAACACACGCTTTCCTCTGGATGGGATTACCAACATCTGCTCTGCCTGTTGTCGTGTACTGAGTTCAACGCGTAGTAACGACAGACGCTCAGTGATTACAGCTCATCTTTTACTTTTACACAACACACAACAACATTTACTAGCCAGAGCAGCCAACTATATACAGTGCCCGGGGCATGCCTACCAGTCCCATAGGAAGGTTTGAACTACCCGCCACAGTTCCGATAGGTGCTCACAGGGCATCTCAGGATCCTAGTCCCTATTGTCTTTTGGAGCCAAACTCTGTTTGCAGACCGCTGTCACCTAGTGGCGGTCTGTGGACCTAACAGCTGTGATCTTGAAATGATCCTGTCAAGAACCGAAGCCTCCCCCCCACCCCGGGTTACTACTCTTTGTATCTGAGCTGCACCCAGTTCAGATTCACGAGAAGAGTGCAGACAAGTAAAGCAGACCCCCTTTAAAAAATATATATATAAAGGTTTACTAAGGATTTCGAAATAAGATACCGCTAAACAGCTCCTTTTCTGCAGCTCAGCAAAGGAAAACAAGAAAAGCTAACTATTCTATCTATAATACATGAAACACTTGGTATTCAATGGCACCTCCTGTTGCAGTATAAGTACTCCAGCTGTTGCCTTAGTTTCTCTACATAAAACTATACATCATGATGAAGCAAGAAAATATCAAAGTGCAGTCGCTTGGCATGAGCATAAAGTTAGCCTGGCTTCCCTCTGGCCTAGATCCATATTATACTTTCTGCCTCTCTATCGCCAGGTGGCCCTAATGACCCAATCAAGAGTATTCCTTGATGGAATTTTCTAGAGGCTTTCGGCATCCTCCTAATCCCCACTCCCTCCTGGTTACACGACTGGATACAGGTTCTCACAATTAACCAATTACCACATTCTGGAGTCTGGCCTTGAAAAAGATAAGGATGTTAGGTGCAGGGAGACTCGAATAAGGAACACGTGCAAGTCAGACCAGGCTACTTAATAATCACGTAACCCCCTTGGGAGAACTAGGGGGGTTGCCTCAGAGTTCCATTTCCCTTATACTGGTTGGGATGGTGGGCTTTGATCTTGGCCATGGTACCATCCTTCCAGATTAATTTTGACTTTGAATTTCTTTAGTTCCCCATATAAGAAAGATCACTTTCTCTCTCTCTCTCCCTGTGAAAGAAGCCAGAAGTATAAGACAGACTATGGTGCAGACAGACAACACCCTTCCATTCAAAGAAAGGCTGGAGAGTTCCTCAGGAGGATCCCAAGAGCGTATTTCCTTCGTGAATGAGCTGGCTGAGAGTGAGTATCCTCCACAGTTCTGTTAAGGGAAGAGGAAAGGAATAGCCAGGGGAGATTTCTGTTTCTCTTCTGAGCAACATTTTTGGTTTGGTACAATCATCTAGCCTGCTGGGTAAGGGAGGGAGGCATTCTGGGGGCCTAAAATCTGGAGTCTCAGAAACTCCTTTTGGGAGAGATCAGCTGTGGCACTCGAGGGGGTGAGGAATCTTTAAATACTAAATATTTTGGAGTAAGGTGGAGGGGTGGTTAAGATCAGCCAAGATGGATGAGGCCAAAGGACTGTCAATCCATTCCTCCTCCGGTCACATAATATGCCTTTGGACCTTACCAGCCCTCCCAGTTGCTAACAGGATCTCTCTTTTTATTCCAATAGAGGATGATCAAAGGAATGAGAAGAGTGTGGAACTTCATCAGTAAATGCCAAATAGAGCTAAAAATAAAGGCTTGGAAGAAAACGTCAGGAATCGAGGGAGACGTAAGAGAAAGAAAGGCAGCAATATGATTGATAAGAGAGATGGCAGACAGCGTAATGTACATTTTGCAAAGCAGAGGATAATGAAGGCAAGGAAATATATTATAAGTGGAGAATACTTCAGAAATAGATCACAGTTTCTTGTAAACCAAAGAATAAATAGAGGCAAGAAACCTTTTGAATACTCAGAGTGTGGAAAGAGCTTCAGTGAAAGTGGCACTCTTTGGAAGCACCAAAGAACCCACACAGGGGAGAATCCACTCGAATGTTCAGAGCGTGGAAAGAGATTCAGCTGGACTGGCCATCTCCAACGGCATCAAACAAACCACACAGGGGAGAAACCTTTTGAATGCTCAAAGTGTGGAAAGAGATTCAGTCGGAGTGGTGCTCTTCGAACGCATCAGAGAACCCACACAGGAGAGAAACCTTTTGAATGCTCAGAGTGTGGAAAGAGATTCAGTCGGAGTGGTGCTCTTTGAACGCATCAGAGAACCCACACAGGAGAGAAACCTTTTGAATGCTCAGAGTGTGGAAAGAGATTCAGTCGGAGTGGTGCTCTTTGAACGCATCAGAGAACCCACACAGGAGAGAAACCTTTTGAATGCTCAGAGTGTGGAAAGAGATTCAGTCGGAGTGGTGCTCTTTGAACGCATCAGAGAACCCACACAGGAGAGAAACCTTTTGAATGCTCAGAGTGTGGAAAGAGATTCAGTCGGAGTGGTGCTCTTTGAACGCATCAGAGAACCCACACAGGAGAGAAACCTTTTGAATGCTCAGAGTGTGGAAAGAGATTCAGTATGAGTAGCCATCTTCAACGTCATCATATGACCCACACAGGGGAGAAACCTTTTGAATGCTCAGAGTGTGGAAAGAGATTCAGTATGAGTGGCCATCTTCACCTGCATCAGAGAACCCACACAGGGGAGAAACCTTTTGAATGCTCAGAGTGTGGAAAGAGATTCAGTATGAGTAGCCATCTTCAACAGCATCAAAGAACCCACACAGGTGAGAAACCTTTTGAATGCTCAGAGTGTGGAAAGAGATTCAGTCGGAGTGGTGATCTTCAGCAGCATCAGAGAACCCACACAGGGGAGAAACCTTTTGAATGCTCAGAGTGTGGAAAGAGATTCAGTCACAGTACCACTCTGCAACAGCATCAGAGAATCCACACAGGGGAGAAACCTTTTGAATGCTTAGAATGTGGAAAGAGATTCAGTCGGAGTGGTGCTCTTCAGCAGCATCAGAGAACTCACACAGGGGAGAAACCTTTTGAATGCTCAGAGTGTGGAAAGAGATTCAGTCACAGTACCACTCTGCAAAAGCATCAGAGAATCCACACAGGGGAGAAACCTTTTGAATGCTTAGAATGTGGAAAGAGATTCAATGTTAGTGGCACTCTTCGACTGCATCAGAGAACCCACACAGGAGAGAAACCTTTTGAATGCTCAGAGTGTGGAAAGAGATTCATTCGGAGTGAACATCTTCAGTATCATCGGAGAACCCACACAGGGGAGAAACCTTTTGAATGCTCAGAGTGTGGAAAGAAATTCAGTATGAGTAGCCATCTTCAACAGCATCAAAGAACCCACACAGGTGAGAAACCTTTCGAATGCTCAGTGTGTGGAAGGAGATTCAGTCGGAGTGACCATCTTCAGAACCACCAAAGAACCCATACAGGTTAGAAACTTTTTGAATGCACCGAGTGTGGAAAGAAATACAATAGAAGTAGCCATCTTCAACAGCACCTAATAACCCACATTGTGGAGAAACCCTTTGCATGCTCAGAGGGCGGAAAGAGATTCAGTGAGAGTGACCATCGTCAACAGCATCAACTAATCCAGATGGGGAGAAACCTATTAGATCCTCAGAGTGTGGAAGGAGATTCTGTCAGAATGGCAGTCTTCAGTATCATCAAAGAGCCCTCAGGGGTTAGAAGCCATTTGAATACTAAGTGTCTAGACCTGGTGTTGCCATACCCGGACTCAGGGACAACCCAAAGAGAGGCTCTCATGGTATGGCAACCCAACCCCAACAAATGAGGCCAACTCCCTCCCACCAAGGACATGGAGATGTCATCAGCCCATCCACCTCCCTCGCCGAAATGGTACCTGTCGTCCCAGGTGGCTGAATAAGGCCAAGGGGAGCAGGTGATGGCACAGGCCATGGAAGAGCAGAGGGCAAACTTCAGTGGAGGCTGAGCTGGGAGACCATCAGGAAGCGGCCAGTGCCCCAGGAGGCTGGGGGAACCTAGGATGGAGACAGAATCCTGAGAGACACCAGGCCTGGTGGTCGGGCATGCCCCCTTGCCTCAGAGAGGCTGTCCCAGGCTAGGTTTTTGTTTGTTTGTATAAATATTTTTTATTCTTATTGTTCTTACCGCTCTGGTTATACATTTTCATATTCCATTGTGCTTTTACAGTTTTCCCCCCTCCTCCCCCCCTCCTTCCAGTCTGTTGTTTTTAGTCCTTTTCTCTCAGCCAGGGGCATAATGTTTGGAGCTTCCACTGAAAGTCGTCTCTTTGTTCTTCTTTCATCCATCCCCAGTATATGGTCCATTTCTCCTTAATTGTCGCTGTTCTGTCTTCCCATGGCATGTCTTGATTAATTACGGAGATTATATCTGATTGAATAATTTTGAACATATAGTTATACCAATTTCTCTTTGTCCATTTACTTGCATCTTTCCAACCTGCCGCTATAACCGCTTTACCTGCTAGAACCATTGCTTTTAGTAATTCTTGGTGCTTTCTCTCTATTGTCTCAAATCCTATTGTACTTATCAGCATTAAATCAAAACCTATATTTATATTTACTGCAAATAATCTATTAATTTTTCCTACAATCTTTCCCCAAAATTCTTTAACTTCTGAGCATTCCCACTACATATGAGAGTACCACCGAGAGTACCACCCTTTAAAATGTTTGCAATGCCAACAGTTGGGACTCAGTCCTGGAAACATATTTGCCAACTTGGTTGCGGTTCTATACCATTTGGTAAAATTTTTTAATTATATTCCGATCCTCCATTAGCTTTCTTGACTATACCATTTGGTAAAATTTTTTAATTATATTCCTATCCTCCATTAGCTTCTTGACTTTCTTATATAAACCAGCTATTTTTAACCAATATTGTACACCTATCTCCCCTTCTAATACTTGAAGTGGTTTCAGAGTTTCTCCGTTACACATGTCTTTTATTCTTCTAAATCCTTTTGTCTGAGCAATTCCCACCATTTATGATCTATACTATCCTTTTCTAAAGTTTCTAATGGTGCCCATCTGGATATTCCTTTTAACCACTTTGGTTGCCACTTCTTCCAAATTCTCAATGTATTTCTCCTGGGACCCATATTTAATTTATCCTCTCTTTCCACTTTATTTGTGAATATGCCATATTTCCCTACCCCTTTATTTGCTTCATTTTCAAATTTGACCCATTTCTGATTCTCATCATCCTCTGTTTCTAAAAATGTTTTCAGCTGGCAGGCTTCATAATAACTTACTATATCTGGTACACCCCACCCTAGTTCTGAATTATAACTTCTTTTTTTTTAGATTCTGGTCTTTGTACTACCAAATATCCATTCCCTTATTGTTGCATTCCATTTCTCCAATTTTTGTTTAGTGATCTCTAGTGGTAATACTTGGAATGAATATGTTAATTTTGGTATCCAGAACATTTTTACACTTCTAATTCTGGATGTTATATTTAACAACTCTTTTTTCTATCTTTTCCTATCTCTTGTTATTTTTCTCCAAACATTATTATAGTTTTCCTCTACAATCTTATTAATATTCTGAAATATTTCTACTCCTAAATATTTAAATTTCTTAACTCCCAATCCTATTTTAGTTAAAGTATTAATTTCTTTGGAGCCAAAAATCCTAAATATAAATACACGTTGATGGGGTCTGAACTGGCAGAGACTGATCAAGAGAGAGATCTTGGAGTTGTAGTAGATAACTCACTGAAAATGTTGAGACAGTGTGTGACTGCAATAAAGAAGGCCAATGCTATGCTGGGGATTATTAGGAAGGGTATTGAAAACAGATCAGCCAATATCATAATCAGTGTGAGCCTCTGGCTAGCACGTTTTTGTCTTCGCTCAGGAAGGATGGCTCCAGAGCAAATTAATGTATGCAGTGGCCAAATCACTCACTCACAATTTTAATGCCAGCAGCTCACAAAGTAGAATTTTTGCTCACAGGACTCCACAGCTTAGAGGGAACATTGATCATAATGCCCCTATATAAATCAATGGTGCAACTTCATTTGGAATACTGTGTGCAGTTCTGGTCACCACACCTTAAAAAGGATATTATAGCTTTGGAAAAAGTGCAGAAAGGGGCAACTCGAATGATAAAAGGGTTGGAACACTCCCTATGAGGAAAGGTTAAGGCGCTTAGGGCTCTTTAGCTTGGAGAAACGATGACTGAGGGGTAACATGATCAAGGTATATAAGATTATGCATGGGATAGAGCAGGCATGGAAAGAGGTACTTTTCTCCCTTTCTCACAATAGAAGAACTTGTGGGCACTCAATGACATTGCTGAGTGGTCGGGTTAGAACGGATAAAAGGAAGTCCTTCTTCACCCAAAGAGTGATTAACACATGGAATTCACTGCCACAGGAAGTGGTGGCGGCTACAAGCATGGACGGCTTCAAAAGGGAATTAGATAAGCATCTGGAGCAGAGGTCCATCAGTGGCTATTAGCCACAAGGTATAGCTAGGGGCTCTGGGGCAAGTGATGCTCTGTCATCTTGGTGCTTGGGGGGATCAACAGTGGGAGGGCTTCTAACGTCCTGGCCCCACTGGTGGACCTCTTGATGGCACCTGGTATTTCTGGCCACTGTGTGATACAGAGTGTTGGACTGGTTGGGCCTTTGTCCTGATCCAACATTGGCATCTCTTATGTTCTCTTATGTTCTTATGTTCTCTTTCCTTTCTTCTCGATTCACATTATGGTACAATACTTCTGATTTCAACATATTAATTTTTAAACCTGACATTGTTTCAAAATCCTCTAATATCACCTTAGTCTCTTTAATTCCTTCCTTTGTGTTGGATATTATTAGTATTATGTCATCTGCAAACATATTAATCTTCATCTCTTCTTTGCCTATTTTACAACCTTCTATCCTTCCTAAATTTCTAATTCTTTCCGCTAATTGTTCAATCGCCATTATGAATAAAAAGGGCAAAAGTGGGCATACTTGTCTCACTCCCCTTGTAATTGGAAATTGTGTAGTGTGTTCACCATTTATCCGAACTACAGCTGAGCTTTCTCTATATATTTCCTGTATGGTTTTTATGAATCCCTGGCCAATGCCATATTTCGACATTATGTTCCAGAGGAATTCATGAGATAATGTGTCCAATGCTTTGTATACATCCAATTTAAGCCATCCTATTTTCCCCAATCGGCAGTGACTTAATACATTTAATACATTTCTAATCAGGTGCACTATACATCTATTTTTAACAAAACTATACTGATCATCTTTTATTACTTTAGGAATAATATTTTTGAGTCAGTTTGCCATTATTTTAGCAAAAATTTTATAATCTTGGTTTAATAGGCTTATTGGCCTATAAGAACCCACCTCCTGAGGGTCCCTCTGTGGTTTTAATAATATTGTTATTTCTGCTTTCCTCCAAGTGTTCGGTACATTTCCTCCCTTTAGTATGGTGTTAAAGACTGTACATAGTTGTGGCACTAGAATCTTTCTCATTTCCTTGTAAAATTCTGCTGTAAACCCATCCATACCCGGTGATTTACCTGTTTTTAGATCTTTTATTACTTGTTCTATTTTTTGCATTGTTATTTCACCTTCAAGACTTTCCTTTTCTAGTTCTGTAAGTTTGATTTCTATTAATTCCTCAAATTCAACAGTATCCTTTTTCTTGTATAAGGTCTTATAAAATTCCATAAAGGCTTCTTTAATCTCTTCTGGATTCTGTGTTATATTCCTATTTATTCTAATGGTTCTCACTCTTTGCTTATATCTTTTACTCTTTAAATAGTTTGCTAGTCTTTTAACTGAATTTATTGAATTTCTCTGGAATTCCTCTCTTACCATAACGTGTTTTTTCCAATGTGCCCTAGAGTCTACGGAATCTAATTGTTTCTTCAATTCTGTAATTAACCTGTTTCTATTATGACAAAATTTCTGTAGTTGCTGTTTTTGTAATTTCTCAAGTTCTTGTATTTTATCCTTTCTTACAGAATACCATCTTCTTTTTAATTCTTTCTCTTTCATTATACACTGTCCCCTAATAACCGCTTTGGCTGCGTCCCATACATTTTTGTAGTTACTGTTCCTCTGTTTTCCTGAAAGTATAGTTTTATCTGGTTTTACATATATTGTTTATCCTTTTCTTTAGACATAATCATATTATTGTATCTCCATATATTTTTTTTGCTTTGTCCCAGTTGACTTCTATTTCTATGCTAATGGGGGCATGGTCTGAAATCTATATTGGGTATGTAATTATAATTTTTGGCTCCCATTTACCAAATTCTTTAAGAATTGTAAAGTCTAAACGTGAAGCTGTTTTGTGTCTATTTGAAAAGTATGTCTGTTGTGGCATCCATCCCAAAGCTTCCTATGCTTCTATTAGGCCCCATTTTTTCCACCAAATCACATTACTCTTAGTAACATCCATATTACAATCCCCTGCTATTATTACTTCTCCTTCTGCAAATTTCTGTATTTTTTTTTCAAAATTTTGGTTAAGAATCTTTTTTGTCCTTTATTAGGAGCATATATATTTATTAATGTTATTAATTTGCTTTCAAATAAATATTTAACCAACAAATATCTTCCGTCCTCATCTGCTATCGTTTGTCTTAACTTAATGTCATACTTCTTATGTACTAATATCGCCACTCCCCTTGCCTTAGAATCACTTCTAGCTTCAGCCAGCACTACCCATGCTGGGTCATTAAGAAAAGGTTTATTATCTCTCTTCGCTTTATGTGTTTCCTGCAGGTACATAATATCTATGTTTTGTTGTTTTGTAAATCTAGAGAGTCTATATCTCTTTAAATCAGAGCTCAAGCCATTCACGTTGAGTGTCAACACCTTCAATCTTTCAACCATATTCTTTTACTCTGAGCTTTCCTCCTCCCCCACACTGAGAGTGTAGTGGTTAAGTGTGCGGACTGTAATCTGGGAGAACCGGGTTTGATTCCCCACTCCTGCACTTGCACCTGCTGATGTGACCTTGGGTCAGTCACAAGCTCTGGCACAGCTGTCCTTGAAAAAGAGCAGTTTGTGTCAGAGTTCTCTCAGCCCCACCCACCTCACAGGGTGTCTGTTGTAGGAAGGGGAAGGGAGTGGAGTTTGTAAGCCGCTCTGAGACTCCAAGTGAATGGTCGGGTATAAATCCAATCTCCTCCTCCTCCTCCTCCTCCTCCTCCTCCTCCTCCTCCTCCTCATTCTGTTTACCCTATTCTCCTTTCCTCCCCCCTCCCATTCTTCCACCCTCCCCCTTGTGTAGAGCTCTTATTTGAGGAGGAAGAAATAGTCTTCTCTCTACACCTTCAGGTGAGCGCATCTCCCCCCTCTGATACATTTAGCTCTTTCGCATTATTAATGACCTTTTATTTAATGGATACTTCCCTTAATTTTCTGCTTCTATGAGAGTGGCCATGAAGGACAGGGGCAGGAGCCAATAGAAGGACAGAGGAAGGGCTGTGCAGAAAGGAAATCGGAGGGGTAAGAGGGGAGCTCCGCCAGCAGGCCGGGAATGACAGCCAGCAGCAGAGAGCCAAGACAGCAGCCCATTGGTTGAAGGGGAAGTGGACAAAGGTGAGAGAAGCCCCCTCCCCAGTCTGAGGCCATGGAGACTCCTCGGGCACCCCAGGCGCCATGACAGAAGGCGTTGCAATCTGAAGCGTGCAGGTCGGGCGTGAGACCCAGTGCATGGGAAGAGATTCAGTTAAGAGTGTCCATCCTCAACTTCATTGAGGAACACACACAGGGCAGAAACCATGGAACTGCTTAGCCCCTGGGAAGAGCCTTTTCTCCCGTTTCACACCTAAAAGACAACCACAGACCATACAAAGCACTGAAGAGATGTAAAAAACCTGAATCTACACAGAAACCATACCCTAACTGGGAAGAAATGTTATAAATGCTCAGACCGTGGAGAAAGCTTTAGCCATGTTGAGAATCTCAAGAAGATCCCACAGGGAAGAAAGCAAGGGCGGGCACTGTGCTCTGCTGGTCGAAGGATCCGCTGATCTCTTCTTTACAAACGAGGAGTCCCCCCTGGGGGGGGACCTCATCAATGCTCGGTGTTTTTGGCAAGAGCCTGAGGCACAGATCCGACTTTCATGTTCCTCAGAGAATCCCTACAAGGGCGAAATTTTCCTGTGTTTGGTCCTGAAAAATACAAAACAAAAAGAAAGATCAATACCTCATAAATCATGGAAGGGTTCATACAGATCTTACTAAAATTAAGGACAGAAGAATGATAAATATAATTTTAAAATATATCATTTAACTATACATTGTATATCAACATACATTAAATGTAACAGTGATATAATTTCTTCAGGATTTCCTTCTGATTAGAAAGATAAGATTGGTGACCAAATTTTCTAAAACTCAAAGAGGGCTCTATTTTATGTCATCTGATTCAAATTAAAAGTAAGGACGTAATGATTCCATAAACTTGTATGCCACATCTGTAGAGTCGGGGCAGTGGAGATTTTCCAACAAGAAGCTGTGGAGAGTTTAGCAGCGAATAAAAGAATCGCAATAACCATAGTTATCCATTGAGGTTGGTCTTTATTCCAATTCGCTCCTAACAGGAGGCATTCTGGAGTGAATGTGTCTGGTTCTGATGAGCTTCAGAAAGGATGAGAATGTAGTTACACAAAGGAGGTCCTTTTTAGCATTTCCCCTCCCCTGTGAAACTCTCTACTTCAGGTTATCTTCCAGTCTAACTCCTGGAATCTTCCAAAATGGCAAAAGCACTTCCTTCCCCAAATCCTACGAAGGAATGGACAAGTTGAGAGGGTAACTGATATCTACAGCCTCTCTCCTGTTGGCGTAAACCTAGTGTGACCAGCCAGGATCCTTAATTCACAAACATTTTTCTCCGACAAGCACTTCTAGAGAGGCATTTCTCAACACTAATCCCTCCCCAGTCCAGCCCGCTGTGAGCTTTTGGGGGGTCTCGCCACTTTGAAGGCCAAAGCATTCTGGCAGCAGGATTTGGGTTGAAAGGAAAAGGTTGTTTCCCCTAACCCAACAACTCAGTAACTTCTAAGGGGTCAACCCCCCCCCCCAACTCCCAGTGTGGGAAAAGGTTTGGTCACAGTGGAAGCCTGACTTACCATTGAAGAATTCACACAAGGGAGAAACCATACAGATGCCTGGAGTGTGGGGAAAGCTTCACTTATAGTTCCAGTCTTAGTTCCCATCAAAGAATTCACACAGGGGAGAAACCATGCAGATGCCTGGAGTGTGGGAAAAGATTTCAATCAGAGTGGGAGACTTACTTCTCTTTCACGTCTGAATATGTATCCTCTTTTCCCAACAATTGGTGTTCTTCTGCTTCATTTGCTTACTGTCTCCTGCTGA